>NC_044904.1:27206077-27543329 GCF_001633185.2 Quercus lobata | reverse complement strand
AAACCCACGCTCTACAAATGATATTGTTAGGGCCGTTTTACGTGCGAACACGACACTGTTACGGTCCGCCACGAATCGGGACCCTACAATTGGCGCCGTCTGTGGGAAAGGCTTGCGTGTTGGCGCAGGTGGTAGGTTGAAACAGTTCCTCTGTTATTTCTAACCGTTGGTTATAGAGTTCAGGTATAAAATCTCACTAGGGGCTACGTTTCTTGACGAGGGGCTTGGCTGAGGAGCTAATTCCCCTAAAAGCTAAAGCTCCTCGTAAAGAACTTGGTAACGTTAACCGTATAGATAAACTCAAGGGGCTTGGCTGAGTAGCTAACTCTCCTAAAGCTAAAGGCCAGCCAAGGCCCCGTGCAAAGAGAAAACTAGGTTTTGGACAGAACCAAGGCATTGCATAGTCCTCGGACTCAAGCCTCTGGGGAAACCAACCACCTGGATGATGGAAAACTAGGTTTTGGACAGAACCAAGGCATTGTATGGTCCACGGACTCAGGCCTTTGGGGAAACCAACTACTTGGATGATGGAAAACTAGGTTTTGGACAGAACCAAGGCATTGCATAGTCCTCGGACTCAAGCCTCTGGGGAAACCAACTACTTGGATGATGGAAAACTAGGTTTTGGACAGAACCAAGGCATTGTATGGTCCACGGACTCAGGCCTCTGGGGAAACCAACTACTTGGATGATGGAAAACTAGGTTTTGGACAGAACCAAGGCATTGTATAGTCCTCGGACTCAAGCCTCTGGGGAAACCAACTACTTGGATGATGGAAAACTAGGTTTTGGACAGAACCAAGGCATTGTATGGTCCACGGACTCAGGCCTCTGGGGAAACCAACTACTTGGATGATGGAAAACTAGGTTTTGGACAGAACCAAGGCATTGTATGGTCCACGGACTCAGGCCTCTGGGGAAACCAACTACTTGGATGATGGAAAACTAGGTTTTGGACAGAACCAAGGCATTGTATGGTCCACGGACTCAGGCCTCTGGGGAAACCAACTACTTGGATGATGGAAAACTAGGTTTTGGACAGAACCAGGGCTCCACGGATGTGGAAAACTAGGTTTTGGACAGAACCAAGGCAGTGCATCGTCCTCGGACTCAAGCCTATGGGAAAACCAACTACCTGGATGTGGAAAACTAGGTTTTGGACAGAACCAAGGCATCGCATAGTCTTCGGACTCAAGCCTATGGGAAAACCAACAACTACCTGGATGAGGAAAACTAGGTTTTGGACAGAACCAAGGCATTGCATAGTCCACGGACTCAAGCCTATGGGGAAACCAACTACCTGGATGAGGAAAACTAGGTTTTGGACAGAATCAAGGCATTGCATGGTCCTCGGACTCAAGCCTATGGGGAAACCAACTACTTGGATGAGGAAAACTAGGTTTTGGACAGAACCAGGGCATTGCATAGTCCTCGGATTCAAGAGCCTATGGGGAAACCAACTACCTGGATGAGGAAAACTAGGTTTTGGACAGAACCAGGGCATTGCATGGTCCTCGGACTCAAGCCTATGGGGAAACCAACTACTTGGATGAGAAAACTAGGTTTTGGACAGAACCAAGGCATTGCATGGTCCGCGGACTCAAGCCTATGGGGAAACCAACTACTTGGATGAGGAAAGCTAAGTTTTGGACATTAGTCTAGCGTGCATCGCGCAGCACTCAGCAGTTATCCCGGTTAGTTCCAAGAGTTTAATTTATTGAGGATTACCATTGTTATACTTGATAATGCTTGTGAGTTTAAACCAGTAGGAATCTGTGTTAAGGCATTTTTCTGCCCGGAATATCATTAAGGGCAAGCTTAGATTTAATATTCATGCACAAAGTAGTTGTTGCAGAGAAGAAAAGTATGTATAAAGAAATAAGCACATCTTTTGTTAAGACAAAGGAACAGTACAATGTACAATGAAAAGCTGAAACAAGCTTACATTAAAGTTAACTATGTAAGTAAAAGAAAAATGCAAGAGAGTGAAGATAAAGTCGAGGAGGTAGCTCAGAGGAGAGGTTGGCTACCGCTTCGAGACCTTATTCCTCCTCAATGTTTTTGCACGCCTATAACTCAGGCAGCAAAAGAACCCAACTTGAGCCTGACACCGCTGAAGGAAAGGTGCAGGGAGCCGGAAGTTGAGGAGCCTTCACCAAAAATTTGCCTGCAACGAGGCAGAGGCGCTGATGGCGGAGAATTTTTCTTCTGACACACCAAAATTCTGGCATGAACAGAACCTGCTTCGGATTGTGGCTAAAAGAGGGAGAGACACCCTTTTCCCTCTGTCGAAACGGAATGCTCCCTTGAATTTATGCCTCCTTTGCCCGTACCGCACTACTTTGAGTCTCAGGAGGACACGGCGCCTCTGTGGCGGAGAGAGTTCCTTTTCCCCAACCCTCGCCTCAAACATGATATACTAGGGAAGGAAACTGAAGGATTTGCGCGCAGGTAAGGCAACTTTCTCTCCTATTTATTTAAAGAGATAAGGAGGTGACATTTAATTCACGCAGCGTCCCAAGGAACGCTACGGATAAAATGTCTCTGGCTCGATTCACAACGTCGTCTGCAACCCTGAGGTTAAAGGAGTCTCGAGAAGGCGCACCTCGAACACTGGGACGCCAAAAAGTACCACGTAATCAAAGACTACGGAAATGCCTCTTAATTTGTGGGCCTAGTAAATTCGCGGCCCAGGCCTGTTCAGCATGGAGGCCCACGGACTACGGCCCACGCCGAGGAATAACCGTAGCCGAGGACAACCTCCTGCTCGGCAACTTGTGAGACACCTGAGGAAAAGGGATAAACTGAACCAAGGCCTTGTATAGTCCTCGGACTCAAGCCTATGGGGAAACCAACTAAAAAAGAAAATTATTACAAGTTTTGGACAGAACCAAGGCCTTATATGGTCCTCGGACTCAAGCCTATGGGGAAACCAACTAAAAAAGAAAATTATTACAAATTTTGGACAGAACCAAGGCCTTGTATGGTCCTCGGACCCAAGCCAATGGGAGAAACCAACTACTTGCATAAGAAAAGGTTTGAATTTCATAAGATGGGCTACTTGATAAAAATGTCAGGTTACTCCATCCACGGCTTAAACACCATAAAAGGTTAAGGCCACAAAGGTGTAAGGACGGTGGTGGGACGCCCCAGTATTCAGTAGCCTAAGAGGGCTGTTCATTTGGCGGGTGATATGTCTTCAGATGGTTATTTCTCACACGGCATCAAGCCTTCGGTTCTCTCCTCGGCTAGCGTGGGTAAGTATTACTTTTCATTGGTCGGCCTTATTGTGCCAAGCACTTCTATTAAAGTTATGGAGTTATGGCGACATCTTTTTATTATTAAGTATTATGGTCTTAGTCGTCATTGATTTAGATGCGATATTATTGAGCCGAGCAGCACTTGCAAATTTATAAAAACAAAGAGAGAATATGTGAAATGAAATAACAACAATTTTTTATTAATACAAAAAATTATTACAACGTACAAAGAGGGGCTCAAACTAGCCTATACAAAATGTGAACTGCCTAAGCAACAATAACATCCGTAGTACAGATATGTAAACAGTCAGGCGTCTTTTAAACTCGTCTTCAAAGGTCTCTCCAATCTCTGCCCCAATATTGCTCATGTTACGATAAGAATCTTCTTTGGAAAAAGATGAAGGAGAAGGAAATAGTAAGGAAGAAATCAATGAAGAAGATGGAGGAGATGAATGAGGAAGATGGAGGACATGAGTAAAGAAAGAGGAGAAGAAGAGAGAAGAGATGAAAAGAAAGAAAAGGAGCAAAAGAGGGAGAAGAGAAAGCACCAGAATGGATCTGGTGCTGGGAAGACTAGGAAAGGAAGGCGGAGAGGGCCACCAGTGAACGAAGAAAGGAAGAAGCAGAGACACTTAGTCCCTGCCTCGGTCCTGACTCCTAACACGCTGGGGCCATATTAGGTGAGCTCATAAGAGAGCGGTTGGTTATGATGATAGGAGTTCTCGACTCAATCACGCTGAAAGTTGGACGTGATGAGTTCCTGCTTCGGATTTTGGCTGAAGGGAAGGTGAAACGAATCTTAAGTCTCCGCCAGCCTTGCCCTGACCGAGCCATTTCGAGTTTTATTAGAACACGGTGCTTTGAGGAGGGGTATGGTTCCTTCATTACTCGTTATGGTAAACGTATTCTGATTGGGTGTATAACAATGGGTTTAAGTGAACGCTAAGGGAGGCTAGGGGTTTCAGATCTCAGAAGGATGGAAGGGAGTCTGCACGAAAGTGATGGCCTCCTGCTTGCCTTCTTATAGGAAGGGCAAAACGAAGGGAATTAAATTCATTCAGGTTTCCAAAAAGAATCTGAAGAACAAAGGTGTGTCCATTCCACTTCCCCACCTCATCAGATGAGCCGCCGAACGTAAATTAGCCTCGTAAAGGGAAGTCATTAAAGGCGCATCTTGGACAGCCAAACGGCAGGAGTAGATTACGAGCGGATTAAAGGGAATACCTGGTAAACCGGCGAGTTTCCTGGACAGGTGGAAAACCGCCCACATTAATGCAGGGCTGAATTAAACAAGCCATACTGAAGGCCCGGGTTTACCAAAACCCTCCTTTCCAACCAAGAAGTCGGGTAGCAGGGTTTTGAGGGGCTATTGTGGGGCCCAATAATTTAAGGGCCAGGCCCAGTTGCTCTTGGAAAATCCGAAGGCCCAAGCCGAGGAGAGCTGTGGCCCAAGCTCTACAATACAGAGTACAAAACAGTTCTGGGAGGCAGCCGAGGACAGTTCAGTCCTCGGCAGATCCAGAATCCCACCGGAAAAGAGGGGTAAAACTGGTATAGGGCCAAACTAAAAAGGGAATCTAAGAATATTCGGGAAAGCTGCTCTCATTGCCATTTAATGCCCTGCCCCTGACAGAGCCGCATTCTTTGGCTTTTACAACCACCCCCAACGACTTTGGGTATGGGCTGATGGGACAAGTATCAGTCTTAGAAAGGCTAACCCTATACGTGGACGAAGGACAATGAACGCAGGGGGATATAAAAGGAAAAATAAGTAACCTAAGGAGGGGGTTGGGAAAAATGGCAAAAAACCAGAGCCTCCCAGCCCACCTCCAGGAGAAAGACTCTAGGGGTGAAGATAACCTAGACACGCACGAATACCACGAAAAACCCACCGCCTGGCGATCAGGGCCTAACCTTTCAAACCCACGCTCTACAAATGATATTGTTAGGGCCTTTTTACGCGCGAACCCGACACTGCTACGGTCCGCCACGAATCGTGTCCTTACAATGACAATTTTTTTTTTTTTTCAAGTGAGTGAGTCTGATATAAGACAGAATTTATAATTTAATTTTTGTAATTCATTAATTTTAGTATTTTTATGTAATTTTTGTTATTTTAGGTTTAGGGTATTTATTTCCTTTTTTTTTTGGGATGCTTTTAATCCTTTTTTGATCGAATTTATTTCCTATTATGATTAGGTATTAATTAATTAGTATTTATTTTAGAATATATTATTTTTATATTTGCCATCCTCTACAGGGCCTTTAAAAAGGCCTCCAAGTCTGTAAAATTTTTTTTAACAATTATTCAATCAATAGCACTTATACTTTTGTTTCTCTATTTTCTAGTGGATTCTAAACCCCTTGCTTCTTGTGAATTCAAAGACTCTTATGAATTTAAGTTATTTTCAAAAGCAAATATATTTCTTATTTTCTAGAAATAGACACATTTTACTTTTTATTTCTTCTGCATCCTGCATCACTTTTATATCAACTTCTTTGTTCTTTTTTCTCAAAAAAAAAAAACTTCTTTGTTCTTTTCAAACATGATAGTTCTAAATCGATGTCTATTTTTTTTTTTGGGGTCTAAATTCAATGTGGCACGTTTTATTTACTTAAAAATGAATAGACTATGGAATATAATATGCCTAATGGGTTAGGTTTCGGGAACTACAGTACCCAATGGGCCACTATTTTCCTTTTTTCCTTTTTCTATATTAAAGCACACCCAACGAAGATGAGTAAATTACGTGTGAGGGATCCAAGATGGCAGAACTGTTGAAACTTTTGACTTGAAGAAGTTAAAGTCTTTGTTTCGAGTACATAATGGTCCGTTTGGATTGAGCTTATTTTTGTTGAAACTGAAAACTGAAACTGAAAACACTGTAGCAAAATAGTTTTTAAATGTGTGAATAGTATTGTGGGACCCATTTTTAATAAAAAAGTGGTTGAAAAGTGGAATATGTGGGTCCGTGAACAGTGCATCTGTGCACTGTTCACAGTTGAATTGGTCATAATATGCGGCTGCAAAAAAAAAAAAAAAAAAAAAAATCAGAAAACGCAGACGCTGGATTCATTTGAATCCAAACAGGCACAATGTACATTCTTTAACGAAAGGCGAAAATATATTTTGATCCTTTGACTGGTCAATTCTTATTTTGATTCCTTAACAAAAAAAAAAAGGGGAATTAACTTTATTTTAGTCCTTGTCGTCAATCCACTAACATAAAAATTCTACGTGACAAAGAATTCCTACTTACTGACATGACACGGAGTCCCTACTTGCTGACATGACCATTAAAATATGATTAAAAAAATTTATTTAACATTTTTTTAATGCCATCTCAAATTTAAATTAATAGAAAAAAATAGAAAAAAAGTCAAATAAGAAAATTAAAAAAAATAATTTTTTTTTTTTTTTTCGTAAAAGCATTTCTTCTTTCCCAGCACATGAATATCATGTTCTTCCCCTAGCAAAACCAAAATTTTCTTAGGAAACAAACACATAAAAAACCCAAAAAATTCAGCTTAAAAACAAAATCATAAATCTCAAAGGCACCATTTTCTCAAACCCAGCAAAATCATCAAATCCCAAAACCCCAAAATATCAAATCAATCCAAAAATACAAGGGGAAAATAGCCAAATAGCACATTTTCGCAAATTATGTTGTAATCTACCACTGTTTCAGAAATATGTAGGGATTTACTACTTTTTGGGTACTTGAGTTCCATAAACTCGAATACCATAAAAAAATTTCAAAAATTTTTAGAGTATATTTTTTCAAAGAACTCGAGTTTTCAAAAAAGTGGTAGGTTCCTACATATTTCCAAAACAGTAATAGATTACTAATTTTTTTGCTAAATAGTGATAGTAGGCCATTTTTACCAAAATACAACACAACCAACCCAAACAAAAAAAATCTCAACCCAGAAAAACACATCTCAAGTAAGTTGAAACCCAGCAAATCCACCTCAAGCAAGTTCGAAACCCACACCAACAAAAAACCCAACCAACGATCACCAATCAGACCAACCAATCAACCAAAGAAAGATACAAACACAAACAAGCCAACGATCTGGCTCAGCCACTCATGGAGGCATAAATTCCATTCAAGATCCATATTGTGAAGGATCACTCTATGAAGGAAAGGTTTTGCCTTGAGGTTGAAATGCTTGGACTTAGCAGCGTCATTACGGGAAGCTGTGGCTTCGGCACATCTCATTGGACTAGAAAGTCACGACTTGCTCGAGGGTTGGGGGATATTTTTCAACCTAATCTAAGAGCAAGTCATGGACCTGCATCTGAAAAAAAAGAACATAAAGAGACAGATGCCAAACAAAAAGACTAAGAGAGATAGAGAGAGATAAAGATTTATTTATTTTTGTTTTTATTTTACTTTTTTGGTTTATCTTAAAAGAAAGAAGAAAATGAAATAGATACCAACACAAACACAAAAACGTCAACATAGAGAGTGAAGAGTGTTAATTTAGTGTTTGTTTCTTAAGAAAGTTCAAGAAAAACTGAAATAATTGCTATAAATTTTTTTCTCAACCTTTAAAACTGAAAAGTTTTTTTTTTTTTTTGAATTTTTTCAGTTTAAATTGAAAATTTTTTATTAGAATTTTTTTTATTAATTAAAATGCTAACATGCCATTTTTTAAAAGTCAAAAATAAAATTTGTTAATATTATTTTATTAATCATGTCAGCATTTAACATGTCACCTATGCACTCCGTTTGCCACGTGGAACTTTTCTGTTAGTGGGTTGATTGCAAAAACCAAAATAGAATTGATTTTCTTTTTTTAGGGATTACATAAGTAGCAAAATCAATTTAAGGGCCAAAATAAAAATCGACCCAAAACATGAGGACCAAAAATATGTTTTCCTTAACGAGATAAACATGCATAATTCTTCTTCTTTCTTTTTTATTTTTTTTTATTTCATTTAATGGGCAATGCGTCATCTTACTTGACATATTATAGGTGACAGCAGAATTATTATTTTAGTATGACCGAAGAATTTGACCATAATTTTCATAAAATATACTAGTCTTTGAGCATGCACTCATATGCGTGCTTAAAGGCTCTTTTATTTTTTTGGGTAAAAATTAATAATTTACATAAATTATAATTTGGGATTTATATATTTTCCAATCACCAAAAAAATCTAGAGATATAATGATTGTTAAGCATTTGTGGTGAAATAATTTTATGGGATTAAGATCCAGTGCAATATCTAGGGTATTGCACTTGTTGTAGTAGTTTTAATCCTAACCATTGCTTTTATCGAATGGATATCAAATTGACACCTAATAATGACAGGTCAGCAATCCGCGTGGCACCCATTTTCTGCCCTTTCTCTGCTCTCTTCTCTGCACCTTTCAGTAACCTTAAAAAAAAAAAAAAAAAAAAAAAAAAAAAAAAAAAAGCAGCCATCGCGTCCCACACCTCCATTGCCGGCAGTAGTTTCGGTAAGTTTTGGTGTCTCTCCTTAGTGACCGAAAACCTTAGAATTTTGTTTAGTGACTGGGTTTCCTTTTTGAGTATAAAGCCTGATGATTTGCTTGGGTTTGAAAAATTGGAGCTTTTGGGTAAGGCCAAATGTGTTTTGATTGAGTATCTGCTTGTAGTTGTTGTGTGGTGTTGTCTTTGACATTAGTCCAGAAATTATGTTGCTTGGTCATGAACTCATGATATATGCTAAAAAATATTATGAAATTTCTCTTTATTTTTTTAGGTATTAGTTTTTTTTTCTAAATTTGGATTGACTACGCAGATGGGTATTTTTTGGTGAAAAATATATTTTGTTTCCCATAGTTCATTTTAAAGATATAAACCGTGGCTCTTGATTGGTAATGAGGTACAGTGTTTGTGAGCTTAGAATAATGATTCTTTGTTATGTACAACTGGTTTTCTAAGTTATATTGCTACTCACACTCTTATTTGTAAGCTAATTCTTGGTCAAAGTTTATTTAACAGCTTATGTGACATGACTGTTGTTATGGCTGGAGTGTTATACTCTCACCATAATGTTGTGATGCATTAACTTGCTATTTAGAAACCATTCAGGTTCATAGCTTGGATATTTGACAATTTATGCTTTATCTGGAACCCTGCTCAGTCCAGTTGTATGTTATCTCCTAACTACCTATAGGCATTAGGAATCTACTTGAGGCTATATATATATATATATATATATATATATACACACACATACATTTTACTTCCTCTTTCTTTACTTCCTACCTTTTGCCTTAAGACTTAAAACTATATTATTGCTGGACATTGGTTGTTATTGTACCTGACAGCCAAAATAATATTCCTTTCTTTTCTTCCCTTTTGCTGACAAAAGGTTTCTTAGAAACGTATTAATTAATATTTTCCAACATGTACATTATGTGTGGAAAAGTGTTCTGTCTCAATTATATTTATCTTTTTGGGTACATTTCCCTAGAGCTGTTTTGTAATTTATGATTATAGATTATAGGGCACTTACATATGTAATAGTGTGGGTGTTTCTGTGTAAGGTTTGGTTTTATTATTATTACTTTTTTTTGGGGTGGGGGGGGGGGGGTGTTTGTGCGTTTGATTAAAAAATAAAAATCTTTATTGGTTTATAATTGAAGTGCATCATTTGCCAATATGGCAGAAAAGACACAAATGTAGATCTTCAAGCCAAACAACATATGAACACATTCCATTGCTAGAGGAATGAACAAGTGCATAAACCTGCAAAATTTGAAATAATTTTTATAAAAATGTCATATTGATTATGTAACCTAAGTTCAAAGTGCTGAAGCTGGGACAGTCCAACAAATAATGATCATTCCAAAACAGAAGGCTGCAAAGCAGCCTTAGTCGAAGATGAGACAGAAGGGTGAAGGGGAGTTGTTTTGAACATTTAGTAATAGGGGAATTGGTAAAGTCATTGGATAAGGCTTTACATTTTGGTGATGGAAGTAGTTTAGTGGAATGGATTTGTGGTGTCTTGGATAACAACAAACTGGAAAAAAAAGAAAAAAGAAAAAAAGAAGAAGAAGAAGATCTCTTTCTTCCTTAAGATCTTTCTGGTTCTCTCAAGCCCAGCCGGGACTGATCTCCTTACCCCCACACCATTGTTGCTGGAGGTGCTTATCACCAGTGTTAGTTCGACAACCTTCCAGTCTCCACCTTGACCGTGCTCCAATAGATCAGCCGCACCTTTATTCTAAATGCCAACCCCAAAAAAATTAATAAAAATTAACATGATTAGATCTAGTTAGGATATTATGATATCAATTTTTTCCTTCTTTTCTTGATTTCTTTGCCAAATATTTCCCCCTTCTTTAATTAATTTTTTTTGTTTGTTTGTTTTTTGCTATAAATAATTTCTTGGGTAATGTTTTGATTTTTTTTTTCTTTCCTTGATTTCTTGTTTTTGTCCACTGATGTTTGTGTCCAGCATAGAAGCTTTAAACAGTTAAGCATACTGTGAATTTAATTGGCTTGTCTTGAAATAAAAATTCATGCCGAAAAAATTTCACCTGCATTTGCCACTAAATACCTTGGAGCATAGTTTTGCTACATTTGGATTGACTATGCAGAGGGGTGTTTCCTGGTGGATAATACATTTTGTTTCTTGTAGTTCATTTTAAAAATATAAATTGTGGCCCTTGATAGGTGAACTTGAGGGGAAAATATTTGCTTTTTTGGTTGCTTGAATTGTTACCAATCATGCCTAACAAGTTTACCCAAATTTTTAAGTAGTTAATTTAGATTTTTATATGTTAAGGCCTTCCAAAATATTCTGGTGATGCTATTTTGGTTCAAAAGAATGTTTGAAATTTTGGTGATGTTATTTTTCTTTTAATAAAAAATTGTCAAATGTTTTTAGTTGAACTTTAATTTTTCTTGGGCATTTCTATGTTATACAGATATGGTATTCATTTATTAACTTTAATTCTACTTGGGCATTTCTATGTTATACAAATATGGTACTAATTTATACAATAAAGTAGAAATTGCAGCTGGATTTGGGCACAATTGAGCTTATGAACAAGAGTTTGTTTTATGCACTTTTTTATTTTCCATTTATTGTTGCAAAAGGTTATATGGAGTAATAACTAATAATTCTATCTGTTTTCTTGTTAACAGGATAAAATATTAGCCTTTGCTGCCATAAAGTTCGATGTATCTTGCCGGAATATGTTTTGAAGCATTCCATGAAGTATCAAAGCCATGTATCTTGCTATCAATAGACTAATTTTTAGTATCAACGAAACATTGAATGTATTCTTTAGTTTTGACACTTAAGTAGTTTCATGTTTATTTACAAAAACTTTTACAAGGATTTAGAGTACAAACCAAGAAGAATGTAATAGAATATAGTTATTCTTTTATTGATATTGATTTGAGAATGTAATAAAATGTAAATGATTGTGCCTTTTATTTCTAATTTCTTTATATGCTTCAAATTGAACAATTTTGATGATCCCTGTACGGTCACAAATTGATGCAAGAGTTTGATCCAAAAATAAATAAAGCTTTATTAAAATGTACACTTTGATTACAAGGCTATTATTTCACTTAAAAACAACCTAAAAATATACACATTCATGGAACCTAAAAATTACATTCACAAATCCTATAAGGATGCAAATTGAAGCCAAAGTGTAATGAATAAGATAGTGCCTAAGCAAAATACTTCCATTCAAAACAATTTTTGAATCATCCAAATGGCTACTAAAGGTAAATGTTGAAGTTTCTACATACATCCAAAACATATATTTTTCTACAACATTTCATCAAAATGGTAAAACTTGTACAAGTGTGAGAACATGTGGTCTACACCATCATAAAACAATCTGAAATTTAGCACTAATCCCCCTTCAGCAGCCGCCTTTTCTCGCTTTCGGTGATCAAACAAAGAATAGCATCCATTTAATCATGCCATTCAAACTAACAAAAGAACAAAGAGTGATTTCAAAATTAAATGTATATCAAAATTTCAAACTAATAGTAGGCACAAGTGAAGCTATAAGATCATTATCACTACTAAATATGTAAGTTTGTTGAAGGTTTAGCTTAAGAACTTCCTTCTTAAGAACTCAGCTAAAGGACCAACATTAAAAGTGAAATACAAAGTAGATCATATAGTCTGAATGTTCAAGAGATACATTTAATTTCTTCTTCATATAGGTTTGGCTTCTATGTAGGCTTGGCGTCTACGTCATCCTGCAGTGTTGAAAAACAAATTTCAATTAGTACAGTAACAATAGAATTTTTATTTATGTTTTTTTTTTTGTTTTGTTTTGTTTTTTTTTTTTGTTTTTGTTTTTGTTTTGTTTTGTTACATTCACATTACAGTTAATCATTTGAACTTACTAGTCAGGCTTCTACTACAATAGTAAAGAAAAAAAGTTGTCAACAATTCATTACCATAAAAAAAAAAAAAAAACCTCAAGTTCTACAACTCAGTGCAATTTAGCACCACACAAACAACTCCAAACCAATTCATTACCTAAAATTTGAGTTGAACTTATAAAGTATGATTAGTAACAATTCAAGACAGCAAAAAAATTCCTCTTTAATATGTCAAGAGCCATAGATTGTATGTATAAAATGAACTACAACAGGCCAAACATATTATCCTACCAGAATAATACATTTCATGAGTTACGACTTACAATGAATAAGACCATCCACATGTATTAAAATCACATGATTCGTTAAATCATTAACCCCCACCCAACCCACTCTTTTCTTCTAGTTTCCTCTTATATTGGCTGTCACTTCATTTTTATACCACCATTTTGATGAGATGTATGCTAGTTGGTAGGGGAATAAAGTATAAGGATTTTTTTTTTTTTTTTTTATTGTTACATATTCTTCAGTGAGAGTAGTAGCACAATATTGGCTATAGAGATTGAGTGCATTTTATCAGAAAATCAATTCAAAAGGAAGACAATAAATACAGTTTGATAAAGAATCAATCATTATCAATGATAACTCCATGTATATTGCTTTCTTTAAGGCAGCATGTGAAGTTAAATGTAAAATGTCTCAGCAAGATAAACAAAATAGTGGAATAAGCTGAAGCATATTTGATAGTTTTTAGATCCCTTAAAAACACAATTGGATTAACCTAGGTAATTAGCCAAGTTATTACTTAGTCCAAATTCCAAATCTAGGTTATCATAATCAAACAATCATATCATGCAAAGCAGTGGAAAGATAAATAATACAATGATATGATTACCCAGGAAACCAAACCGGTAAAAACCTAGGGAGGATTTAACCTAACTATCCTCAAAGTAAACCTGAATCCATTATGAAAGAATTGAAGTTTTACATTAGGACTTAGACTACTAACATCCTATTGCTACCCACCAGTAAAAACTTACTGACACGACCATGTGCAAGCTTTGAGACCAGGGACTCCTTCTTTCTTGGATTCTCCAGCCAGTACAAGCACACCCGCTTGTGTTTCTTTAAGTTCTTATGGCAGCAACTGAATGATCATCAAGTTCTTGAACGAATCTCCTCTTGATAATCCTAAGCTTGTGTAAAGGAAAACTCCTCACAGATCTCACAAGATATTTACACAAACAGTAATATGAGCAACACTAAAACGTGGCTAAGGTTTGCCTTATATACTTAGGGCAAAAACACAAAACCCTAAACATTTTAAATGAATTAGGGCTGAGTTGGAATTCTGTAGAAAAACGCATTTTGCCCGAATTTCGATTGATCGAGCCTAAGCTTCGATCGATCGAATCAGGCCGAAATGCACTTTTAATTCTGCATCAACTTAAATCCAACTTTACATAAATGACACAACTTTGAGCAAGTCTAAACACGACTAAACATCTTGTTTTGATCATGGTTTGCCAACAATACATATTAGAGTTCTAAATGCATAAGTTCCTAAGTCTTTAGAACCTAACAATATTATTTGTTATTTTTGGAGAAGGTACGAGTTAAAAGGTTTAGCGAACACATCTACATTCAGAGAGTTTGATTTCCCTCTCATTTCAGATATATTCAAGCATTACCTTTCCAAACAAGTTCAACAGCAATATCAAGATTGCTTGATGATTGTACAGTAACAAAATAAACAATGGGCCTTTAATTAAGAGTTGCATCAGAACAAAATAATATGTATAGGAAAGTATAACAGATGTTTCTTGGGTAGATATTAGGGTACCATGTCGAGAGAATCAACTCTAAGGGCAGCAAATTTTGACTCTCCAGTGACTACGGAATCATCAGGTAGAGCTAGCTGCTTCTTCACAATTTCACACACCTTTGTCATTGTCTCTGGTTTGGCCTGCACAGGAGCATTAGCATTCTTGTTGTTGGTTACATCAACATACGAACACTATGCTTGAAATCTATATATATGTACTAGTTTCATTATTTAAAACCACATAGTATGCCCAAAGAAAATAAATGTTCACATGGATAACCCAAAGACAAAGCAACTTATACAATAGGTCGGGAGAGAAACACCCACTTTCTTGTCTGGACTAGTAATCCATGAACTTAATTTCTTTTCTAAGAAGTGGAATGAGAGTATAAAAGGCAAATTGAGAAGCTGAACAACCTAGACAATCACATGGAGCACATTGTTCATGACACATAGGTGTGTCAAATGAGCGGGTTTGGGTAGGTTTGGGGTGGGCATAATTAGGTTGGGTATATAAAACCCATTTACTCCTAAATCCCATTTAACTAATTATTTCTAACCCAAATTCAACCCAACCCAATTATTATGGGTAAACCCAAACTCACCCAATTACCCAATTATCAAAATTACCAAAATGCCATTAAAGTGTAAACCTCAACACTTTCTTGGATTCCCACTCTACTTTCCCGAGAAAAAGAAAAAACAAAGGAAAAACTTTTCTTGGATCTAAAATTTCTTTTTCTTTCTCCTCCATTGCCTCCCCACTTCAATTCTAAATAAAAAACTCTTACTTCTGCTCTCTCTTTCTCTCTCTCTGTTTGATTTTCGAGAAACTTTCATTTCATTCATTTTCCCTCTCTAACTTTCCCGAGAAAATTCCTTTCTGGTACTAGAAATTTTAAAAAAAAAAGGCCTCACTGGCATCACCACTCCAGAGATCCAACCCTTCTCCTCTCCAATGCCTCTCCACCTTCACTAACCCCACCTTCTCAACCACCACCACCAACATTGCCACTGCCATGTCAGCACTTGACTCCATAGCCTCCGACTGACCCACGAGCCCCACGCACCCACGATCTACAACAACTACAAAAAAAACCCAAACAATCCACCAAGAAATCCCCATTACAATCACTGCCAATTTTTGTGCTAGAGACCCACCAAAAAAAACCGAAACCTCTGAGACAAAACCAGCACAAGGGAAAGAGGGCTAGGTGGAGAGAGAGCTAGGCAAAGGGGAGAGAGGGCTGGGTTGGGTGGAGGGAAGGCTGGCCGAAGAAAATCCTAGGTAGAGAGAATGCTATGTGGAGAAAGGCAGAGCTGTGAGCTTGAGTTTGTTTGCATCTGTGTGTGTGTGTGTGTGTGTGTGTGAGAGAGAGAGAGAGAGAGAGAGAGAGAGAGAGAGAGAGAGAGAGAGAGAGAGAGAGAGAGAGAGAGAGAGAGAGAGAGAGAAGTGTTTGGCGGCCGAGAAAACGAAGGAAAATGAAAATCTTGAAACACTGAAACGTCTGAGGTTGTTTGTTTGTTTTTTTTTTTTTTATATAAATTTTATGGAAAGGACTGGGTTGAATTTGGGTATATTATTTTTGGGTTAAATGAGTCTCAATGGGTTTTTAGTTAAAACCCAATAATTACTAGGTCTAATTGAGTTGATGCCCATTTAACCCAACTAATAATTGAGTGGGTTTGGGTTCAATTAAAGTGGGTTGGTTTGGATGGACAAATGGGTTTGGGCTTACTTTGCCACCCCTATTGACACATTTTAGACATTTAGGAAAACTTTCTGACTGACTGCCATTGGAATCATAAGGTTAACCTCGTCAAGGTAATGATAGGCTTTTGTTTGACAAACAAATGATGAATTAGCTAATACAATGCTAGTGGATATATCTAGAATGCAAAGAACAATATAATATGATTGTTGAAAGGTCAAAATATTGATAAATTTGATATGTTCTAGAATAGTGAAGAAATTACCACACAAGAAATACGGAAACGTGATGGCTGCATCCTCAGAGTTGTGAAGCTTTTCCCATTAAAAAGTAAAATCTAGTAATTAGTTCTGGCACCTTACAATAAGAGAAAATGAATTAAATTCAGCACCATAAATCAATAAACAAAATTGTGACACCATTATTTTCTTTCCTTCCTTTCCTAGCAATCAAACAGAGTTTATTAAAAAAATTAATAAAAAATAGAGATAAAAGAAAACCTACCGGGTGGTGGTCTTCCTCTGAAACAAGCCCAAGTCTCTGAACCAAATCGGCAAGGCTGGCTCACCGCAACCACCACCTCCGATGGTGGCTTCTTCTCTCCTTCGACCAAAATCTCTTTCTCTGTCTCTCAATCTCATTTCCCTCCATCAATCAAACCTGAAAAAGCATCAACTTCTTTCTTTCCCGATTTTCTCCAAACCCAAACTCTTACCTTCTTTGATTTGGGTCTGAAAAGCATCAACATCTCTCTCTACACCCGATTCTCTCCAAACCCCAACCCTTACTCTCTCTGATCTGGGTCTAAAAAGGGTACGAGTCTTTGGGGGTCGAAATCTCAAATGGTGAGTTAATGTTTTTTCTTTGTTTTTGCTGATGGGTCTGAGTTGGGTATGCTAGAAGCAGAGACAATGGGTTGATGGAGAGGCAGAGAGTGTGGAGGTTGAGAGAGTGGAGCTTTAGGGAGATTAAGGGAGAGAACCCGGTTGAAGTGAGAGAGAGAAGAGAGTTTTAGTGAAATTCAAATTTTGGGAAGCTGAAATGAAAACAGAAGTGAGAGACGGATTGCCAACCTGGACGGATGAGGTGTCAAAGTTTTGAGTCATTAGATTAAAAGAAGGGTTGAGATTTGTGCTATTGCACACCGTACAATACCCTAGGTATTGTATGGGATCTCAATCCAATTTTATGTGACGTGAGTAGTTGCTCAGAGGTTAGTGTTTTTTTAATCTTATGTGATGTGAGTAGGTTTTTTTATTTTATTTTTTTATTTTATATATATATATATATATTATTGGAACCATTGGTAGTTTTTTTTTTTTTTTTTTTAAATTATATATATATATATATATATATATAGGAGCCGTGGGTTGGTAGCCTTTCTTTCTTATTTTTGGTTAGAAACGTGGGATAGTGGGGTTGGGAAGTGGGAAGTGTGAGGGTAATGGGAATATTTTAGTTAATTTACCACCTTAACCTTATTTCTCTTTTTAAGGAATAAGAATAGATTAATTAAATTAGGGGTATTTTTGATAGTAAAAAAAACAATAACTAACTTTCTGAATCCTTTTAATATATACAGATGAATTAGGCATAACTTATTGATGTGTTAGTAATGATGGCCATGGGTAGGGTTTGAATTGAGTATACCTAAACCCATCCCGAAATGTTTGCCCATAGATACATGGATTCCAATACATATTAGTATTCATACTTGATTCTTACTCGACTTGAACCCAATTTTTCAATTTAAAAAAAAAAAAAAAAAAAATCTAAACCATTTTAACTTAAAAACTGATCAATAACTTTATCTAAAAAATTAAACTAATCAATAACTTGAAATCATATATATCCCATACGAGCAGATACCCATATCTCACAAGAAAAAGTACCAAAAAACCTATATACCATTAAAACAAAATTTGAAAGCAAGATCTGAAAAAAAAAATGGCAAAAATACGCTTTTGGTCCTTACATTTTGGGCCTAATCTCATTTTGTTCCCTAAATTGATTTTGCACCTACCTCAGTCTCTAAAAACAGAAAATCATTTTCATTTTGGTCCCTACCATTAACCCACTAACAAAAATATCCTACATGGCAAACGGAGGGCACTGTTGGCATACTAAATGCTGACGTGGCTAATAATAAAAAAAAAAATTTATTTGGCATTTTAAAAATGCCACATCAGCATTTTAATTTTTAAAACATCAAAATTAAATTTTTTTTAATTTAAACTGAAAAAAATTCAAAAAATAAAACAAAACAAAAAAAACTTTTTCAATTTTAAAGATTGAGAAAAATTTTTATAGCAACTATTTCAATTTTTCTTGAACTTTCTTAAGAAACAAACACTAAATTAACACTTTTTCTCACTTATGTTGGTGTGTCTGTGTTTGTGTTTGTATCTATTTCATTTCTTCTTTCTTTTTTAAGATAAACCAAAAAAGAAAAATCAAAACAAAAATAAATTTAATAAATAAATCTTATCTCTCTCTTGGTTCTTGTGTTTGGTATCTTTCTTTTTCTTCTTTCCTTTCGGATCCTTGAATCTCTCTTCTTTCTCTATCTTGGTTTTTGTGTTTTACTTGCATGTAATCATCTGCTCAGAAGATATAAAGCACAACATCAAGGTTAGTTAAATAAGCATTTTACAGCAAAATAAAAAGAAAATTTGAAATGATTTTCATTTTTTGTAGTGATATATCGGGTAATACCCAAATATTTTGGGTAGGGTACAAAAAGAAAATTTGAAATGATTTTCCTTTTTTGTAGTGATATACCGGGTAATACCTAAATATTTTGGGTGGGGTATTCATTACCCACGGGATTTGACCATCCCAATGCATGAGTTTTCAAAATAGTGTCCATTTGGGTGTTTAGTAGATTTTAGTAACTTATTTGAGTAGTATTTATCAAAAGATATAGTTTTTGATAGTTTTTATATTAAATGCGTGAAAAACTTAAAGCTATTATTTAAAAAAAAATAAAAATAAACACAATAAGTCAAAAAGCTAAAGTTTTTGCCAAAGAGATTCTTAGTTACAGCATTTGAAGAGTGCACACTTAATAGATTTACATTTTGTTCCGTAGCAAAAAATTTTATACATTTTGTTCGGTAGTGCACAAGTTTGCTACTGCTTACTGGTCTATAATTATTATTTTTAGAGTATTGGAGCTAGTAAATAATCCTAGACCACCATATAATATACTCATCATAATGTTCTATTGCATAATATTGTTGGGGAGATAACACTTGTGGAGACTCCAAAAGAGATTAATATATAGCATACAAAATGTATCCAAACAAATAATCTTGGTATTTTACAACAAACATCACATGGTAGCCTTTCTCAAGGCTCAGATAAAGAACTCTAATTACTTCCATGAAACCTTAGGGAGGATATAACGCAGTAATTGAAGCTTCATTTATTGAGGCTAGCATAGATTGATCTAATGACATGTCTGGTTCACTTTTGTTGTGCAGGTTGTGAGGGTACTAATAAGGTGATAGAGTTGCTATTAAGCATTAGAATGAATGAAGCCATGGTTGGCCTATCAGCTACATTTTCTTGAACACATAATAATCCAATGTGAATGCACCGAATTATTTCGGTTTTTGAACCAACTCCTAATGTGGGGTCGATAATATTTGAAGTTGTCATGTTCTTCCAATTTTTCCATGCCTGCAAAATTATTTAAATAGTATACAACAAATTTCAGAATAAAAAATATTTTATTTTGCCAATATCACGTTCAGTAGTACTATACTTTAAGTTAAAAGGGAAATGTATACAAAAATGTTGCACTCACATAACTAAGAAGATCGTCCTCTTTTTTGTTATTACGGAAGTGACCATTTTTTTGCCCGCATATCATTTCAAGAACTAGCACACCAAAACTAAACACATCGGATTTTACTAAGAAATGTCCATAATATGCATACTCTGGAGCCATATATCCACTGCATGAAGAAATTAGTAACATAACTTTATATACTCACTACATATGCAAATTTATAACATTAGTTTGGTTTGAATGATAATAGAGCTCTTAACCATCATTTTCAAAATCTATTAATTTTCTCTAATTTATAGGAGATAATTAAACAATTTTTAGGAACTTAATTTTTTATTTTATGATGCAATGTAATCTTGTATTTGACAGTACAAAAAAATTTATCTAATGCTAATTATTAACTAGTTAGGATACTTACTATGTCTTAACAATTCTATTTGTATTGCTATGGGTTTGATCTAGTAGAACCAAACTTGCTAGGCCGAAATCAGCAATTTTGGGATTTATCTTATCATCTAGTAAAATGTTATTTGCTTTGAGATCACGATGAACAATGCGAAGTTGTGAATCTTCATGAAGGTAAAGAAGACCTCGAGCAATGCCTATAATAATTTTGTAACGCATTCGCCAATCCAAATTTGCACGCTTGGTTGGATCTACATTGTTTATTTAAGCTATGAGTCAGTTCCAAAGTATATATCCAAGTGTATTTGAGCAAAAGTGCAATCTGTAAAATATTATTAATAATCATTTACCGTAGAATTGCAACCATACCATATATAACTTGGTCGAGACTTCCATTTGACACAAACTCATAAATGACAAGCCTTTCATTTCCTTCCAAGCAGAAACCTCGAAGCTTAACTAAATTCTGGTGGTGAAGCTTAGCCATTAACAAGATCTCATTCTTAAATTCTAAATCACCTTGTCCAGAACCCATGGATAGTCTTTTGACAGCTATCTTTTGTCCATCAGAGAGCCTAACCTATAGATGCACCAAAATATTCAATATGCAACCCTTAATAATAAAAATGTTCTGAATCTAACTTGTATTGACAGATAATTGAGATACTTGATTGTATGATATTGTCAAATTACCTTGTAGACAGCACCAAATCCTCCTATCCCAACCTTATTTGCATCAGCAAAGTTATCTGTAGCGACTCTAATTGTTGGAAAATAGAATTGCAAGGATTCAGTATTGCTAATTTCATCCGCTGCTTCACATGCGTAACAAGTCAATACATTTGGATTAGATAAGTCAATTCTTAAAGAAGATTGGTGCAATTTTAAGTTACGTGCATACCTCATTAATGGGCTCACCGACATGAATTACTGAAGCCATCTTACAATGTCACTAATGCACAGAAAATTTGTGTGCCAGTATAATATCCTTTTGTTTTAGATATTAGCAGGTTTAGGAATGGGTTTTTGATTTGTGGTGAAGCGGCGACACAACACTTGTTTTGTATTTTGAGCCAAAACGGCGTAGATCAGTAGGTGTTTTGGAATTCAAATATATGTGAAACCAACTCATTTTGAGGGTTTGATTTGGCAAAAAAAAAAAAAAATTACACATCAACTCCAGCATGTCATTTAACGGCCACATAGGCTAGTCATTGATGGAGGGTTGGATTTTGCTAACGGAATGAAATTTTAGGGTGTAAAATTTAATTTATTAAATTTTAGGGTGTAAAATTCAAATAACTCAAACTTCAAGGGTATACTTTGTAATTTACCTTAGAAATTATAATGTAACGTTAAATTCATGGTAACCTATTAATATTTCAGAAAAGATCAGTTTGGATCTAGTGTTTTTGTGCACTGGACTCACCGGAATGCCAACATGTTTTTTTTGACATGAGTCCAATACACAAAGTAATGAACAGTCTGGGCCCAATCCTTGACCTTACATAATTGGTAAATACACCTAACTTATTCTTTTCCTTCATTCTAATTACAAAAGTATCCGGTGAATCATGAACACAGGACCTGATATTCCGCATTTCTCTTATAAAAGCAAAAGGTGGCATCTGGACGGGCTAGACCTCATTGACAAATACCCAACACTCTGTCATGCTTCTTTTTACATCTAAATTTTTGTTGGAAAAAAAATATAAAAGTCAATATGTTATTGTCATCAGTATTGCCTTGAAAGTAAATGTGTAGTCAGGATTATACTTGGGGTACTTTTTCTCAATATTTCACAACTTAGTAATGTATTTTTAAATTAATATTTTAAAAATCTCATTATTACATTAAATACTCATTTATTTGTAACACTTACACCGAGTTTTGTATAAATCAAGCCTTATTTACCCTTTAATCTATTAATTCATATTGTAGAAATGAAATCCTTAATAATAGGAACAACAGACCAATCTTCAACTTACTTTCTACTTTCTTCCTTTGCTTCTTTACCCTTAAACAGAGGCAGATGCAGATGATTAGCACCACGAAAACAACAACTAACACAATGATAATGATGGTATTTTTAAATGAGTTACTCCTGTTTCCTGAAATAAATCAGAAATCTGTTCTCAATTAAATATCCAAAGCTTGAAGTTTGAAATTAACATCATCACACTAACACAGAAATAAAATAATAAAATAAAAGTTAAATTTGTACTCAATAAAACATTCCTTGGTTGATTTTTGAAATCAAAATTATTAGTAAATGCAGAGAAAAAAAATTATCAAATTAATATATACTTTCAGAGTCTAAGTAATCATTCCTTGCTTTTCCTCCTGAAAAATTTAAAAGAGAAAATAGAAATTAAAAGCGTGAATAATTTAAAAGGTGGATAACTTTTTTTTTTTTTGTTTTGTTCGTACATTTTATTTGGAAGCTTGTAAATAATTGAATGAAATGGAACAATAAATTATAAAGGAGTGTAATGAAATTGATTATAACGTATTTAAGTAATAGGGTGGAACGGAAAAAAAAAAATTAGTGGAATGAAATAAAGTAATTTTATTTTAATATTTTAAAATAAAGGAATAAAATATAAGTAACCTTGTTAAGGGTCGAATAATATAAAATTAATGGAATAAAATCATTTTATAACAACATTACTATTATAACCCTATTTTAAAATAAAAAAAGAATTTTTAGAGGTATTTTAGGAGTTTTAGTGAAAATTTCATTAAATCTAATTTTATTTACTCCAATTTCTCCAAATTTTAGGATAAATGAAAATTTGAGGTTATCAGGAAAAGAAAGGTATGAGTATTCTTTTCTACCCTTTTCATTCTCTTCCATCTAAACACCCAAATAAGATAATGGTCTTTCCATTCCTTTCATAAAAACTCTCAAACAAGTGAATGGAATGAATATTTCATAGTAATTTTTTTTTTTTTCATTTCATTCTTTTCCTCCCTCCGAAATAAAGTGTTAAAGTAGATAGTGACGGGGGAGAAGATGAAATTTCATTCCAACCATAAACATGAGGCACCGCAAATAATCTCATTACCACTGAATTATCAATTGACCCTTGACTAAATTAGTAGTTTGGTCCTCCAACTATGGGACAAAATGGGCTTCTGCCCTTTTTGGGTAAATTAATTAGCTTTATACCCCCTTTCCCAAACTAAATAGGGAAATGCCTATTTTTTAAAACTTGATTTATGATAAATCGAGTTATGCCTTATAGTGGCGTTTTAAGGAGCCTATAGTGACTTTTTTTTAAAACCTATAGTGACGTTTTTTAACTCGACCTCAATGAAATTGAGTTATAGGTAAAAAAAAATTGCCTATAACTCGATTTTATTGAAGTCGAGCTAAAAAACGTCACTATAGGTCTTAAAAACGTCACTATAAGCTCATTAAAACGCCACTATAGGGCTTTAGATTTTTTTTTTTTTTTTAACTCAATTTATCATAAATTGAGTTTTAAAAGAGGGGCATTTCCCTATCTAGTTTGGGAAAGAGGGTATAAAGCTAATTAATTTGCCCGAAAAGGGCAGAAACCCATTTGTCCTCTAACTATGGGATAAAGTTCAATTTGATCCTTCAATTATTAACTCTCAATTTAATCCCTCAAGAATTGTTATGTCTAGAATTATTAGGTGTTGTCAATCTACATCCAAAATAATTTTCTTAGTCTTTTTAGAGAGAAAACTATATCCTCCACTTATTGAACCGATGAGTTTAGAAAAGACAAAGATGAAATACTGCTGCTACTCCAATGTGTCTTTGGGCTCTCTATCAAGTAAAGTCTCTAACACCAACTATTGAAGATCTTATCCGTGTTTAATTGTGAAGCTATTGCAAAAACATAGGACAATCTCTTTGGATAGTAAGTAAAGACAATTGGTAATTTAACATGGTATTTGTGTATGAGACAGTGAGTTTGATCACTGTTTTCTCTATTTTGCCTTCTATTTAATATTTCACATGTTTCGACTCACATATGCTGGAAAGTGTTAGAAATATGTGATTAAAAAATTAAATTTACCATGCCTCAATAGCGTAAGCTTTTGGTACGGTAATTTAACACATATATCAAACTCGTTTTTCTTCTTAACAAATTCAGAAGATGTTCATTTGGGAAACATACCTTTTGCTGGCACAGGAGGCGGAGATAATGATGGTGGCGCTTCAACAAGAGTGCTACCATAGAATTGGTTGGGCTCAATTCTTAAGTTACAGGTGGGGGTAATAGCTCTCACTCCAAGGCTTCCATTACAACAAATTTTATTATAAGATTGAGCATAAACTAGGCAATTGCTACAGTCTATCTCTGATAAATCAGGACTGCATTGCATAAGCCCATAGATCGTATGGTTTAGATAGGTGGCATTTCCAACGGCAACCTTGCAAAAAATACCTCCAGCTGAAGCTCTAACTCCTAGGTCATATAATAAGGTACTTACCACCTCGTTGAACTCAGTCAATTTCGAGACAAGGTCATCACTTTGCTCAGTTGCAAGATATTGAGTAGGTGTAGTTTCCATAACAGCAAATAGAGAGTTGTTGGAGTATCGAACTGTACAATTCATGTACCACATGATACCCTCTTTCTCGTTTGGACACAACTGTAAGAGCTAGTGACCTGAATTGTTGAGACAAATACGACAATCAGTTGGTGTAAGGTCAGCTCTACAAAGCCCAGTGGCATAAACTTTGTCGATGCCCTCTCCGGCAGAGAAATTGTAGAACCCATACTCGATTTGGGTGTTGGAAGAGAAGGTGGAGATGAGGGTGTTGAGGTTCGCTCTAAAGGTACCGTTACTGCTCACATTACCATTAGTTGAACAATCATGGAGAACATAGGGATCTCACTGCAATACTAAGTGTTAGGACATATGTGATTCACTTGTTAGGAAGATATGTCACTATTTTATGTAATTGACTAATTCTTTGACAAAATGCACTTTACTTGTATTTGGGTAGATCTAGGATATGTTTAATACTTCAAGAAACTTTGTTTCAAGTTCAAGTGTTAAAGCCATGCAAGTTTGTCTAAGATTCAAGCTGAGAAAGTGCCTGTCATTAAAGCTCGATAGCTAGCTTGACAGCTAGCCATCTATCGAGCCTTGAAGAGCTGTTGAAGCCCATAGTTCAATAGCAACTCGACAGATAGGGCTATTTTATGTAATTGACTAATTCTTTGACAAAACACACTTTACTTGTATTTGGGTAGATCTAGGATGTGTTTAATACTTCAAGAAACCTTGTTTCAAGTTCAAGTGTTAAACTCATGCAAGTCTGTCCAAGATTCAAGTTGAGAAAGTTCCTGTCATTAAAGCTCAACAGCTAGCCATTTATCGAGCCTTGAAGAGCTGTTGAAGTCCGTAGCTCGACAGCAGCTCAATAGATAGGGCATCTGTCGAGGTTTATGAAAAACAGAATTTTAGTTCTGTTTTAACTCTAATCCGTGATTGTATGTTTGAGCTTTCTTTTCTCACAATCCTAGACATATAAAAGGATTATTTTAAGGGTTGTCAAAGGTGAAACAAGTTGCACAAGTGTTGAGCAAAGTTTATTCGAGCAAATTGTGACCGGAGATAGAATTTGCCCTAGTTCATCTTTCTTGAGAAGAAGTTGTTGTGTTTGTACACCGTAGGGTTTTGTGACCAAGCATCTTCTCGATCTTCATCGTGTGATGAATTGAAAAACTTTGCAGCCAATAACCTTCTCTAGTTGGTGATTAAAGTCACGTACTAGGATCTGCACAATTGATTAGTCATGTATTGAAAGCCGTGCATTACAAGGAGAGATTGTCACTGCAGTACAAGTCCAATTGTGTATTAGAGTAAGGGTTCAACTGTAAGTTGGTATAAGGTACTATGATTCCTTTACTTGTAACCGCTTGTTTTGATAATAGTGGATTCTCAGGAGTGGTGACCTTAAAATCACCCGGTAGGGTTTTTGCCTTGTAGGTTTTCCCTATTTGTAAACAAATCACCATGTCAATTTATTTTCCGCTGCATACTTAGTTTAATTGGTGATTTGTTTGTGCTACCACGCGCTTTGCATGTTAATTCACTTAATTAATAAACTTGGCTAATTAATCAATTGATTAATTACAAAGGGTCAACACGTTTTTGGTCTATCATTAAGCTGTGACTAAAAAGGGGAACCAGTAGAATGGCATAAAAGAAGAGAAGTGGTCATCTTGAAGTGCTCATTATTATTGTTCGCTGTATTTTGCATCAACAGGAACAATTTAATAGAACTGCGGCTATTATAGTGTATAGCGTGTTACGCGCACACACACATAACGTGTGAGACAGATTTTAGCCGTAGAAAAATTGTTGCACTTATCACTTCACTTGACATGATTGGAACACTATCGGCTCTATGTGAGAATCAACTCACTTATCACACCCCCCCCCCCCCCAAAAAAAATTATATAAATAACTATTTTAAACTAAAATGTTCTATGACCATTTTGACTTAAAATAAATGTATATATATACTTCAAGAATATATATATATATATATATATATATATGTATATATTATATATTAAATTAACCTGTTTTGATCATCCTAATAAAAAAGTTGAACATCTTTACTTGAGAATCATAAAAATTTGAGTTCAATAAATATAAGAGTAATGCTACATTCATAATATTTTCACAATAATTTCATAATAAATCTTATATGGTAAATTGTTACTAATTCTAATTCGGGTTCAAAATTGACATGTTTTATCCACCAATAATTGGCTAACAACTTGTATAAAATTTGTTATGAAATTGTTGTGGTCTCTTTATTATTCTCATATCAGCATTTTTAATTTGCACTTTATCTTTTATTAGTTTTTTTTTTTGGTTGCTTATTCTCTTTGTTAGTACAAAAAAATTGTAATATTTCATGTATTTGCATTTTTTTTGTGACGTTGATATATTCAAATTGTCTCTTTTTTAAATTCTTAAAGCCGATACGAAACTAGAGTAAAGTGAAGCAACAATGAATAGTTTTTTTTTTCTTTTCACACAGGGCGTTTAGATTGTGTGTTTTAATAAAAGTAATTCTTGTTTTCAGTTTATTAAATCATATATATGTGTAAAAGTAAAACACATGAATGAGTTCTTACCCTTTTTCTAACCGTGAATTATGGATTGAGACTATATGAACATTTAACACTTGGTTTTCAACCCTCGCCTTTTATACTCTTACCTTTTATTTATTTATTTATTTGATACAAAATTAAAATTTTACTCCAGCCTAATCTAAATGTATATGTGTGTGAAGTTTCATCTTGGAGACTTAAACCACAGCTCTTGCCCCCTACACCCTTGTTATGTACTGAAATATGGAAGGAAGTAATGAAGGAAATAGAGAAATGGGGAAGCAGAGATATTGATTGTTATGTACGAAAAATAGAGAAATGGGAAAGCAGAGATATTGGTCACTTCGAGGGGACCACCTCCAAGAAGAGTAAGAACAAAGAAAAGAGAGTACTGAGTAATTCCAAGCTTCCTTTCATTATTCCACAACTGTGGCTTATATACGATTACAATCAATTACAATATTACCATCTCAGTAACTACCAATTGTAACTATCTCTAACAGTTTCCTAATTAACTGTCACTAACAGCTAAACCATTTGCACATGCCTCTGTATAACACCACTGCACGCACGCCTCATCACCACAATAGGCACACCTCAGCACACTGTTATGCACGTCACCCACACACACTCCTAATCCAGCTGTTAGGCACATCACACACCAACACATTAGTTGCCGGGCACATCACACACAACAACACACGAACTGCCGAGCCAGTTGTTGGCACATCAGACACACTATTCAGCCAACACACCTAAGCCAGCACCCCAATATCTTAACAACTCCTCCCTCCTTAAAACACCTTGCGCACAAGATGAGGGAATTTCTGTTGAAGGATAAGCAAATCCTCCCAAGTAGCATCATCTGCAATTCCTCCTTGCCACTGAATCAAGTGTTGAGTTATAAGCCTATTTCTAAGCTGGTGAGACTTGGTTTAGAGAACAACAACTCGTTCAAGTGTAAGAATGCCATTAGAGTTCACTGATGGAAGTGAGGCAACAACCACATGATTGTGTCCAAGCTTAGCTTTCAAGCAAGAGACATGAAATACTGGATGTATGGCAGCATCAGAAGGTAAGTCCAGCTTATAAGCAACCTCTCCAATTTTCTCCAACACTTGGTAGGGAACAAAGAATCTAGGAGAGAGCTTATAAGAAGCTCTGTGAGCCACTGATTGCTACTTGTAAGGCTGTAGCCTTAAGTAAACCCAATCACCAACAGTGAAAGTTCTCTCAGATCTGTAAAGGTCACATTGCTGCTTCATACGAGCTTGGGCATCTACCCAATTTTGTTTGAGTAAAGTTAAGATAGCTACCACTTGAGTTGTTCCAAGAATGTAATCCAACAAACAAGAAAGGGGAAATCCATACATAGCCTCATATGGAGTTACTTTGGTAGCTGAATGATAATTGGTGTTAAACCAATACTCAGCTAAGTAAAGCCAATCAGACCATTCAATAGGCCTATCTACAGAAAAAGATCTCAAGTACTACTCTAAACATTTATTCACCACTTTTGTCTAGCCATTAGATTGTAGGTGATATGCTGAGGACATAGCAAGTTTACCCCTTGTAATTTGAATAGCTCAGCCCAAAATTTAGCAGTGAATACTGGGTCCTTGTCAGAAACAATGGAGGTTGGCATTACCATGCAATTTGAGGACATTTTGAGCAAACAAGGCAGCCACCTTGGCAGCAGAAAAAGGATGAGACAATCCAATGAAGTGGACATATTTAGTAAGCCTATCCACAATCACCATTACTGTGTCCAACCTTTGAGAAATAAGTAAGCGACTTACAAAATCCATACTAACAACAGTCCAAGGCTTATGAGGAATGGGAAGAGGCTATAACAACCCAGCTGGCTTGCAAGTTTCATGCTTCATTTGCTGACAAACCCCACACTCTCTGATATGGAGTTTCAAGTTTGATTTTATCCCTACCCAAAAAAATCCTGTTTTAATCTATGGAAAGATTTGAGAAAGCCAGAATGGCCACCCAAAGGACTGTCATGCACCAAGTGAAGCACCTTGGACTTCAAACTGCTTTATGGATCCAAATAGACCCTCCCTTTGTATAGAATCAACCCATTGTGCAAAGAAAAGAATTTAGGACAGGGTGAACCAGATTGTAACTGCTGTAGGAGTTGCTACATCACAGTGGAGGACTGATAGGTAGCCTTCAACTCTTCAATCCAAGAAGGACTTGGGAAAGAAATTAAACATAGACATGGAGAGACCACAGCAGAGTTAGAAACAGCCGAATCCTCAAACCCAACACCTGACCTCCTAAACAAGGCATCAACTACCTTGTTCTCACACCCTTGCTTATATTCCACCACAAACAAATACCCTAGCAATTTAGTTAACCATTTCTGTTGGGCAGGAGTAGCAATCCTCTGCTCAAGGATGTACTTCAAACTTTGTTGGTCAATTTTTATAATGAAAGGCCTACCTAAGAGATAAGGTCTCCATTTATGTACTGCTATGACTAATGCCAATAACTCCTTTTCATAGGTAGACAATTGTAGTGCTTTGCCCTTAAGAATTTGACTATGAAAAGCAATTGGTCTATAATTCTGCATCAAAATATCCCCTAAACCACTACCTAATGCATCACACTCAATAATGAAAGTTTGATTAAAATCAGGTAGAGCTAGGACAGGGGGTTTACTTGCAGCTGCTTTGAGTTGGTTAAAAGCTGTTTCAACTTCAGCAAACCAAATAAAGGCATTCTTTCTAAGCAAAGCAGTCAGGGGAGCAGCAATTTGTCCATAGTTCTTGATGAATTTCCTATAATATACAGTCAAGCCCAAAAACCCCTTCAAAGCCTTGACAGAAGTAGGAATTGGCCAAGCCTCCATTGCTGCAGTCTTCCTTGGATTTGTGCCCACACCTTGGCCAAATATGATATGCCCAAGATATTCCACTTCTGAGCACCCAAATACACATTTACTCTTCTTAGCATACAATTGATGTTGCTGCAACAACTCCAAAACTGATCTAAGATGTTGAATGTGAAGCTCCAAGGTAGGACTAAAAACAAGAATATCATCAAAGAATACCAGTACAAACCTTCTCAAATAAGGCCTAAAAACATCATTCATAAGGGATTGAAAGGTAGATGGGGCATTAGTTAAACCAAATGGCATAACCAAGAACTCATAATGCCCATCATGGGTCCTATATCCTCCTCCCTCATATGGGTTTGATGGTACCCTGATCTCAGATCCAACTTGGAGAAGATGGTAGCGCCCGCAAGCTCATTCAATAACTCATCAATTACAGGTATGGGGAACTTATCCTTGATGGTAGCTTGATTCAGAGCCCTGTAGTCAATGCATATCCTCCAAGATCCATCTGCCTTCCTTACCAACAAAATTGGAGAAGAGAATGGACTGTGGTTAGGCCTAATAGAACCAGCTTCCAACAAGTCAGCAATAATCTTCTCAATTTTAGTTTTTTGAAAGTGTGGGTACTTATAAGGCCTTTGACAGATTGGAGCAATACCATCATTTAAAAGGATTTGGTGTTCATGCCCTCTAGAAGGAGGCAATCCAGTAGGTGTATCAAAAATTGATGCAAACTCCACCAACAACTTCTCAATGAAAGGATCACAAGCTGGCTGAGATGGGGAAATTCCTGAACCCAAAGAAACTATTTGCAAAAAAATTCCCTTCCTAACAGGCTTCCTAAAGAAGTGATCACCTTCTTGGAGAGTGGAATTAGTAGGATGCAATCCAAACAATGTCACAGGTCTGCCAAGATGCATGAATTGCATTGACAATGCCAAAAAATCCCACTGTATTAGACCTAAAGATCTGAGCCATTGAGTCCCTAAGACCAACTCATAGTCTCCTAAGGGTAAGACATTCAAGTCCATAGAGACAACATGGCCTTGCATAACCACCTTAACATCCACACAAACACCCTTAGTCTTGATTGTTTCCCTATTAGCTACCTTAACCTCAAATGAAACAGTAGGGTCTAACTGTAGTTGTAATTTGGAAAGAATGGCAGCATCAAGAAAATCATGAATGTTGCTAGTGTCAATCAAAATGATAACCCAATGACCATTAATTGTGCCCCTAATTCTCATGGTACTAGGTGAAGGACTAACTAAAAGGGCATATAGTGTAATCTTGGGTTCAAGCATATTATGTTTAGACTCCACAAATGCAAGATGAGGCACATCAGAATTATAAGCCAATGCACTATCACCCTTAATAAGCTCTACCAATTGTACACTAGAGCTAGGCCCTTGAAAGGGGCAAAGACCTTCCAACAAAAAGAGTTTAGCAGACTTACAGTGGTGTCTAGGTTGAAATTTCTCATCACAATTAAAGCAGAGTCCTTTCTTCCTTCTCTCTTCCATCTATGTTGGTGATAACTTCTGTAAGGGCAACTTGAACTTGGAATCCAGCCTAGTCTCAAGTGGTCCAAGAATTGAAGGTTCAGTCACTTCCAGTGAGGATGATTTTAGAAATTTCTTGCTACTCATTACATATTCCTCTTGAATCTTAGCCAAACCAAAAGCCTCATTGAGAGTTTTTGGATTAAGCATTTTTACAGGCAATCTAATTTCAACTACGGCCACTGAGGAAACAGCTCAATTTGTGATTTTCAGAAAAATCTCTAATTCTGTTAGAGAGAGCTTCAAATTGGCCTTTGTAATTAATCACATTACTGGTCTGTCTCAACCTTGTCAAAGCCTCCATAGGATCTTCATAGGTAGACGAACCAAACCTAATTAACAGAGCCTCCATAAAACTCTCCCAAACCACAAATACCCCAGATGCTTCACAATCTTGAAACCATACTAGAGCCTAACCATCCATATGAAAAGAAGCCATCAAAAGCCTCTCACTCAGTGGGGTGTGATAGAAATTGAAATACTGGTTAGCCTTGTATACCCAAGTTGTTGGATCATCTCCCCTGAATCTTGAAAATTCGAGTCTCACACTTTTAGCCAAACTTTGTAATGACAGAGACACAGCTTGAGACGGTGGTGTTTTAGGAGATGATGGTTGTTGTCTCCTCTTCATTCTCCATTAACTTCTACAACGCAATGCTGATGGCATTCAACTGTTGGGTATTGGCATTCAATTGCTTCATGATTTCTTGAAGAGAGTGGGCATCGTGGTCTGTGATAGTACGTAAGGATGCAATGGATTCGTTGATGTGGGTTGTAGATCTAGTTTCAGTCATGGTCGTAGGAAAAAAGGGCTTTGATACCAATTGTTATGTACTAAAATATGGAAGGAAGTAATAAAGGAAATAGAGAAATGGGGAAGCAGAGATATTGATTGTTATGCACTAAAATATGGAAGGAAGTAATGAAGAGAATAGAGAAATGGGAAAGCAGAGATATTGGTCACTTAGAGGGGACCACCTCCAAGAAGAGTAAGAACAAAGAAAAGAGAGTACTGAGTAATTCCAAGCTTCCTTTCATTATTCCACAATTGTGGCTTATATACGATTACAATCAATTACAATATTACCATCTCAGTAACTACCAATTGTAACTATCTCTAACTATCTCTAACAATTTCCTAATTAACTGTCACTAACAGCTAAACCATCTGCACATGCCTTTGTATAGCACCACTGCACGAATGCCTCATCACCACAATAGGCACACCTCAGCACATTGTTATGCACGTCACCCACACACACTCCTAATCCAGCTGTTAGGCACATCACACACCAACACACTAGCTGTCGGGCACATCACACACACCAACGCACCAGCTGCCGAGCCAACTGTTGGCACATTAGACACACTATTCAGCTAACACACCTAAGCTAGCACCCTAGTATCTTAACAACCCCATAAGCACTTATACTTGTAGAGTGACTATTACACCAATGGTGTACAATGGTCATACCTTTTATTAATATTTGAGTGGTTATAGGATTACAATTTTTTTTTTAATATAATTTTGAAACAATTTTGATATGGCATAATATAATTGAATGTTTATTACTTTCACATAGACCAATTACATTTTTTCATTACTCATAATCTGTTATATTGTAGTTGTTACGAAGTTATGGTAAAAAAATTTGTGATATGAGTACAAGAGGATTATTATTTTGCAGAGTCTTTCCCTAATTGAAAAATGATTTACTTACTCGGAGCCTCCTGATGGATTGGTTTGTCCCAAATAAGTTAAGGATTTATTATTATATTTGGTTAGAGTACACATTAATAATTCATTTTCGGAAGCATTTTTTGAAGAATTAAAAAAGTTGTAAAAAAATAAGTAAATTTTTTGTTTTTTCATAAACTATTTTTAAAAATAATTTAGTAATTTTTGCCCAAAAAGTATTCGTTAATAAAACCCTATTATTAATATTAGCATAGCATTGGCTGAAAAGCAAGAGAGTGAAAATTGTACCGTACCAACCGTTACTGCTGAAAAAATTTGTTCCGATTCCAAACCGATACAGAAAAATCCTTAAAATGTGCCGGTTTAAATACCGGATGTTTCGGTCTGTAAAGGCTGTTTCAGACAATATTTGTGCTTCGGGCCGATATAAAAAATGCTCTTCAAATTGCAAGTACCTTCAACTTCAATTTCTTCTTCGTTGCTGCGTTATTTTTCTCCTCTCCTTTTCATCGGCGTCTTTGTAACTATGAGTCTGTGTCTCCATCATTTCTTTTTTTTAGGGTCCCTTTCTATCTTTTGCTTCCTCTTTTTTACCCCTACTCTTTTAATTTATTGCCTAGCTGTACCCCATGTTTCAAAAAGTAAGTGAGAGTCTACCCACTAAAAAGTTTGAGAACAAATCAATGAATTTGTGTGCTTTGTCAACCTTCCAGGTGGCAAATATATAAGTTACTAATTATAAGTTTTGATTTTAAATTTTATTTTTTCATTCTCTCTTTTGCTATTTTTTATTTTATTTTTTCATTCTCAAAGTAGTAGCTAATATATGTCTATATTGAGTTTTAACACTTGGCTGGAGTTGAACATATTAATTTGGGATGGACTTGCTCATCAAAAATAAATTTGGGATGGACTAAATTACAATTTTCAATATTCTTAAAAGATTTTATAAAAGATTTATTAATTTAATAATAAAATATTAATAACGGTAAATCCGAAATAGTACACCGATATTAATCAATATTGAAACATACATTTTTTTGGCCAAACTGATACGGCTTCCAGTGCAAAATTGTCTATTACTTTCACATAGACCAACTACTTTTTTTCACCACTCATAATGTGCTATATTGTAGTTGTTACGAAGTTATGGTAAAAAATTTTGTGATATGGGTACAAGAGGATTATTATTCTGCAATTTTGTCTTTCCCCAAACAAAAAATGATTTACTCGGAGCCTCCTCGATGGATTAGGTTTGTCCTAAATTAATAAGCTAAGGATTTATTATTATATCTAATTAGAGTATATGTTAATAATTCATTTTTAGAAGCATTCTATGGAGAATTGAAAAAGTTGTCAAAAAAATAAAAGTAAATTTTTCGTTTTTTCATTAAAAATTTCTTAGAATAATTTACTAATTTTTACCTTGAGGGTTAATAAAACCCTATTATTAATATTAGCATGACATTGGCCGAAATAACCCAGAGGACAGGGAAAATTATTAGATATTCCAAAAGTATCATAAATACGTACTCCTCTCTCGTACATAAATGATGGGTTCCATTATGAATTTAATTAGTAGAACCCACTATTCATGTGAGAGGAGGGAATACACATTTATGATACTTCGAGAGTACATAATAATTTTTCAGAGGGCAGTACTAAGTTGAGTCTCTTCTCACGCATCCACCCACGAAATTCCATAGTGGAATGAATTCATGTATCTAAATTCTAAATCACTTTTCTCAACCGTTTGAGGATCCGTGTAAACACGTATGGCAATCCCTTTGAGTCTAGTGCAGTGAGTAGTGACACCATCATCAACCTTTTCTCTTTTTTCTTTATTCAACAAAGCATCTTTGATAACATACGGATTCTACTTTTATATGCTAACAGCCGTCCGAATTTGACCCTTTATGACTAAGCAAAACCTTCGAAGTTTAAAAAATGTTACGACCATAAAAAAATTCACAAGTTTTAATATAACTTGTTATATGATGAGTTGTGATGGGTGAAAACGTAGTTTTATCATTTTATCTCTACCAATTAAAACTCACCACGTCACAATTTTTGCCAAAAATTGTAAACTTTTGTTTAGCCATATTAATATTCCAAAATCTAATAGAAAATTGATCAAAAAATGAGTGGATGGCGACAAACTTGAAATAGAATTGTAGTTTCCTTTCATAAAATAATAATAATAATAATGGTAGTGTGATCATGTCAACGTCATTTGTTCTTTCAGACACGTTTTTTTATCTAAATTGATGATTTTTTTCACCTCTAAATTCGATGTCACACATTTTATTTATTAAAATTGAATGATGTTAGTTATGTTACAAATTGATGTGTGTTTAATTATAGAAAAAAGTAATTCAAAATTTTATTTATTTAGATTTAAAATCCACCAATCAAATTAATTATCTCTAAGATTATGTAGTAAAATTTGTAATAAATCTAACATTTAGTTTTAAAACGTTATAAACTAGCTTTATATAATATGCTCATATAAGTTAGTTATTATTAAGAGTCTTGTAGCTCAATTAATTGATACTTTTTAAGAATTTTTGAAATATTAATCTAATAAAAAATTATTTAAAAAAAATTATATATATATATATATAAAACTTTATAAATATGTGAAAATGAGAAAGGATATCACAAAGCTATACTATTGTGTTAATTTATTGTTCTTTTTTCTAGGATGCAATTCAAAGTATGATCAATTGATGAAGATAGAGGAAAACTTATTTCAAGCACACACTTTAAAGATTTTTTTATAGACTATTTTTTTAATACAATATTAAAAGTTTATGGACTAAATTATAACATTTAAAATATTATGGGCCATTGTAAAACATGAGACAAATGTTTGAGACTAAAATAGTATTAAAAATATATTTTTTTATAATTTATTTTATAAATAATTGATATCAAATGCATCAGTCATGATAAAATTTTAATTAAAAAAAAAAAGGCTAAAAAGTATAGATGATGTCACATCATTTTCATTTATTATTATTTTTTATTTAGTAAATTGAAATTTTAAATGACAATAGCATGACATTATATATATTTAGATTCTTTTTTTTTTGGTTAAAATATATTTAGATTCTTGAAAAACTAAAGTAAATGAAGAGCTGTTGATCAAGGATATTAACTCGAATTCGGTGGGGTGCCAATGAAATACCATGGGTCATAATTCTTTTGTATGAAAAATAGAATGAAAAATGGCATATATAATATATATGTGGTCCCTGAAATTTAAGTCCATTTCTATTTTAATACGGAAAATTTGGAAAGTTCCTAATTAGTTCTTAGAGAATGCTATTATCCCTGAAAATGATGACATATATTTTTATTAATTTATTTTTGGTCAATATGGACTAGGAATAACCAATAGACTTTGTAAAATGGAACTTGGACCCAAACTTGTGAATTTTTAACCCGAATAAAAAAAGTTTAACCAGTACCCGTTCCTTTTTCTCTCTCTCTCTCTCTCTCTCTCTCTTTTATTTTATTTTATTTATTTATTTATTTTTTTTGGGTTGGGTTGGATTAGGTTAACCTATCTAATCTGCAACTCCAAAATATATATATATATATAGCATATTGATTTGCTAACTTAACTAGTCTTTATTTATATATAAATAAAGACTAGTTAAGTTAGCAAATCAATATGCTAAACCATTTAAAGGTAACATGACATCAACCATCTAAAAGTAATGACCATGTGTGCGTTTGGATTCAATTGAATTCTGCGTCCACGTTTCCAGTTTTACGTTTTCCTTTTTTCTTTTTCTTTTTTTTTTGCCCGCATTTGTTGACTTTGGGAGACAACATTTACTGTTATGAACAGTGTATGTACTGTTCACGCACTGTGCATACACTGTTCACGTATTAAAAAATATTAAAAATAGGTCTCACGGTACTATTTACACATTTAAAAATTATTTTGCTACAGTGTTTTCAGTTTTCAGTTTCAGCAACAATAAGTTCAATCCAAATGGACCCCATGTTAAATCAAATAAAGACAAGAGACTTATCAGACATGAGAGGCGGAACTTTCATGAGAGTAAGGGTTTCATTGATTATTTTGGACCCAATCTGTCGTGGCCGCCGCATTACTCTTGGGCAGAACTCAGAGGGATGGGTTTCTTTCTCCTATGAACGCCTACCAAACATTTGTTATTGGTGTGGCAGGTTTACACATAATGATAAGGATTGTTCTATGTGGTTACAAAGCAAAGGTTCTGTGGCTTTGGAGGACTAGCAGTTCGGTGCTTGGCTTTGGGCTCCCCAGTTCAACCCGGCCCGGCGGTTATACGTGGTAAAGGGCTTTAAGAAAGATGTAGTTTCACACAGTGGTATGGCCGACAAGCCCGATTCGGAGGTTGCGGCACCGGTGAAGTGCTTGACGGTGAAGCTAGGGTCTAACGAGGTGGGTAAGGAATTTCCAGATTTTCCGGAATGTGTTAATGGTACGAAATCGTTAGCGGATTTTGAGGCAACTCTTCAGGATATTGATGATGAGATTCAGAGATTTTCAAATTCAAAATCCTCTGCTATTATGAGCATTGAAGGCACAGAAAAGTCAGACGCAGAAATCATGAAAGTAGAATAATCATCGAAAATGCCGGATCAAGTCATTAAAGCTACGGTGATTGATAGGGATTCGATTGTGGAAGGTAAGGCTACTAACTTTAATTCTGTGGAGTTGAGTGAGTTGAGTTTTGAAATGGGTTGGGCCAGTAAAAGTAATGGAAAGAAAGGAGGCCCACCAAAAACACGTGGGAAGGAAAAAATTAAGTGTAATGGGCCTAGTTTATTTCCTGTCACTATTGGGTTGGATAATAATATTTGCATGCAGTATGGGCCTAAACGTAAGGGAGAGGCTTTGGACATGGTCAGTCTGGAATGTGGGGAGAAGGAAAAAAGGGTGAAGAGAGAGCTGCTGTTATCTGATTCTTCACTATTTATGGGATTGGCGGAGGTTGCTAGGCAGCCCTGCCGGGTCCAATAAGTCTTATCAGCTGGAACTATCGAGGGCTTGGGAACCCTCGAACAGTTAAAGCCTTGCAAAAGGTTATCCAGCGTGAAGAGCCCATTTTAGTCTTCCTTATAGAGACTAAACTGAATAAAGAGAAAACAGAGAAGGTGTGAGACCAGTGTAATTTCCATTTTAGTTGGGTGGTTCCTAGTGTGGGGAAAAGTGGAGGTTTAGCTCTTTTTTGGAGAGAGGATCTCTCAGTGGAAGTTCTTGATTCTGACCAGTCACATATTGATACGGTTGTTAAGGGAGGCATCTCGCCGGATTGGTGGCATTTTACTGGTTTTTACGGTTCACCAGATACTTCAAGGAGGGATGAGTCTTGGGATTTCTTAAAAAGGATTCGGGATAGGTCGAGCTCACCGTGGTTGTGCATTGGTGATTTCAATGAGATTGTTTGTGAGTCTGAGAAAGAGGGAGGGAGTTCTAGATTGAGGCGTCAAATGAAGAATTTTTCTGAAACCATAAATTGGTGCGGTTTGAGGGATTTGGGATATGTTGGACCGAGTTTCACGTGGCTATACCAGAGAGCTGATGGATTTTAGATTAGAGAAACACTGGACTGTGCATTGACTTCAATTGAATGGGGGAGGAGGTTTTAGGATGCAAAGTTGTATCACCTCACTTGTTCAGCGTCCGACCACTCTCCATTGGCATTGCATTTTTTTAGGAAGCAACAAAGACAGAGAGGTAGGAAATTGTTCAGATTTGAAGCTATGTGGCTGAAGGATCCGAAGTGTGACGAGGTAGTAAAGACAACTTGGGTTGAAGGGAGCATTGACAGTAGGGGTTTTCCGATATCTTAGTGTTTGGAGTTGTGCCGGAACAAGTTGGAAGCTTGGAATAAGAGTGATTTTGGGCATGTGGGTCGGAAAATTGTGTAGCTTCAAAGTAAGTTGGAACGGTTAGAACATCAACCAGCTTCACCTTCCATCATTAGTGCAACTCGGGCAACAAGGATTGAATTAAATTGTTGGTTGGACAAAGAAGCAACTATGTGGTACTAGCAGTCCCGTTTGAATTGGTTTCAGTTGGGTGATCGGAGTACACGGTTTTTCCACGCAAGAGCATCTTCTCGATTCAAGAAAAATAATATAACAGGTTTGATGGATTCTCATGGTGTATGGCGTGAGGAAGAACATGAGATAGGAGAAATTGTGATCGGTTACTATGCTGATCTCTTTCGATCAAACCGGCCTACTAAGTTTTCTGAGCTTCTTAATGCCGTGCAGCCAAAAGTTTCGGATGATATGAACAAAATGATAAATCTGCCCTTTCAAGATTTGGAAGTTTATTCAGCCCTTAAACAAATGTATCCTCTGAAATCTCCAGGTCCGGATGGGATGCCACCGATTTTCTTCCAACACTTTTGGCCCACCATTGGTAATACTGTCACTAAAACGGTATTAGACTTCCTAAACTCTGGCTCTGCCCCTCCTAAGTTTAATGATACTCATGTAGTTTTGATTCCTAAAAATAAAGATCCCAAAAATATTTATGATTATCGTCCCATTAGTTTATGTAATGTGATTTTTAAACTTGCTTCTAAAGTGATTGCTAACAAGCTAAAGAAAATTCTGCCATCCATTATTAGTGATACCCAAAGTGCTTTTGTGCATGGACGGTTCATTACTGATAATATTTTGGTGGCTTTTGAGGCGATGCATCACATTAGTAAAAAGAAAGCAGGTAAAAAGGGGACTATGGCTTTGAAGTTAGACATGAGCAAGGCATATGACCGTGTGGAGTGGGTATGCCTTGAAAGAATCATGGAGAAGCTTGGGTTTAATCAGAACGAGAGGAGATTGATCATGCGGTGTGTGACCACGGTCTCCTATTCCTTCAGAATTAATGGGAAGGTTTATGGGTCTATTCAACCTTCAAGAGGGATTCGACAAGGTGATCCTTTATCTCCTTACCTCTTTCTAATTGTGGTGGAAGGTCTCTCGGCCTTGATCAAAAAATGGGTGGAAGTTGGTACTTTGGAAGGGGTAGCGGTGTGCCGTGGTGGTCCTAAACTCTCACATTTGTTCGATAGCCTCATTTTCTACAAAGCTACCTTTGAATGTGAGTCATTGCGGCGGATCTTTCAAGTTTATGAGAATGCTTCTGGACAGCAATTAAACCGTGCTAAAACCTCTTTATTTTTTAGCACTAACACATCTTGGGAGGTTCAAGAGGAGATTCGGGAGAGGTTTGGAGCTCAGGTGATAAAACAACATGAAAAGTATTTAGGTTTGCCATCGTTAGTGGGAAGAAATAAAAGAGCAAGTTTCAGTGCTATTAAGGATAAACTATCCAAGAAGTTGGTGGCTTGGAAAGGAAAGTTACTCTCTAAAGCGGGTAAGGAGGTTTTGATTAAAGCGGTGGCGCAAGCTATACCCACTTATATCATGAGTTGTTTTAAGATCCCAGATTCTTTATGTGAGGAACTTACTAGTATGATCCAGCAATTTTGGTGGGGCCAAAGAGGGGAAGAAAAGAAGATGGCGTGGTTGAGTTGGGATAAACTTTGTGAACCTAAGGAGATGGGTGGGATGGGTTTCAAACACCTCCAACAATTTAACTTAGCTTTATTGGCTAAGCAAGGTTGGCGACTTCAAACTTGTCAAAATTCCCTTCTTTACCATGTTCTTAAAGCCAAGTATTTTCCCTCATGTGATTTCCTTCATGTTGCTGTTGGAAATAATCCTTCTTACACTTGGCGTAGCATCTTGGCAGCAAAATCCATTGTAGAGGAGGGTATTCGGTGGAGAGTAGGGAATGGTTTAAACATTTGGGTTTGGGGAGATAAATGGCTTCCAAGGGCTGCAAGTTATGAAGTAATTTCTCCTTGGCTTTTTCTTCATCTGAATACTAAGGTTAGTGAGTTAATATGCCAACAGAGAGGCTGCTGGAAGGAGGAAATCATTAAACAGGTTTTCCTCCCTATGGATGTAGAAGCAATTTTGAGCATTCCCATAAGTGCCAAACTTCCTAGAGATCATGTGATTTGGGTTGAGACTAGTAATGGAGGTTTCTATGTTCGTAGTGCGTATAAAGTGGTATTATGTCTCCATCAAGCAGAGAATGTAGCTTCAGCTTCTTCAAACAGCCAACAAAGGTCCTTTTGGAATAAGTTATGGCATTTACATGTCCCATACAAGGTACGTCATTTTGCTTGGCGAGCCTATTGTGATATATTTCCCACAAAAGAGAACTTATGTAAATGCCGAATATTGCTGGATAGTACATGTGAAGAATGTGGTTCAGCCTCAGAATCTTCAGGCCATTTGTTCTGGTCTTGTCCAAGGGCTCAATGTATTTGGGGCTGCACGAAGCTTCCAACTTCTCTCAGATCGGGTTAGTTTCATTCTTTCTTTGATTTACTATGGTTTTTGCTAATGATTGAGTCATTTGACGAAGATAAGATTGCATTGGTTGTGACTATCACTTGGGGAATTTTTTTTTTAAAATAACAATAAATATTAAAAAATTTAGTTAATTGTCATATTTCAAAACAATTTTGAAAAATAACATCTCGAGTATCTAAAACTCGAGTTCCAGATGGAACTCGAGTTTTTAAGTCTCGATTTGGAGAAAAAAAATTGCGCTGAAAATCGAGTTTTATAGACTCGATTTCCATAAATTGCAAAAAACGCCGCTATATGGCTTTAAAACGTCACTATAGGGATTAAAAACGCCACTATAGGGCACCCTAAACCTGGTACTTACAAAAATTTTTTGCAAGAAAACGCCGCTACAGGGCTTTAAAACGTCACTGTAAGGCTTAAAAACGCCACTATAGGTGAAATTTTTTGCATAAAACTCGAGTCTTAAAGACTCGAGATCTATGTGGCATTTTCCCACTCAGAACGCGAGTCTTTAGCACTCGAGTTCTAATATGGATCTCGAGTTTTAAAAACTCGAGATGCTACTTTTCTAAATTCTTTCAAACCGTTCCTAACTTACTATTTTGAATCACCATGTGAATCTGTTCTGCACAAAACCTCATCACTTGGGCATTGTGGTTTCCACCTCCACCTACTTTAGTCAAAGTTAACGCGGACGGTGCCACTACAAAGTGTCAAAATATTGCTGGTGTGGGGTTTGTTATCCGGGATGAACTGGGTCGGGTGGTAGCAGCTATGAGCAGACAAATTCCAGCGCCCTTGGGTCCCTTAGAAGTGGAGGCAAAAGCTTTTGAAGCTGGCCTTCAATTGGCTAGGGACATGGGCTTTCAAGATATAATTCTGGAAGGTGATTCACTGATCCTTGTTTGTGCGCTTTGTGGTCTTTCTTCACCTCCTTCAACAATTGATTCAATGGTTGTGGGGATGCAACTCCTATGTTCAGATTTTCGCACGGTTTATGTTTCTCATGTAAGGAGGCAAGGGAACAAACCTACCCATATTTTAGCTAAATATGCTCTTGGCATAAATGAATCTGTTGTATGGGTTAAGAAAACTCTTTGTTGTATTGAACAAGCCCTCATCCAAGACTTTGTTACTGTTTATGGTATTTGAATAAAACTTGACAGATTTCACATCAAAAAAAAAAAAAAAACAACAACCACCATAAAATTTTCTTTCTAGTTTGACCATAGGGAGAAAATATTTAGAGAAGTTTAGCATCCTTTGGTGCAATACCCTGTGTTGAAATATGAAATTTCAACATAAAAAAGGTGGATTAAAAATTGCCAAGCAAAATTTATCTAAAAATAAATAAAAGTTTTGGACAAGTCCTCTTAAAGCAAATGACAAGATGCTGAAGGGTGGGTCGTGTGGTTAAATAAAATATCTTTCGCCACACGTACCACCACAATCAAAAATGGAAGGAACATGGAAATGGTTAGTTGCACTTGCAACACGTCACCTAAAAATAAGAGGATTGATATATATTTTAAAAAAAAAAAAAAAAAAAAAGATCTCACACGAGTCCAAAAGAATAAAAAAAAAATTATTAAAACCCCACTCCTCAAAAGAAGTGGAGCAGCCTGCTAAGTGCCAACTACCAAAAAAGAGAAATGCAGGAACAAAAGAAATGCTGAAATGTGGGTCGACACAAATGAAAAATAGGGAGCTTAAAGAGATGGAACAAACAAGGAATAGCAAAAAGCTGAAAAGTGGGGCACGGTTGAACATGAAATTAGGAACTGCTGAAAAAAAAAATTGAGGCAAACTGTTCCATGAATTGATCAGTTAAGAGAAAAAATTGGGAAAAACAGTTTCTTAATTGCTCTATAAATTAAAGAGGCTTTAGCAGGTTTAAAAGGAAGGAAGCACGCACAAAAGAAAAAAAGCATAGCCAAACACAGAGAGAAAAAAGAAGAAGAAGAGAGACACAAACAGAGAGCAACCTCTACAGCAGAGGAGGAACACACAGCATTAGCATTAGGTTGGGATTTTATCAGTCCCTTTCTTCTCTAAATCTCTCCCTCTCCCTCTTCTTCAAATATGAACTTTTGTTTGGTAAAACAAATAAGGTTGGGTTTCATGAGCAGTTCTTAACTCCATACATGAAACTTTAAATACGAGTCCCTAACTCGTAAATCCTATTTGAACATTACCAAATAAAAATTCTCTCAAGTTTTGGTGTAGTGTTTTCTCAATTAGAGTCCTTAACTCTACCAAATCAAATTCATCAATAGAGTCATTGACTCTACCACATCAATGGAGTCATTGACTATACCAAACTAATAGAGTCCTTGACTCTACCATATTTTAATGGAGTCCTTGACTCTACCAAAATTAATGGAGTTCTTGACTCTACCCAAATCAATGGAGTCCTTGACTCCCAAAATTATGATTCTTTCAAATTCCAACATGGCTATTTTTTTTTTTTTTTTGGGACACCTAATTTCTTAATCAAGATTGAAGTTAATAATGCCCAAAATAAAAATGACCATAAAAATTTATTTTACTCAATTTTCCAATTCCCAATTTTTAAAAACTTGCTCATAAAAATAAAATAGGATTCTTGACATTCCAAATCATGTTCATAAGTTGAGGTTAAAATCAATTATCTCACCCAAGACAAAATTAAGTCAATATTTAACTAAACACCAAGTATTTGACTTAAAGGTCCATCATTTAAAATTGGACAAAACCATACTTGAGGACTTTAAACCTAAAATATCAAAACTAAGAACTACAAATTGGCTTGATTCCCATCAAGGGTACGTAGGCAACCTAAATAAATTATTAGGTGCAGCCACAAATAAATAAAAACACATATCCCCTTAAACACAAAAATAAATAAAGTTATGTACAAAGACGACGTAGTTAGAATCAAAGGGTCTTCCCTTGAAACAAGGGATTGTAATTAAGAGATACATTATCTTGAATGTATACTACTCATATCAATAAAACTTATACACCAAAAAGCTTATGGGTGAACATAATTTGACAATGTTTGTTAAACATAATTTAAAAATTCTTGTTAAACATAATTTGACAATGTTTGTTAAACATAATCTAACAATTATTGTTAAACATGGGTTAACAATTTTCGTCAACAATTTTGGTATGCCCGGTGGGACCCATTATCCTTTTCATCTCCAACTATGTTTCTTATACATCAATTTTTGTGTTGTAAATAGGTTTGCCAATGGCTCCCCAAGTGACTGTTTGCTTCCATAAGCTTCCTGCAACTACACAAGGAGCAAGTGGTTGTCGCATGACATTCACCCTTGGTCGCCCTTCTGTCAAAATTGAGGTACCAAATGATGAACACATGACCAACATCCAAGTTTCTTCAACTTCAAAGGCTTCAAGGAAGAGAAGGGCGAGGAAAAGTGCCAAAGCTAAAAAATCCCAAGTTGAGGATTCGAATGTGAATGACCCTAACACTATGGGTATGGCCTCAAGGCTTCTCCCCATTCAGATCATGATTGGCTCTATCCCAATCACATTAGGAATAACTGAGTCAGTGATGATGATGTCAAGTGATGAAAGGGAAGCTAGTCCTCCTGAAACTCCGATGGTTAATGTCACTAAGAAATCTATCAAGATTTTGAAGAAGGCATCACTAAAGCAAAAGGTGACTTCTCAACCAAAGGCAATGCGGCTTGGCATTCTTGAATTAAATTCACCAAAGAGTGATCCTATTTTCAAGGGAAAAGAAGTAGCCATGGACATTGATGCCTCCTTTAAAACATTGCCACCAACCAAGCAAGGTCCTAGAAAACTATAAGGAGAGAAGAAAGCCAAACTTCTGAATTATTTGATCACTATCCATTAACAACTCTTTGTGTTGAACAATCAAAAAGGGCCAAGTCAAACTTGGAGGTTCAAAAATGGGCATTCTTCTTGAGCTATTTGTTGGCAAAAGAAGAAAATTTTGGATTAAGGACAAGTTCAAAACATAAAAATGTGACAGAGATTCGCGAGGAGGTTAATAAGCCACCAAGGACTTACTCAGGTCCTATCACATGCTCTAGGGCTCACCTCATGTCCCAATCCATCATCGATGATTCATCAATCTCCATCACTTCTTCCAACACTATGGAAACACAAATTGATTTTCATAGTCCACTATACAGAGATTCAGAATCTATTTTTCAAGAGGAAGACTTTCTAGAAATTCTAATGGATCAATTTGGCAAAGTGTTAAAGATCGCAGATGAGAGTGATTCTGAAGATATGCTGGTTCTAGTAACTAGTGCCCCAAATTTAGAAGAGAAACTTCAAGAATTGCGAAGGAAACTCATTGAGAAAGATGCTAAAATAGAAACCTTGGCAGCCCAAGTAGCTTCTCAAGCAAGTACATTAGCTCGAACTCACGTGCCTACAACTGAAGAAGGGCACACATCATCTATTTATATAACACAAGATGAATTAAAGACACTCAATGCTGAGGGAATCAAAGAATTTCAGGCATCTATAAATTTACCCCTTCATGGATATCGAAAACCTTATCCAGCTCATTATGATAATGTTTCATTTCCAATAGGTAATCAAAAACCAAATTTTAAGAAATTTGATGGCTTAACCAATTCCCCTCTAGAGCATTTAGCACATTTTTATTCAGCTTGTGGAGAATTTGCTTTGTTAGATGCTTTATTGATAAGGCAATTTGATCAATCTCTCAAGGGCTCTACATTTACTTGGTATACTCAATTAAAGCTAGGGTCAATTCATACTTGGGATGATTTACAAATTGCTTTTCTTGCCCAATTTGTAAGCTCAAAGAAAAAAGTGTCAATCATTGATTTAGCCAATGCTTGACAAAAATCGAATGAAAGTGTTAATGACTTTATTACAAGATGGAGAAGCCTAAATCTCCAATGCTCTAAAAAGTTGATTGAACAATCTGCAGTACAAATGTGTTCAAACAATCTCTTACTAGAGATTGCCACTTTTGTAGGGACTGCAGAACCTCAGAGTTTTGATGCATTAGTCTCTAAGGCGAGCAATGTTGAAAGACAAATTGCTTGACAAAAGAGTACCATGCAAAGGGGGCATAATTTAGAAGAAGAAAAAAGCAGAAGGAAAAAGGCCCGAAATAATGGAGAAGTAATGGCTACCTTTGTCAATAATGGAAGGCAAATGGGAAGGGTAAAGAAGGCTTAAAAAAGCTCACTCTTGAAGAGAAAAAGAAAAAAAAATACTCATTCCATGATGATGTGGAAGAGATTTTTAATGAGTTGATGAAAGAAAAAGCAATACAACTCCCTAAGCCTAAAAGACCTTCTGAAGTTAATAAGATAGATGACCCTAAATATTGCCGCTACCATCGAATCATTAGCCATCCTCTAGTAGAATGTTATATCATGAAGAATATTATTCAAAAAATGATAAATGATTGTGAAATCAAGGTAGATAGCTCCCCGCGAGTACCAGCTATTGCATCAAATAGCATTTCCTTACTTGAGGAGGAACCAAAGTCCACTTTGCCTTGCCCACTAGGGGCAAGACCAAATAATATTGAAAAGGTCAAAAAGACTTTTAATGTCAAGGCCGAGTCAAGCAATTTCCCAAGTCTTTATGAGCTTATGACTAAAGCAAAATTAGACTGTTTGGACAATTCCTCTAACATGAAAGATAGAAATGAAGAAGAGTGGCAAACATATATTGGTAAGAAATCCACGAAAATGGATAAAAGGCCATTACCAATCATTATGCCCTTTGAGAAGCCAGGAGTCAAAATCCATGGAAGGAAGGATTCCAAGAAAAACAAGAAGAAAAAGAAGAACACCCAAGAAAAAAAAAGCATGAGTTTAGAGGAAGAAAAATATATTCAATTTGAGAGAATACCAATAACTCTAGTTGAATATCTTCCTAAGGAATTTCTTCAAAATCATTCCAAGGATGAGATGAAAGAGGAAGTTGTGCAATGTTGCATGGTTTCAATTGATGACAACGAATGAGAGGTAGATGAAGTACCTTTGCTTTCAGGCCAACATTTGTCATTACCACAAAAGGAAAAATAAAACCAAAATGCAAAAGATGATTCTTCTAAAAGAGAAAGAAGGTGATTCCTCACAACCCTTGTCACCTAGACTATGCGCTTCATGTTTGGCATGCATAATGTTTAGTGATGAGGACCTCTAGCTTGGGGAAAATTAAGTCCAAACAATTGTACCCATCCAACTTGACCATTCAAGGCTTCAACCAAGTTGGAAAAAGAGCCATGGGAACCATCTCGTTAAAAGTGGAAATAGGAGAATTTTATTTTGAAACTCTTTTCCACGTAATTGATGCCGATACTTCCTACAACGTTTTGTTGGGACGCTCTTGGGTACACACTTATGGCATAATCGGTTCCACACTTCATTAATGCTTTAAACTTTGTAATGAAGATGGAAATGTGAAAAGGGTGTACAACGATCCTAACCCTTTCATGGGAGAAGAGGTGAATTATCTTGATGCCAAATTTTAAGTAACAACCATGCTTATGCATCTTTCCCAAAAACAAGGATACTATGGAAGAAGGGTGAGGGACAACGTGTTTACCCTTGTGTAAACGAGAAGTTCATTGAAAAGTTCTAAATTATAAATAAATTAAAAAAAAAAAAAAAAAACCCCACTAGGTTGAAAACCTTTTTATAAGGCAACTTAGACAAAAGTTAGGGCACCCAAAAAAAAAAAAAAAAAAAAATCATCCTTCCTTGGAACTACATGATGACTTCATCCTCTTTCGAATATGTAGGCAGCTTGATATTATTTACTGAGTTCAGTCACATCTTTAAAAAAAAAAAAAAAAAACTCTCTTTTGAAAATCTCTTCTGAACTACATGTTGACTTGATATTATTTACTGAGTTCAGTCACATCTTTAAAAAAAAAAAACTCTCTTTTGAAAATCTCTTCTGAACTACATGTTGACTTGATCCCCTTTCTTTCGGATATGTAGGCAGCTTGATATTATTTACTGAGTTCAGTCACATCTTTTTAAAAAAAAAAAAAAAAAAAAAAAAACCTCTCTTTTGAAAATCTCTTCTGAATTACATGTTGACTTGATCCCCTTTCGAGTACGTAGGTAACTTGGTATTATTTACTGAGTTTAGTCACATCTTTCAAAAAAAAAAAAAACTATTATTCTTGTACTACGTGATAACTTGATTCTCTTTCAGGTACGTAAGCAGCTTGGTATCATTTACTAAGTTCAGTTGCATGTCAACCAAAAAAAAAAAAAAAAAAAAAACCATTACCCACCAAATAAGTGATCAATCTTATGCACACAAGAAAATTTGCATAAGTATAAAGTGCAAATCAATGCCCAAAACAAAGAAATGAAAAAAAAAAAATCAAGACAAAAGATGTCGAAGCCAAATCAATCTACCACTTAGGATGACAAATTCAGAAGAGGGAGATTCCAAACCACACCAAAAAAAAAAAAATCAAGATATGAGAGTCACGTAAGAATCATCATCGATCACACATGACACTCGGGGGCATTGGTGAAATATGAAATTTTCAACATAAAAAAAGTGGTTACTTAAAAATTGCCAAGCAAAATTTATCCAAAAAAAAAAAAAAAAGTTTAAGAGGAGGGCACTGGTGAAATACGAAATTTTCAACATAAAAAAAGTGGTTACTTAAAAATTACCAAGCAAAATTTATCAAAAAAAATAAAAGTTTAAGAGGAGGGCACTGGTGAAATATGAAATTTTCAATATAAAAAAAGTGGTTACTTAAAATTGCCAAGCAAAATTTATCCCAAAAAAAATAAAAGTTTTGGACAAGTCCTCTTAAAAAAAAATGACAAGATGTTGAAGGGTGGGAAGTGTGGTTAAATAAAATATCTTTGACCACACATACCACCACAATCAAAAATGGAAGGAAAGCAATGTGGAAATGGTTAGTTGCATTTGCAACTCATCACCTATAAAAAAGAGAGGATTGATATATATTAAAAAGAAAAGAAAAGAAAGAAAGATCACATGAGTCCAAAAGAAATATATATATATATATATATATATATATATTTATATATATTGAAACCCCACTCCTCAAAAGTAGTGGAGTAGCCCGCTAAGTGCCAACTACCTGAAAAGAGAAATACAGAAACAAAAGAAATGCTGAAATGTGGGGTTGGCACAAACGAAAAAGAGGGAGTTAAAAGAGATGGAACAAACAGGAAAGAGAAAAAAGCTGAAAAGCGAGGCACGGCTGAACATGAAATTAGGAACTGCTGAAAAAAAGATTGAGGCAAACTGTTCTATGAATTGATCAGTTAAGAGAAAAAATAGGGGAAACCGATTTCTCAATTCCTCTATAAATTAAAGAGGCTTTAGCAGGTTTAAAAGGAAGGAAGCACGCGCAAAAGAAAACAAGCACAGCAAAACACAGAGAGAAAAAGAAGAAGAAGAGAGACACATACAGAGATGAGAGCAACCTCTGCAGCAGAGGAGGAACACACAGCATTAGCATTAGGTTGGGATTTTATCAGTCCCTTTCTTCTCTAAATCTCTCCCTCTCCCTCTTCTTCAAATTTTAATTTTTGTTTGGTAAAACAAATAGGGTTGGGCTTCATGAGAAGTTCCTAAATCCAACTAGAGTCTTTAACTTTACCAAATCAAATTCATCAATAGAGTCTCCTTGATCTTTGACTCTACCTAATTAATGGAGTCCTTGATTTACCAAAATTAATGTAGTCCTTGACTAGTCTACCAAATTTTAATGGAGTCCTTGACTCTATAGATGCATTTTTGTGTTTGTGGTGCTAAGTCAACTCTAAAATTTTTGAGGATTCATGTACACTCATATGGCCCTGTCATTGAGTCTTGTGGCATTGCAATCCTTTTCTTGATATGTTTCTTTCATGTGTAATGCTAAGGATACTATAACTTTTAGTACACTAAAATTATATATATAATGTGTCACCAATTATCAAAACTCATTTTAAATATTCAAGTTGATTTTTTTATTTCATTGATGAGTTGCAAGTTTGGAAAGAAGACCAATGGACTCAAGTATTCCAAGTATTTGTTTGCTTAACATGGAAGATTTTAGGTCTCAACTATTAGCTTGAGGACAAGTTCTTTTCATGGTGGAGGGGTCTGATGTAGGATAGAATTTACAATTTAATTTTTGTAATTCATTATTTTGGTATTTTTCAATAATTTTGTTATTTTAGGCTTAGAGTACTTGTTTCAATTGTTTTTAGGTGTTTTTATTACTTTTTTAGGTCGAATTTGGTTCCTATTATGATTAGGTATTAATTAGGATTTATTTTATAATATTTTTTTTTTGTCTATCAATTTTTACCTACCCTTTAATAGGACTCGAAGTCTGTAAATGTTTTTTTTTTTAAAACAATTATTCAATTAATAAAATTCAGACTTTTGTCTCTCTATTTTCTGGTGGATTCCAGATTCCTTTCTCCTTGTGGATTTAATGACTCTCGTGAATTTGAGGTTATTTTAAGTAGCAAATATGTGTTTTGTTTCTTATTTTCTAGAAATAAATATATTTTGCTTCTTGTCACTTTTGCATTAGTTAGCATTAAAGCATTGAATTATCCTGGTCCAGTGGCTAACAATGGTGTTGTTGGGGCATGGAAACCATAGGGTAACTGTCGTGGAGATGTAGCTAATGGTGAACCTATTGGTAAGTAAATTTAATGTAGGTCAAAGGACTCAACCTATTGATTTTTTCATTCCATTGATGAATTGTAAGTTTGGAAAGAAGACCAAGGGACTCAAGTATTCCAAGTATTTGCTTGCTTGGCATGGAAGATTTTACGTCTTAATTGTCAACTTGATGACGAGTTTTTTTTTTTTTTTTCCTAAGTAGATGAGTCTAATGTAGGACAAAATTTATAATGTAATTTTTGTAATTTGTTAATTTCAGTATTTTTATGAAATTTTTGTTATTTTAGGTTTAGTGTATTTATTTCCTTTTTTTTTAGTGCTTTTAATCATTTTTCGATCAAATTTAGTTCTTATTATGATTAGGTATTAATTAATTAGTATTTATTTTAGAATCTATTTTCATATCTATCATCCTTGATTGAGCCTTTAAAAAGGAACTCAAGTCTGTAAATGTTTTTTTTAACAATTATTCAATCAATAAAACTTATAGTTTTGTTTCTCTACTTTCTAGTGGATACCAAATCCCTTACTTCTTGTGGATTCAAGAACTCTTGTGGATTTAAGTTATTTTCAAAAGCAAACGTGTTTCTTATATTCTAAAAATAGACGCATTCTACATTTTGTTGCTTTTGCATCCTAGATCACTTTTATATCAACTTCCTTTGTTCTTTTCAAATGTTAGGGACATATTTATGTAATTGGCTAATTATTTGACAGAATGCACTTTACTTGTAATTGGGTAGATCTAGGATGGGTTTAGTAATTCAAGAAACAATTGTTCAAGCTAAGTACTGACATCATGCAAGTTTGACCAAAAAACAAGTGAAGGAAGTGCTGTTCATTAAAGTTCGACAGAAGTCTCGACAGAATCCTTTCTATCGAGATTTAATGTTGAAGCTCGACAAATTCTCGACACAAGTTGTATCTGTCAAGAATTATGAAATTAGACTTTTTAGATCTGATTACACACATATTCTTATATATTTGTGTAGGGTTTCTTTTCTCACAACTCTAGACATATATAAGGATTATTTTAAATGCCGTCACACATGCATTGTGTGACCGAATGCAAAAAGTGATATAGTTCATCATTCTCTCTAAAGAAGCTACTGAGTCTATACGCCAAGGGTTTTGTGACCAAGGAGCTTCCTGATCTTCATTGTTGATGAACTGAAAAATTTTGCAGCCAATATCTTTTTCAAGTTGGTGAGTTAGTCACGTACTGGGATCCATGTATCATTAGTTAGTCACATACTTGGATTTGTGCATTGAATGAAGAGTTTGCCGCTACAATACAAGTCCAATTGGGTATTAGGGTAAAGGTTCAATTGTAGGTTGGTATTTCAAGATATATCAAAGGGTTTGGTAAGATTCCTTATATTTGTAAGCGCTTGTGATTGATAATAGTGGATTCTTAGAAGTGGTGATCTTAAATTCATCCAATGGGGTTTTACCTCGATGATTTTCTTTATTCGTAAATGTGGTTACACGATTTTCCTGGTCCAAATTCTATTGATCAGGCCTTGGTCCAAGACGCAACCCACAATAAATACTTATAGAGGATGGGTCAAAGAACTTAGCTTCAGTGAGCCTATTCGATCTGATACATGGACAATATTGTTGCAGAAAAATAAAAACACAAGAATGGGTCTCTAACGTGTGATTCTATTTCTTCAGTTCCGAATACAGCTTTTTCGTCCCACTTCTTTGAGGGACTCCACTACATTATATAGTTCTCCTCTTCTCATCTCAACCTTACACTTGTTGATCATCTAAGCATCTACTTGAGCACCTGTCCCATCAGACGCCCTTATCACTCCCTTTGTGAGTTGCAGAGGCCAAGGTGGTACTGTTCAGGGGTCTTTTCCTCATTAATGCGGCCAAGAGGGTGGTTGGGACGCAATTAATGTGGTGGTGGCAGCTTTCCCTGAGATATTTTGGATTTTATTCATTTTATATGTTGGGAGGATGAATTGAAATGGTTGGGGAGAGTTCCTCGTCTGGGCTTCGTAATGTCCGCGGAGGAGTTACTCCTCGGACAGGTTTCCTTGGCGTTATCGGGACTGAGTAATGCTTCATCTGTGGTTTCTCTTCGGACAGGACGCTCCTCGGACGGGCCTGAATTTGGACTAGCCCATTATTTTTGGACCGGGCCCCACAGTAAACAAATCACTTGTGTCAAATTTAATTTCCGTTGCATTTAATTATTTTGTGATTTGTTTATACTACCATGCTATTGCATGTAATTTGACTAATTAATTAATTTGGATAATTAATTAATTTACAAGAGGTGAATTTATTTTAACCCAACATCAAACATGATAGTTCTAAATTGATGCCAACTTTTTTTGGTCTAAATTCAATATCGCACGTTTTATTTACTTAAAACTGTATAGACCACGGAATATAACATGCCTAATGGGTTAGGTTTCGAGAACTACAGTACCCAACCGGCCACTATTTTCCTTTTTCTATATTAAAGCACACCCAACAAAGACGAGTAAATTACCCGTGAGGGATCCAAGATGGCAGAACTGTTGAAACTTTGACTCTAAGGTGTAAAAATTCTTTGTTTCGAGTACATTCTTTAACGATATAAACACGCACAATTCTTCTTCCTTCTTTTTTATTTTTTTATTTCATTTTATGGGCAATGCGGCATCTTACCTGACATATTACAGGTGACATCAGATCTATTATTTTACTATGACCGTTTGCCTCTAGAAATCCCTTATGATTTTTTTGAGTCTTTTATATTTTATGACAAAGAACTAAAGAATTTGACCATAATTTTCATAAAATATATGAATTAGGCATTACTTATTGATGCGTTAGTAATGAGGGCCATGAGTAGGGTTTAGATCGAGTATACCCAAACCCATCTTGAAATGTTTCCTCATGAATACATGAATTCCAATACACATTAGCATTCATAACCGATTCTTACTCAACCCATACCTAATTTTTCAAAATATATATATATATATATTATTTTTTTATACAAAAAAAAATCCGAAGAACCATTTTTACTTAAAAACTAATCAATAACTTTATCTAAAAAAATTAAACTAATCAATAACTTGAAATCAGATATATCCTATATGAGCATACCCATATCCCACAACAAAAAGTACCAAAAAACCTATATACCATTAAAATAAAATCTAAAAACAAGATCTGGAAAAAAAAAATTGATAGAATTGAAAGATTGAAATGACTTTTCAACAAAACAAAAAGAAAATTTGAAATGATTTACGTTTTTTGTAGTGATATATCAGGTAATACCCAAATATTTCGGGTAGGGTATCCATTGCCCACTAGATTTGACCATCTCTATGCGTGAGTTTTCAAATTAGTATATGTACGACACCTAACATCCAAGTCCATTTGGGCCTTGGCCATGAATTCATAATATGGACCGGGGTCCAACCTCCGCACCGCTAAGGATCCCGCCCAAGCCTACAATAATTACGAGTCTAAGCTAAGTGTTGTCCGGATACTTGAAAACCGGACTACGGGTGCCCCGCTCGCGTACGGCTCGGAAAACCTTCCCCAAACGATATACACATGCTCGGTCATATCACCATTTGAGTGCTCGACAGAACTCTAGGAAACTCCGCTGCCGAACACATTTGCTATAGTGGGAACTATTTCCAAAGCCACTCGTACCTAAACATCCACTTAAATTTATCAACATTGGGCATCTCTTTGCACTAGTTAAAATGATAATGATGATCACCCCATTAACAATGGGCTATAAATAGGAGAAACTAATGAATGGAAAGGGGATGCAATTTTTGTGAGGAGAAAGGAGAGAGAAAGAGAGAGTCTGAGAAGAAGAAAATGTAGAGGAAGAGAGAAAATTGGTCTCATTGGGTCCCTAAGTCTAGAACAACTCAAAGTAGGATACCCAGCCTATCATACAAATAAGTTGTGAGCCCAAATAGCGGTTTGGTCCAGCAAACCCATTTTTGGCGCGTACAGTGTCCATTTGGATATTTCGTAGGTTTTGGTAACTGATTTAAGTAGTACTTATTAAAAGATATATTTTTTGATAGCTTTTATATTAAATATGTGAAAAAACTTAAAGCTATTATTTTTAAAAAATAAAATAAACACAATAAGACAAAATGCTAAAGTTTTTGCTAAAGAGATTCTTAGTTACAACATTTGAAGAGTGCACACTTTATAGATTTACATTTTGTTCGGTAGCAAAAAATTCTATACATTTTGTTCGGTAGTGCAGAAGTTTAATTTGCTACTGCCTACTGATCTATAATTATTATTTTTAGAATATTGAAGCAAGTAAAAATCCTAAACCACCATGTAATATACTCATCATAATGTTCTATTGCATAATATTATTGAAAAGATAACACCTTATGGAGACTCCAGTTAAGAGATTAATATATAGCGTATAAAATGTATCCAAACAAATAATCAATGTATTTTGAGCTACTGCTATTTTACAACAAACATCACATATTTTAGTCTAGACTGCTATAAGAAAGGCTAGTAGCCTATGCGACAAAATTATTCAACGTGGTTACTTCCATAAAATATTTTCTCAAGGCTCAGATAAGGAACTCTAATTACTTCCATGAAACCTTAGCGAGGATATAAAGTAGTAATTGAAGCCTCATTTATTGAGGCTAGAATAGATTGATCTGATGATATGTCTGGTTCAAGGTTGTTGTGCGTTAAAAATGCAGGTTGTGAGGGTACTGATAAGGTGATAGAGTTACCATCAAGCATAAGAATGATTGAAGACATGGTTGGCCTATCAGCTACATTTTCTTGAACACATAATAATCCAATGTGGATGCACCGAATTATTTCGGGTTTTGAACCAACTCCTAATGTGGGATCTATAATATTAGAAGTTGTCATGTTCCTCCAGTTTTTCCATGCCTGCAAAATTATTTAAATAGTGTACAAAAAATTTTAGAATAATAATAATTTTATTTTGCCAATATCACGTGCACTAGTACCATACTTTAAGTAAAAAGGGAAATGCATACAAAAATGTGGCACTTACATAACTAAGAAGATCGTCCTCATTTTTGTTATTACGGAAGTAACCATTTTTTTGCCCGCATATCATTTCAAGAACTAACACACCGAAACTAAACACATCAGATTTTACTGAGAAATGTCCATAATATGCATACTCTGGAGCCATATATCCGCTGCATGAAGAAATTAGTAACATTACTTTATATACATAAAATATGGAAATTTATAAGATTAATTAGTTTGGATTGAATGATAATAAAGCTCTTAACCATCATTTTCAAAATTTATTAATTTTCTCTAATTTATAAGAGATAGTTAAATATTTGTTAGGAACTTTTTTTTACGATGCAATGTAATCTTGTATTTGACAATATAGAAAAACGTCATCCAATGCTAATTATTAACTAGCTAGGATACTTACTATGTCCCAACAATTCTATTTGTACTACTATGGGTTTGATCTAGTAGAACCAATCTTGCTAGGCCAAAATCAGCAATTTTGGGATTCATCTCATCATCTAGTAAAATATTACTAGCTTTTAGATCACGATGAATGATGCGAAGTCGAGAATCTTCATGAAGGTAAAGAAGACCTCGAGCAATGCCTACAATAATTTTGTAATGCATTGGCCAATCCAAATCTGCACGCTTGGTTGGATCTACATTGTTTATTTAAGCTATGAGTTAGTGGCAAAGGATATATCCAAGTGTACTTGATCAAAAGTGCAATCTGTGAAATATTATTAATAATCATTTACGGTAGAATTGCAACCATACCAAATATAACTTGGTCGAGGCTTCCGTTTGACACAAACTCATAAATGAGAAGCCTTTCATTTCCTTCCAAGCAGAAACCTTGAAGCTTAACTAAATTCCGGTGGTGAAGCTTAGCCATTAACAAGATCTCATTCTTAAATTCTAAAACACCTTGCCCAGAACCCATAGATAGTCTTTTGACAGCTATCTCTTGTCCATCAGAGAGCCTACCCTATAGATGCATCAGAATATTCAATATGCAACCTTTAGTAATAAGAAGTTCCGAATCCGACTTGTTTTGACAGACAAATGAGATATTTGACTGTATGGTATTGTCAAATTACCTTGTAGACAGCGCCAAATCCTCCTGTCCCAACCTTATTTGCATCAGCAAAGTTATCTGTAGCGACTCTAATTGTTGGAAAATTGAATTGCAAGGATTCAGTATTGCTAATTTCATCCGCTGCTTCACATGCGTAACAAGTTAATACATCTGGATTAGATAAGTCAATTGCTTAAAGAAGATTGGTGCAATTTTAAGTTAAGTGCATACCTCATTAATGGACTCACCAACATGAATTACTGAAGCCATCTTACAAAGTCACTCATGCACAGAACTTTGTATGCCCGTATAATATCCTTTTGTTTTAGATGAAATTATTTTTAAGCGGAACACTCACTCTTTCAAAAGTTTATCTTTATAAAAATTATGATGTAACATTGAATTCATGGTAGCCTATTACTATTTTAGAAAGGATCAATTTGAGTCTAGTGCTTTTGTGAATTGGACTCATTGGAATCCGACACGGTTTTTTGCCACGAGTCGAATGCACAAAGAACTGAACAGTCTGGGCCCAATCCTTGACCTTACCTAAATAGTAAATACACCTAACTTTTACTTTTTCTTCATTCTAATTACAAAATTATCCGGTGAATCATGAACCCAGGACCTGATATTCCACATTTTTCTCTTAAAAAGGCCAAAGGTGGCATCTGGACCGGCTAGACCTCATTGACAAATACCCAACACTCTATCATGCTTCTTTTTACATCTAAATTTTTATTGGCAAAAAATATGAAAGTCAATATCTTATTGTCATCATTATTGCCTTGAAAGTATATGTATAGTCAGGAATATACTTGGGGGGTACTTTTTCTCAATAGTTCACGACTTAATAATGTATTTTTAAATTAACATTTTGAAAATCTCATTATTACATTAGATACTCATTTTATTTGAAACACTTACATCGAGTTTTGTATTAATCAAGCTTTATGTACCATTTAATCTATTAATTCAAATTTTGTGTGTGTATATATATGTCTGAATCTGGTATTTATTCCTATACTTTATAGAAATAAAATCCTTAATAATAGGAACAACAGACCAATTTTAAACTTACTTTCTACTTTCTTCCTTTGCTTCTTTACCCTTAAACAGAGGCAGAGGCAGATGATTAGCACCACGAAAACAACCACCGCCACAATGATAATGATGGTATTTTTAGATGTGTTACTCTTCTTTCCTGAAATAAATCAGAAATCTGTTCTCAATTAAATATCCAAAGCTTGAAGTTTGAAATTGACATCATCACACAAAAACAAAAATAAAATAATAAAATAAAAGTTAAATTTATTCTCAATAAAACATTCCTTGGATGATTTTTGAAGTCAAAATTATTAGTAAACGCGGAGAAAAAATTTATCAAATTAATAAATACTTTCAGAGTCTAAGTAATCGTTCCTTGCTTTTCCTCCTGAATAATTTAAGCGGCTGATAACTTTTTTTTGTACATTTTATTTGGAAGCTCATAAAATAATTGAATGAAATGGAACGAATAAATGATAAAGGAATGTAATGGAATTGAGTGAATAAATCATAAAGGAATGAAATTGATTATAATGTATTTGAGTAATAGGGTGGAACGGAAAGAAAAAAAATTAATAGAATGAAATAAAATAATCTTATTTGGATGTTTTAAAATAAAGAAATAGAATATAAGTAACCTTGTTAAGGATCGAATAACATAGAAATTAATGTAATGGAATCATTTTATAATAACATTACTATTATGACATTTTTTTTTTAAAAAAAAAAGGAATTTCTAGGGGTATTTTAGGAGTTTCTGTGAAAATTTTATTAAATCTAATTTTATTTCCTCCAATTCCTTCCAATTTTATGAGAAATGAAAATTTTAAAGTTATGAGGAAAAAAGAGGAATAAGTATTCTTGTCTACCATTTTCATTCTCTCTCATCTAAACACCCAAATAAGATAATGGTCTTTCCATTCCATTCATAAAAACTTTCAAACAAGTGAATGGAATAAATATTTCAAAATGGATATATATATATATATATATATATTTTTTTTTTTAATTCAATTCTTTTCCTCCCTCTCAAATGAAGTGTTAAAGTAGATAGTGAGGGAGGAGGAGATGAAATTTCATTCCAACCATAAACATGACGCACCACAAATAATCTCATAAGTCATAACCACTGAATTATCCATGTTTAATTGTGAAGTTGTTGCAAAGTCTTATGTGTCTTTGGGTTCTCTATCAAGTTTAGAAAAGATAAAAATGAAATATTGCTGCTACTCTAATGTGTCTTTGGGTTCTCTATCAAGTAAAGTCTCTAACACCAACTATTGAAGATCTTATCCATGTTTAATTCTTTAGGTGTTGCAAAAACACGAGGCAATTTCTTTGGATAGTGAGTTGAGATAATCAGTAATTTAATATGGTATCAACGTATAAAATCATGAGTTTGATACCTATCTTCTTTGTTCTACCTCCCATTAAATTTCCCACATTCCCCACATGTGACGGGGATTGTTAGAAATATACAATTAAAAGATTAAAATTACTATACAGTCTATACCCCAATAGTGTAAGCTTTTGGTACGGTAATTTAACACACATATCAAATTCTTTCTTCTTCTTAACAAATTCAGAAGATGTTCGTTTGGGAAACGTACCTTTTGCAGACACAGGAGGCGGATATAATGATTTTGAAGGAACAGGAGGCGGAGATAATGATGGCAGCGATTCAACAAGAGTGCTGCCATAGAATTGGTTGGACTCAATTCTTAAGTTACAGGTGGGTGCAAGAGCTCTCACTCCAAGGCTTCCATTACAACAAATTTTATTATAAGATTGAGCTTCAACTAGGCAATTGCTACAGTCCATCTCTGACAAATCAGGACTGCACTGCATAAGCCCATAGATCGTATGGTTTAGATAGGTGGCATTTCCAACGGCAACCTTGCGAAAAATACCTCCAGCTGAAGCTCCAACTCTTAGGTCATAAAATAAAGTACTTAGCACCTCGTTGAACTCAGTCAATTTCGAAACAAGGTCATCACTTGTTTAGCAAAAAAAAAAAAAAAAGGTCATCACTTGGCCCAGTCGCAAGATATTTAGTAGGTTTAGTTTCCATAACACCAAATATAGAGTTGTTGGAGTATCGAACTGTACAATTCATGTACCACATGATACCCTCTTTCTCGTTTGGACAGACCTGTAAGAGCTCGTGACCTGAATTGTTAAGACAAATACGGCAATCAGTTGGTGTAAGGTCAGCTCTACAAAGCCCAGTGGCGTAAACTTTGTCGGTGCCCTCTCCGGCAGAGAAATTGTAGAACCCATAATCGATTTGGGTGTTGGAAGAGAAGGTGGAGATGAGGGTGTTGAGGTTCGCTCTGAAGGTACCGTTACTGCTCACATTACCACTAGTTGAACAATTATGGAGAACGTAGGGATCTCGCTGCAATACTAAGCTGTGACTAACATGGGGAACCAGTAGAATGGCATAAAAGAAGAGAAGTGGTAATCTTGAATTGCACATTATCATTGTTCCTCAGTATTTTGCATCTGTGGGAACATTTTAATATAGGAGTGGTTGTTACCGAAAATTATATGATGTAGCCAACATATATGTCGGGTCGTTCACACATAGGCGGGCCCCACAGTTTATGCGGGGTACACCCTATACCATTTGGGTTGTTACAGTGTATAGTGTGTTACACGCACACACAAAGTGTGTAAGAGATTTTATCCGCATAAAAATTGATACAATAATAAGACAGTGTGTGTTGTGTTACACATGAACACACGGTGTGTAAGCAATAATTAGATACTGTGTAACATACTGTATACAATGTGTTACACGTGAACACACGGTGCGTAACAAATTTTACCCCCAAAAAAAAGTGACGAAATGATAAATCCTTTTATTGGTAAAGTAATGATGAATGGATGGGATTGAGTATACTATATGTGAACACTAGCATGTGGTGCACTTATCACTTGACTTGACTCGACTGTGTATCAAAAAAAAAGAAAAAAAAAAAAAAAAGACTTGACTCTGACTGGAGTAAAGTGAAGCAACAATGAATAGTTTTTTTTTTTGTCCTTTCAATTCACACATGGTGTTTAGATAGTGTGTGCTTTAGTAAAAGTAATTCATGTTTTCTGTTTATTAAAACATACATGTGTAAAAGTAAAAGTAAAACACATGATAGAGTTCTTACCCTTTTTCTAAACGTGAATGGGAGACTGTATGAACATTTAGGATTTGTTTGATAGTGTTGTTCTAGTAACGTTGTTTATATTTTTTGAAAATATATGTGGGTAAAAAAGTATATGAAAATACGTTTAATGTTATTTAAAAACTGAAAATTATTACTTAAAATCCCATACCAAATGGCCCCTTAAGTTTAACACACAGTTTTCAACCCTTACCTTTTATACTCTTACAATTTTTTTCCCCCATAATTTTGCCATAGTTTTGATTTGGTATATTGTGATTAATTTCTAATTGACGAGTAGCGCATAAATGGTCGTCCTTACTTGCAAATCGTCTATAGTAATGACGAGTAAGGGTATAGACGAGCGTAAGGGCATTAATTCCAGACAACATTCAATGACTAAGCGAAAAATGAGCACGAAACAATTACTACCGTCCAATAATGTACATTTATATTGCTGCTATGAACAGTAAAGGCTAGGATTAAGTGTCATCATTGAGCCATAAATCCTCCAATTGTGGTATAACATTACACTGAACATTTACTCACCTAGAGGCTATATAAAGCAAGGAAAGACAGGTAGATGATTCATATGCACACACACAAATTACTCTACAGATTACTTATTTTCTAAAGAGTTTAAGCTAATTGAAGCATCAGAGGGTCCTTGGCAGGCCCTAAACCGATGCCATTATCTACTTAGTGTTTCCTCTTACACAGGATCTTCGGGTCGTCCATCGTACTGACGAGGAACATACTGACGAGGCGAAATCTTGCTTCATCAGTTTGGCATCATCTGTGAGAAAAACCATAAGTCGTCGAATTCTTTACTGACTAAGTTCCTTAGAACCGATGGACCCAACCATTATTGCATCGCCAAATTCGGTTGTAATGGCTTAACAGATTCAAGCACTAACAACTAATGTGCAAGAATTGATGAAACAGAGTGAAGACTTGAAACAGAAAGTATGTTCGGAGGGCATGAGTATGTCGCAGTCACGACATAACCGCAACAACAATGGCGACGAAGCCCACGGCCCAGGAAATAGCAGAAGAGAAACTTCAAAACACATCAGTCAATCAACTCGTGGTAGTGATCAAATGATGAAGAACGTGAGGAAGGAGTTAGATGAAGTCAAAAACGCCATGAAGGGTAAGAGAGCAGTAAATCTTGATGGCATGATCAAAAGGACAGATTCACCCTTCACTACCAGCGTTTTGGAATGCCCTTTGCCTCCCAAATTTCATCTTCCATAGATGGAAGTTTATGATGACACTAAGGATCCCCCTAGATAACATAGTGGCATTCAAGACGATACTAAACCTCCAGCAAACCCCAGATGAAGTTATTTGCAAGTCATTCCTGGCAACCCTTAGAGGAGCAGCAAGGGTATGGTTCAGTAAGCTGCCCGCGATGTCTATTGCAAATTTTGACCAGCTGAGCAACTCCTTTATTTGTCATTTCATTGGAGGCCAACGCCATAAGAGGCCCATCTCCTATCTGCTAATTGTAAAGCAACAGAAAAGGGAAACCTTGAGAGATTATGTAAAACGCTTCAACAAATCAGTGCTGGGAATTGATGAAGTAGATGATTAGGTGATAATGACCACCTTCCAAGAAGGGTTGAACAATCCTGACCTCATTCGATACTTTGAGAAGGTATAGAATGAAGCTCGACCTTGTAAAGTGTTTTTTGGGGGTCTCATCAGGAAAATTCCTAGACTTCATGGTATCTTAGCGAGGAATTGAAGCAAATACAGAGAAGGTTAGAGCCATACTTGACATGACTTCTCCCAGGACAGTCAAGGAGGTGCAAAGGCTGAAAGGAAGAGTGGCAGCATTAAACAAGTTCATCTCGAAGGCCATTGATAAGTGTCTCCCCTTCTTTAAAACTCTTAAGCAGGCTTTCCATTGGACGAACGAGTGTAAGGCAGCCTTTCAGAATCTCAAAGAGTACCTGGCCAAGCCTCCTTTATTGAGCCCGTCAGTGGAAGGAGAATATCTGTTTTTGTATCTAGTTGTGTCATAGACAGCCACCAACTCGATGTTTATCAGTGAAGAATCCAAGGTACAACGACCCGTGTACTATACAAGTCAGGCTTTTCAAGGTGTCAAAGCGAAGTACCCACGTATAGAGAAGATGACCTTCTCGTTAATTATGGCTTTAGGGAAGCTTTATCCATACTTCCAAGCCCATGCCATCATGATAATGATGGATCAACCAATTCGAAAAGCAATGAGCAAACCAGATGCTACAATGTGCATGGTCCAATGGGCTGTTAAGCTAAGCCAGTTTGATATTGAGTATAGGCCTAGAACAACAATCAAAGCTCAGGCTTTAGTAGATTTTATTGCAGAATTCACTTTTCTAGACCCATATTAGGAAGTAGAGTATTGGACGATCTGCGCAGATGGCTCGTCTGTTGCAAGGCTTGGATGCGTTGGTATCATTATGACATCACCCTAGAAGGACGTCCTTAAGTATAGAGTTCAACTCCAATTTCCAACAACGAACAATGAAGTAGAATATGAAGCATTCCTTGCAAGCTTGAGAATTGCAAAAGCCTTGGGGATTAAGAATTTGAAATTGAGGATTGATTTTAAGCTGATTGTTGGGCAAATAACCAACGAATACAAAGCAAAGGAAGAAAGAATGAAGAAGTACCTGAAGCCAATAACTCAACTCATTGATGAATTTGATGACGTTAAGTTCGAGCAAATCCCAAGAAAAAATAGCTCAGCTACTAACGAGGTCACTAAATTGGAGTCAACTGAAGATGCCTCAGCGACGACAGAGTTGCTTGTGGAAGTCTAGACCATCCCTAGTATCGACAGATTGCAGACCCTCTCAGTCTAGCGACCAAGCACCTGGATGGACCTGATCCTTTCTTACATCAGAGTCGGCCAACTCCCATCTAACCCATCAGAAGCAAATAAGGATAGAGTTAGAGCAGCCAGATTCATTGTCATGAATGGTGAACTTTACAAGAGAGGATTTTCGTTGCCATACCTAAAATGCCTAACTCCTGAAGAAGCAATGTATGTGTTGCGAGAAATCCATGAAGGCGTATATGGTAACCATTACGGACCTTGATCTTTAGTGGGAAAGACGGTCAGGGCAAGCTACTTTTGGCCGACTATGCAAAAAAGACGTGGTTGAACTTGTCAAGAAATGCGATAAGTGTCAATGGTTCGGAAATGTGTAGCACATTCTTCGAGAATTACTGATGAGCATCTCCTCACCTTGGCCATCCACATGGGGTTTTGACATCGTTGGCCCACTCCCTTGAGGGAAGAAACAAGTTAAGTTCTTGCTCGTCGCTATTGATTACTTCAACAACTAAGTTAAGGCAGAACCATTGGCAGTAATCACTAAAGGAAAGATACAGAGCTTCGTTTGGAAAAACATTGTTTGCAAGTTTGGAATCCCAAAGATGATCATCTCTAATAATGGTCAACAGTTTGATAGTCGGAAATTCAGGGAATTTTGTGCAGAACTGGGAATAAAAAACCACTATTCATAACCTAAGCACCCATAGGCAAATTGGCAGACAGAGGTAACAAATCGTACTTTGCTTAAACTCATCAAAGCACGACTTTATGGGGCAAAAGGTACATGTCCAGAGGAGTTACCAGGTGTACTATGGGCTTATTGGACAACTTCAAGAACACCAACAAGAGAAACTTCATTCAAGTTGGCTTTCAGTATAGAAGCAGTCATTCTCGTTGAAGTGGGGATGTCTAGTCTTAGGCGAGATCACTTTGACGAAGGTTGAAACAATGACAAGCTGAGACTCAACTTGGATTGTTTACCTGAAGTCAGAGACGAGGCAGTCCTGAGAATGGTTTGATATCAACAGAAGATGGCAAAGTACCACAATTAGAGGGTAAAGCTCAAAAGGTTTAACCTTGACGATATAGTACTGCGAAAAGTCTCACAAGCCACTAAGGACTCAACTTAGGGGAAGTTAGGCCTTACTTGGGAAGGTCCATATAAGGTCGTCCGTTACTCAAAAAGAGGAAGCTACTACCTAAAGGACCTCGACAACAATCCACTGCCATGTCCCTAGAATGTGGAACATCTTAAGAAGTACTATCAGTAAGAAGTACTTGGATTAATATGCTCTGCCTATAGGAGTACTTTGCCTGATGATGCATCAGATAAGCAAGATTTCATTGTTTTTTCCTTTCAAGTATTTTGGTCAAGTTATTTTCAGTAATTTCCTTGTAATCCCCTTATAAGCCATCTCTTTTTCAATAAGTTTGACAAAGCTTCAAGGTTAAGTTCATAGACGAGAAGGAGATATCCATGACCAAATGGTAAAAACTCAAAGGAGGAGTTTAAATCATAAATATGGTAAAAACTCAAATGATGAGTTTAAATCATAAGCATGATAAAAACTCCAATAACAAGTATAAATCATAAATATGACAAAAACTTTAACAATGAGTTCAAAAACACAATAGGAATTCAAATGGTAAGGACCACAAAAGTACGTCATCAATGACAAAAACTTCAAGTTCAGATTATGTATTCCTAAAGGAATACCATGTATGGTCAAAAGAACCTCAAACAGTGAAGTCCGATATTACGATGAGAACTTCGAGGTTTAAGCCATAGCAAGACTTCTTGAGCAAAGGTTGAATAAGTAAATAAAGCCTAAACAAGGGCGTTGCTATAAAAATAAAAGCCTCAAAACAAAAGGCATCCAAAATATTCATTGTTTCTAAATTAAAGCCTTAAAATAGGAGGCATCTATTGTCTTTGAGATAAAGCCTCAAAACACGAGGCAACTAGAGTCTTAAAAAAAAAAAAAAAAGGTTATTAAAAATCTTCTTTCAAGGAGCAGTGACGACCTCCTCAACATGGCCCTCGTCCATGTGAGCCTTGTCCACAACTCCACCTATGGTAGTACCATCTCCTTCAGTAGCATCAGCAACAATTTCACCTTCCTTCTATTTAGTCTCGTCGGTAAGGATCTCAGTATCAATGGCTTCGAAATCAAGGTTTGCAAAGTCTGCTACCTGGCTATGATGCTTTATCATCCACCCATGAAGAAACTCAAAGCCCTTGAAGTACTAGACGAATTAAAGATTAGAGAAGTGAACAGACTCAAGAAATTTGGTGATCACCTTCTCACGTTCTTTGTCTGTCTTCACAAGGGCAGCTTGAACTTCCTCGTCCTTTTGAATGACAAGTTTCTTCTACACCTTCAACGCGTCCTAGAGTTCCTTCACCTTCTCCCTAGCCTTTACCGCTTGGTCAATTGCCTAGATCAAATCCTTCCTTAACTTCAAGCTCTCAGCCTCAATTGAGTCAACCTTGGAATTGGCCACCACTACCTTCTCTTCACTGCTCAGATAATCTGTCGTCAAATGCGGGGATTCACTGAGAACCTAAAGATGAAAGAAGGGTCAAAACTTTTAATAGATGTAAAAACTCAATGAGCAACAAAAAGTAGCTGAGTAAAATACCTGCGACTAGTTTGTGAGAAGGGATGGATGAGAGACTTTTAAGCTCGTTGTCAATAATAACATTGTGAGTTCATCCAAGGGTCGTGGCAGGATCTTCCTAAACACTCTTGCCAACCCTACCCTTCCTTTTAGAACAAGTGGTTGGAGGTGTGAAGGTCATCATCTCGAGGGAAGGTGTGTAAGAAGATGGGGTACCAAAAAGAGACAAGGGGGTGGGAGTTTCGTCTTTTCCTTCGTCTAGATTGTGTTTCTTCAATCTAGGGGTAAGCTAAGACAAAGGCTCGTTTTTCAAGCTCTTCACACAGGCATATTTATCTTTGCTGTACCTAGTAGCCATTTCTGCAAAATAGAAAGTCAAAAAGCCAAGCTCTTATAAAGAAAAGGGAAATAAGAGAAGAGAAGGTAAGTTAAACATACTCTTTCCTTCTCGAGCAATCTTCTTTAACACAAATGCAGAGGGTTTAGGTCCAAGGCAACAATCGTATAAATGACGAGGGTCTACCAAGTCATCAAAATTGTCGATTGTGAGGGCAAACTCAAGAGCAGCTTGAACTCGTCCTTGATAATGGTCTTCCAACATAGGACAATTAGAAATTGCAAAACAAGTTGAAGAATAAAATAATGATAAATTAAAACAGTAGGTCTAATGGAAAGGTAGAGGAACGCACCAAGAGAGGGAATTTTCCATTTCCGTAGCAACCACGGGACCTTACCCCACAAGTCGTCAGTCATGGTTTCCCATCCAGATCCAGAAACAAAAAAGAATCATGATTTTCAGTCATAAAAAGAAGTAGGAAAACTACGGATGATCCTAGACTTCCTACTCCAAGGTAAAAGTTCAAAATACCCATAGTGGGTAGAAGGTTTCAAGCAATATAAGTGGAGGAATTTATTCAGGGTTATCATGTCCCTATCATTGGCAAATACCTAAACTAACATACAGCCAATAATCATCCTCCAAGCATTCAAGACGAGTTGTCTAGGTGCAACATTAAGAATAAAAAAAAGAGTTGCATGATGAAAGGATGAATAGGAAAGCGAAGACCACACAAAAAAGTAGTCTTGTAAAAACTCACCTCGCCGTTGGCAAAGGAGTAGGCTTTTTCATTTGGACGAGGTAATCTTGTGACAACCCCTTCAGGGAATTGAAGTCTTTTTCTTATAGATTTCAAGTATCTATGCTCCAAAGAGCAAGATTTGGAGAGAGCGTGGAAAGGGATTGAAGACGAAGAAGAGGAGCGTTTAGAAGATGATGAGAGTTTTCATACTACAATTTCAAAATCTTTATCCATAGATTCACTACTTCAAGACAAACTAGTTTCGAGTTCGCTAGACCTAACATCGGTGTCCCTATATTCTATGGCAGTCATCTCTAAGTGATGAGCAATCAAAGAATGACGGATCAGGGGGTAAAGTGTTTTCAAAACAGGTCTAAAAGCTCCACAGTCTCGAGGTAAACAAAACCTACTTGAGGACGATACCCACTAGAAAACTCTAGGAACACTCCTAATCTAGCAAAGAAGAATGAAATAGAAGGAGCTTCCTACCTAATGAAAGCAAAATCAACCATTAATGGAGTTTTGAAGAAAATGAGTCTTACCGTACCAAATGTGCAACGGCTTTCTTTTTTGAGTTTCAAACTTCAAATACAGTGTACAATGAAGAAGGAGAATATGAAGAGTTTTTGCTAAAAAAGGGAAGCAAAATCAATGTGCGGGAAACATAAGGAAAACACACATGTGCGACCAATACAAGAGGGAAACGTGGCAATCACCTGACGGGAATATCGCCCCACAATAAATGTGATGAGACGAGAATCTTGGGGCATAAATCAACTGACCCGTCAAAAAAGACTTTCCATATTCCATTGCTTGTCCAAATGAAGGACGACAAAGGAATAAAGGGTGCAACTAATGAGTAGCGCATAAACGGTCGTCCTTACTTGCAAATTGTCCATAGTAATGACGAGTAAGAGTATGGACGAGCGTAAGTGCATTAATTCCAGACAACATTCAATGGCTAAGCAGTAAATGATCACGGAACTGTTATTGCCATCCAATAATGTACATTTATATTGTCGTTACGAATAGTAGAGGCCGGGATTAAGTGGTCATCATTGAGCCATAAATCCTCCAGCTTTGGTATAACGTTACACTAAACATTTACTCACCCAGAGGCTATATAAGGCCAAGAAAGACAGGTAGATGATTCATACACACACACACACACAAATTGCTCTACAGATTACATATTTTCTGAAGAGTTTAAGCTAATTGAAGCATTAGAGGGTCCTTGGCAGGCCCCAAACCAGTGCCATTATCTACTTAGTGTTCCTTTTTCACAGGATCTTCAGGTCGTCCATTATACTAACGAGGAACATACTTACGAGGCGGAATCTTGCTTCATCACCAATTACTTTCACATGTACCAATTACTTTTTTTCACCACTCATAATTAGGGTCGGCTCAAGGTATTGTGGGGCCTAAGGTGACTACTTTAAGTGAGATCTATTCTTATACTTTGAATATTAATAGAATATTTATTTAAATTTTTGTTTTTTTTTTTCTCATTTAAAATTGATTTTTTTTTAGAAAAAAATTACAAATTAAAATGAACCCATCGCATTACTCAATGACTATACAACTAAAATAAATACTATTTATTGAATGAAGTAACCAAATACTAAAAAATTTTAATTAAAAATTTTAATAAAGTTATATAATTGATATCTCTAAATAAAATTTGAGTATAAATTTATTTACTAGTGTAAGATTAATGAGTTCTTTTAACATTTATGTGTGAGAGATTAAAATGATTGACCCATCCAATGAAAACATTTTTCTTTGACAAAAAACTACTTTATTTATTTATTTATTTATTGATGAATATTTAGGGCTTAATTAATACTTTCATTGGTACAAAAATATCTCTATGAGTAAAAATTTTGGCGTCTTTTTTCATTGAGGCCTTAGGCGGTTGCTTATTTAGCTCACCCATTGAGCCGGCACTGCTCATAATCTAGTATATTGTAGTTGTGATGAAGTTGTGGTAAAAAATTTTGTGATAAGGGTACAAGAGGATTGTTATTCTACAATTTTGTCTTTCCCCAAACAAAAAATGATTTACTCACTCAAAGCCTTTCTTGGAGGATTGGGTTTGTCCCTAATAAGCTAAAGATTTATTATTGAACTAAGTGCATTTAGTAATTATTTATTTTTCAAAACATTTTATAAAGAATTGAAAAAATTGTAAAAAAAGTTAATAATTTTTTCATTTTCTATAAAAAGTTTCTTAAAATATCTTACTAATCAATATCTTAAGGACAAACGTTAGTAAAACACTAAAATCCTGATTATTAATAAAATTTTACTAATGAATGCCTTAAGGTAGTAAACCATATATTAAAATTTTATATGGAAAAACGAAAAAAGTGATTAACCTTTTAAATAGCTTTTTTTAATTTTTTTATAAAATATTTTCTGAAAAATATATGATTAATATGTATTCTAAAAACATACATCAACTAGATATTTTTAATATTAGTACGAGTGTATGACAATTATCTGGTCGAAAAGACCCAGAGACACTACTAAGTTGAGTCTTTTCTCACGCATCCACCGACGACATTCCATGGTGGAGCGAATTCATGTGTCTAAAGTCTAATTCACTTTTCTCAATCTTCTGAGGATCCGTGTAAACGCGTATGGCCATGAGGCCATCCCATTGAATCTAGTGAGTATCGACACCATCGTCAGCCTTTTCTTCTTTCTTTATTCAAAAAAAGCATCTTTGATAATTGTACGGATTCTACTTTTATATTCTAACAACCGACCGGATTTGACCCTTTATGTCTATGCAAAACCTTCGAAGTATAGAAAAAATGTTATGACTATAAAACAATTCTCAAGTTTTACTAGAGCTTGCTACTTGATGAGTTGAAATTCATGAAGATGTAAATCCATCATTTTACCTAAACCAATAAAAGCTCATCACATAACGAGTTTTGTCAATAATTGTAAATTTTTATGTAGTCGTATCATTATTCCGAAGAAATGAGTGTATGGCGACAAACTTGAAATAGAATGGTAGTTTCTTTTCATAAAACAAAGATAATGGTAGTGTGATCATGTCAATGTCATTTGTTCTTTTCAGACACGTTTTTTTCTAAGGGTGCTCTCCGATCTGGGCCCTCTTTTCCCCCAAACCCGCGTGTTTGGCAGCAACGGAAAATAAAATTTTTCGGAAAATCATTTCCTGTTGACCAACAATTACTCCTTTGACTTGGAAATTATTTTACACCCTTATTTTCACTTCAATTCATTTCCAGAGAGAGAGAGAGAGAGAGAGAGAGAGAGAGCCCAGATCGGAGAGCACCGATCGTCGATCGCGCCGCTCGTCGGACGATCGCACCGTGCCGACGAGCGGCGCGATCGACGATCGCGATCGATGAGATCGTGCGATGCGATCGTCCGACGAGGGGCGCGATCGACGAGCGCGCTCGTTCGACAATCGCACCGCTTGTCGATCGCGCCACTCGTCGATCGACTAGCGGTGCGCGTCTGACGAGCGCGCTCGTCGGACGATCGCACCGATCTCGCCTCCGCTTGATGTCGCCTTCACCGCACGATCTCATCTTCTCCTCCGCCGCGCGATCTCAATTTGACCGGATTTGATGATTTTTTTGCTGGGTTTTGTTTCTTTTGTGAATGAGTGTGGAATTGATTCATTTTCTTTTGCTGGGTTTTGTTTCTTTTGCTGGATTTGATGCATTTTCTGTAAAAATGTTTGAATGAACCAAACACTGGAATTAATTTTCCGTAAAACGAATTTTGTGACAGCCAAACACATGAAAATATTTTCCTTTAGCATTTGAGGAAAATGGAATATTTTCTGGAAATGCTTTTACACGAACCAAACACAGCCTAAATCAATGATTTTTTTCACCTCTAAATTCGATGTCACACATTTTATTTATTTAAATTTGAATGATGTTAGGTATGTTATAAATTGAACTGTGTTCAATCATAGAAAAAGTAATTCAAAAATTCATTTATTTAGATTTAAAATCTACCAATCATATTAATTGTTTCTAAGATTATATAGTAAAATTTGTAATAAATCTAACATTTTCTTTTAAAACATTATAAACTAGCTTTATATAATATGCTCATATAAGTTAGTTATTGTCAAGAGTTTTATAACTCAACTGATTGATACTGTATGGCCCCGTATATCCAAGTCCATTTGGGCCTTGGACCATGGATCAATAGTATGACCCAGGGGCCCAACCTCTACTCTACTCAAGATTCCGGCCCAAGCCCACAAAAGCTACGAGCCCAAGCTAGGTGTTGTTCAAATGCCTGAGAAGCAGGCAGCCGATTCTAGCTCGCATATTGCTCAGCAAGTCATCCCCAAGCAAGGTTGCAGATGTTCGGTCACACCGCCCTTTGTGTGCCCGGCAGTGCCTTAGGGAACTTCACTGCCGAGCACATTTGCTGCAGTGGGAACCATTTCCGAAGCCACTCACACCTAAACACCCACTTACAATTAACGACATTGGACCTCTCATTGCACTAGTTTTAAAAGTAATGATAATCCTCCCATTAATAATTGGCTATAAATAGGAGAAGCTAAAGAATGGGAGGGGGATGGAATTTTGGGGAGAGAAATAAAGAGAGAAAGAGAGTCTAGAAAAAGGAAAGCAACACAGAGAGAGAGAGAGAGAGAGAGAGAGAGACAGAGAGAGACAGAGACAGAGACAGAGACAGAGAAAAGTGATCTCATTGAGTCTCAGAATCTAGAACAACCCAAAGTAGGATATCCAAACCCACTATACAAATAAATTGTGAGCCTAATTGAGGTTCAGCCTAATAACCTCATCTTTGGCACGCACAATTGGCTCCCACCGTGGGGTTCTCCTACAACGTTGTGGTTCTAAAGGGACTCAAGCTAGGGAAAAATGTCTAAAAGGCGTTCGGGGAGGCACACAGAAAGTGGATCCGTAGGATCTTCTCAGGGATCTAACTGGCGAGAGCACAGGCAAAAGGAGCGAGAAGATAAGGAGCACGGTCAACAAGAAGAAATGTCCGGTACGGGAGAAGGATCATACCAGACCCAACAGACAGTCTCTGGTGCTACGGGATATAGGCAAAGGGAGGAGAGAGATGGAGAGCTTGAACGGCTGCGCAGATCAGTCAGAGGCTTGGAGCTGGAGGTAAGGGGCAGGCGTCGAAGAAGAGACAGAGATGACCAAGAAAGGGAGGCCGACAGTGGGGGAAATAGATATGGGACGGGGTCTAATCAGTCCGGATCTCGGCAACGACGAAGTTGTTCACATTCCCGGGAATCCAGTCAGTATCAAGACCGTTCGCATTCACTGGGATCCCGATGACATCAAGGCCGGTCACGCTCCCGAGAGTTAGGGCAACGCTGAGATCACTCACATTCTTGGGAGCATCTAGTCAGGAATTCAGTCTCCCCAGAGGAAAGGCGACCTCGTAATGCTGCCATAGATGCTATGAGTCGCGCTTTGCGAAAAGCAACTTGGTCCCCGTTTTCAGACGATATCAAACGGGCCGAAATGCCGAGCAGGTTTACAGGCCCACCGTTCAATTGCTACAACAGGAAAACTGACCCAATAGAACACGTCAGTCATTATATTCAGATGATGTCTCTGCATACTCATAACAATGCACTGATGTGCAAGGTATTTCCTTTAAGTCTAGGACCAACCACTTTGAGGTGGTTTAATGGGCTACGGAAGGGCTCCATACATAGTTTTTCCGAGCTAATTCAGGAGTTCGACATTCGGTTTGTGACCTACAACCGAGTATCACAGCCGGTAGATGCGCTTTTATCCATGAAAATGAGGGCAGGGGAGACCCTCCGTAGTTATACCAGCGGTACTGGGAGCTATACAATGAGATATGCGGGGATAATGAGAAGGTCGCAGCAAGCACTTTTAGAATGGGGTTGCCCGAGGACTCCGAACTACGGGAGTCGCTGATTGAGAAACCTCCTGAAGACATGAGGTAGCTTATGAGACGCATTGAGGAATATAAACGACTAGAAGATGACTGGCTGCAAAGTAAGGGCAAAGCACCGATGATGAATCGTCCCCGACAAAGTGGTTTTCCATTCAGATCTTGAGGGGGCTTGACGATTCAAAAACTGGCAACACAGATGGTAGAAGTAAATGTGACATTTAAGGAATCGATACACAAGATTGTTAACCGGATCAAATACGAGCCGTATTTTCGTTGGCCGAACAAGATGGGAGGAGACCCATCTAGGAGGAATCAGAATTTGTATTGCACCTACCACCGGGACAAAGGTCATACTACCAAATAGTGCTGAGTGTTGAAGGATCACCTCAGGCAATTGGTTAAGGCCGGGCATTTAAAGGAATTTGTGCTGGACTCGAGGGACAGAGTTGCGAGGCAAGATACTTGGCAAAGGGGGAACCCTCTTCCACCCCCTATAGGGGTGATTGAAGTTATCCATACTGCCCCGGAGGGGCTCATTGTAGGAAGAAGGAAAGGAATGTTGACTGTAGTACCAGTAGGGAGTTGCTCGGATGTACAGCCGCCGGAGAAGAAAATGAGGTCTGCACAAGAGCCTATCGCATTCGATGATGACGATTTGGAGGGGACAATTCAACCACATGATGACGCATTAGTGGTCACGGCCTGGATAAGTGGCTTCTTGGTAAAAAGGGTAATGGTAGACCAAGGAAGTGGGGCTGACGTAATGTATCCAGATCTATTCAAGGGGCTCGGACTGAAGAAGGAGGACCTTGCGAAGTATACTTCGCCTTTGGTTGGGTTCGATGGTAGGGTAGTAATTTCGGAAGGGCAAATTTCACTTCCCGTGATTATGGGGGGGAAGGAGGTAGTAGTAACATTTACAATAGTAACTTCATTTTCCCCATATACAGCAATTCTGGGAAGGCTGTGGATCTATTCAATGGGGTCTATCCCATCTACCCTGCATGTAAAGATCAAGTTCCCAACCGAGCAGGGCATTGCCGTGATAAGGGGAAACCAACAAGTGGCAAGACAGTGCCTTATTGTTGTAGTTAATTGGAAGCAGGAGAATTAGGTCGATCAAGGAGAGATAACCGAACAACTAGTAGGAGACAAGGAGAAAGAGCAGCCCGATTAGGAGCAGGTTAGGCGGAAAGATCCATCCCAAAAGGTCCCTTTATAGCAATCATAGGAGTCTCGAGAAGGAATGGGGGCTGGCTGCACCGAGGAGTTAATAAGGGTAAAGATATTACTGGATACTGATAAGTATTTTCAGATTGGAGCAAGTATGAAAGATGAGGATAGAGTGCAGGTGTTGTTGTTTCTTACTCAAAACATAGATATCTTCGCATGGAGCCCCTATGAAGTGCCTAGGGTTGATCCCGGGTTCATCGTTCACAAGCTTAATGTAGACCCCTCATATCCCCCGAAGAAGCAGAAACTGAGGAGATCAGCCAAAGATCATGTTGAGGCAGTAAGCCAGGAGGTTAAGAGGCTGAAGGAGGCCGGAGCGATAAAGGAGATCTTTTTTCTAGAGTGGCTAGCGAATACTGTGGTTGTCAAGAAGAAGAACGGCAAATAGAGGGTCTGTGTAGATTTCACGGATTTAAACCGAGCATGCCCGAAGGACTCGTTTCCTAGCCAAAAATTGATCAGTTGGTGGATGCCACCTACGAGCACCCGAGGATGAGTTTCCTGGACACCTTTCAGGGATATCATCAGATTGCTCTGGCTGTCGAGGATCGAGAGAAGACGGCATTTATATCTCCTGATGCTAATTATCATTACACCGTGATGCCCTTTGGGCTAAAGAATGCTGGGGCAACATATTAGCAAATGATGACGAGGATGTTTCGGGACAAAATTGGGCATACGGCTAAAGTGTATATTGACGACATGGTAGTAAAGAGCAAGTAAGAAGTGTGGCATGTAGAGGATCTTTAGGGGGTGTTTGAGATATTGCGGCAACATAGGTTGCGCCTTAACGCAGAAAACTGTGCCTTTGGAGTGGAAGCTAACAAATTTTTGGGATATTTAATCACCAACCGGGGTATAGAAGTTAATCCCGATCAGATTGAGGCCGTGAAGCGTCTCAGGTCGCCAAGCAATCCGAAAGAAGTACAAGTGTTGACCGGGATGTTAGCCGTTCTTAACCGATTCATCTCAAAATTTTCGGATCGCTGCCATCCATTCTATTAGCTTTTAAAGAAGTGGAAAGGATTTTGGTGGGATGATGAATGTGAAAGAACTTTTCAGGATCTCAAGGAATACTTGACGCAGGCACCGATGCTGACAGCACCAGAGCCCAGTGAGGATTTGTTTATGTACCTCTCGGTATCCGACCATGCTGTAAGTGCCGTACTTTTAAGGGACTGAGGAGTACAACAACCCGTGTATTATATTAGCAAGACCCTAGTCGACGCGGAGACCAGATATTTGCCTTTAGAAAAATTGGTGTTGGCATTAGTACATGCCACTAGGAAGTTGCCTCAGTATTTCCAAGCTCATACCGTGTATGTGTTGACCGAATACCCCCTACAGTCGTTATTGAAAAGATCTGACTTCACAGTGCGGATAGCTAAGTGGGGGACAGGGCTTGGGGCCTTCAACGTAAGGTATAAGCCGAGAAGTTCGGTTAAAGGGCAGGTATTAGCTGATTTTGTGGCGGAATTTTTTCCTAAGAACCAAGGGGAAATGGTTTGTCAGTTGGAGTGTCGTCCGTGGAAAATGCATGTGGACGGTGCTTCTAGCGCCATAGGAGCCGGTGCTAGGATCGTCGTAATTACTCTAGAAGGTATACGGTTGGAGCATTCATTTAGGTTGGGGTTTAATACCTCTAACAATGAGGCAGAGTACGAAGCATTGCTTGCCGGATTGAGGGCAGTCTCAAGATTGGGAGCCTGGGACATGGAAATTTATTCAGACTCACGGTTGATAATTAATTAGGTGCAGGGAAGTTTTGAGGCCCAAGATCCCCGGATAAAAGCATACTTAGAGTTGGCAAATCAGGCCATGAGTAACTTCTGTACGGTGAAGGTGATCTAAGTACCCCGGGCGCAGAACAGACATGCCGACTCCCTCGCCATGTTAGCATCATCAATAGCTGAGGAAATTCCCCAACTAATTAAAGTGGAGCTTGTCCCAGAACCTAGCATTAAGGTAACAGGAGATGTAGGGGCTGCAAGGGTCAAAGTCACAGTAATTGCAACATTTGGACCGTGCTGGATGGATCCCATCATTGACTTCTTAGCCGAGGATTAGATCCTGGACGATGAGAAGGAAGCCAATAAGATCCGCAAGGTGGCTGCCCGGTATTGGTTGTCAAAAGACCGAAAGCTCTATAGCAGGTCCTTTGGGGGACCGTACCTTTTATGCCTGCATCCAGAGAAAGTGGGCCAACTCTTGGCTGAGCTGCATGAAGGGGTGTGCGGCAGCCATGTGGAAGGACGATCATTGGCGCACTGAGCAATGACTCAGGGATTCTGGTGGCCCCAAATGCAGAAGGACGCCGTGGAATATATGTGTGAGTGTGAGAAATGTCAGAAGCATGCCCCCCTGATTCACCAGCTAGCAGGCCATTTGAATCCGATCAGCAGCCCTTGGCCCTTCGCACAATGGAGGCTGGATATCTTCGGCCCATTTCCTCGAGCAACGAGCAATCAAAGATTCATTTTGGTGGCTGTCAATTACTTTACCAAGTGGGCAGAGGCAAAAGCTCTAGCTAATATCCGGGACGTGGATGTGAAGAAATTTGTATGGAAGAATATAATCACTAGATTTGGGGTGTCGAACTCCCTTATAGCAGGTCCTTTGGGGGACCGTACCTTTTATGCCTGCATCCAGAGAAAGTGGGCCAACTCTTGGCTGAGCTGCATGAAGGGGTGTGCGGCAGCCATGTGGAAGGACGATCATTGGCGCACTGAGCAATGACTCAGGGATTCTGGTGGCCCCAAATGCAGAAGGACGCCGTGGAATATATGTGTAAGTGTGAGAAATGTCAGAAGCATGCCCCCCTGATTCACCAGCTGGCAGGCCATTTGACTCCGATCAGCAGCCCTTGGCCCTTCGCACAATGGAGGCTGGATATCTTCGGCCCATTTCCTCGAGCAACGAGCAATCAAAGATTCATTTTGGTGGCTGTCAATTACTTTACCAAGTGGGCAGAGGCAAAAGCTCTAGCTAATATCCGGGACGTGGATGTGAAGAAATTTGTATGGAAGAATATAATCACTAGATTTGGGGTGTCGAACTCCCTTATATCAGATAATGGACTGCAATTCGACAGCCGAGCTTTTCGTGAATTTTGCAGCAACCTCAGCATCAGGAAAAGATATTCCTCTCCAGCGTATCCCCAAAGTAATGGCTAGGCTGAGGCCGTGAACAAGGTAATCGTGAATAGCCTGAAGAGGAGGCTAGAAGGTGCAAAGGGTAACTGGGCCGAGGAACTACCCAATGTCTTGTGGGCATACCGAACAACTCCTCGGAGGTCCACAAGGGAGACCCCATTCTCTCTCACATATGGGGCAGAAGCCGTAACACCAGCCAAGGTCAATTTGTGTAGTGCGCGAGTTTCAGAATTTAACATGTCCCAGAATGACAGTTTGCTGGTAGAGTGTCTTGATTTACTTGAGGAATATCGGGATACAGCGACTATACGACTAGCCGAATATTAGCAAAAGCTTGCCCAATGCTATAACCAAGATATAAAGGTGAGGGAGTTTAGTGTCGGAGATCTAGTACTGAGGAAAGCCGCAGGAAGCATGTGAGATACGAATGCCGGGAAGCTGGCCCAAACTTAGGAAGGACCGTACAGAATTACAGCCATTATAGGCATAGGAGCATATTATCTGGAAGACATGGACGAGACACCGCTGCCCCGACCATGGAATGTTCATAATCTTAAGAAGTTTTATCAATGATCGTCCATACACGGAAAAATGTACCTTGTATTAACTAATATGATAACGATGAAACTTGTTTGTGCTGGCTCAATCAACTCTGTTTATTTAGCACATCCAGTCGTTAAACACGAAGGAAGTTGAGAAGATTCAAGCAATCAATTATATTCTAAAGACTGAAATCTGCTTCTTGGTTCAATCCCTATCACCGAGCAAGTGGAAACCTTATTCTAAAAATGTTCTAAGGACTGAAACCTGCTTCTCGGTTTAATCCCTATCATCGAGCAGGTGGGAACCTTATTCTAAAAAATTCTCTAAGGACTGAAACCTGCTTCTCGGTTCGATCCCTATCATCGAGCAGGTGGAAACCTTAACTTCTCGGTTTGATCCTTATCACTGAGCAGGTGGAAACCTTATTCTAAAAAAATTCTCTAAAGACCGAAACTTGCTTCTTGATTCGATCCCTATCACCGAGCAGGTGGAAACCTTATTCTAAAAAATTCTCTAAGGACCGAAACCTGCTTCTCGGTTCAATCCCTATCACCGAGCAGGTGGAAACCTTATTCTAAAAATTTCTCTAAGGACTGAAGCCTGCTTCTCGGTTCGATCCCTATCACCGAGTAGATGGAAACCTTATTCTAAAAATATTCTAAGGACTGAAGCCTGCTTCTCGGTTTGGCTCTTATCACTAAGTAGGTGGAGATCTTATTCTAAAAATATTCTAAGGACTGAAGTCTACTTCTCGATTCCATCCCTATCACTGAGCAGGTGGAAACCTTATTCTAAAAAATTCTCTAAGGACTAAAACCTGCTTCTCGGTTCAAATCCCTATCACCGAGCAGATGAAAACCTTATTCAAAAAAATATTCTAAGGACGGAAAAATATCCTATTCATTAGGAGCACATACATGCATGGAAAAGGAGAAGTATTACAAAGAGGTTAGAATATTGCTGGGTAATCATAAATGTGATTAAGGCAATTGGTCGGCAAATAAGCCTTAGTCAAAATCAAACATAAAAAACCAATTACTTCGTCACCAAAACCCGATGACATGAAGGTTAAACCCAGAAATTAAATAACTGTTTAGTCGCCACAGCCCAGCGACGTAGGCAAATCAACTCAAAATGAAAGTTACTTAAATAAAGCAAAAGAGGAATAATGTAAAAGAGGTTCGGCAATCAAACGGTAAGATCCACGGGCTGCGTCTTAGCTGCCATCTCGGAAGACTGATGCTCAGATGCAGGAGGTTGGGGCTGAGCATTTTCACCGGAAGGGCCATTAGTGGGGGTGGGGGGTTACTGGTAGCTTCTATCCCGGTCAATTTCACATGAGCATCAATCTGCTTCACCATCTCCCTTAGACTATCCGTCTCCTCCTCATTAATAGGCCCCGCAGGGTTCTACATAGCTGGAGAAGAGTCCGAAAAGGGAATCCGGCCAGGATCCCTTAGAGGGGAGTCTTCAGGCATTCATAAGGCATGTAGGGCGGCCATCCAGCCTTCCTGAAAAGACAACTGCTGAGCTTGCATTACAACCGGTTCCACACCCCTCTTCGCATCAGCAAATCCTTCATCGTACCATTTATTTTCACAAACTTCCAATGCCGCTCGCAAATCAGCTACTTCCTCGGATAAGGTAACGTTTAGGCTCGTTGCTTTGGCTAGCTTCAAGGCCATTTCATTTTGTTTCGATACTTGCTCCGCCGACCTTTTCTCAACCGACACCCGGGCTTTCTTCGCGGCAGTTGCTCTCTTCTCGACGGCATCAGCAGCTTTTGTTTTGTCTTTAGCTGTTTTGGCAGCCTCTTCCCTACCAGCCTTTTCCCGGTCAACCTCCTCAGAAAGATCCTTCAACCGTTCATTCAGAATATGAGCTAGCTAAGCGACCTGTTAAGACGACATTAATCATGCACGGCAGTTTAAAGAAACAGCATATACGGTAATAACGAAAATGTGTGTAAAGACAAGTATACAAGGAAAGAGAGGTTACTGCGATAGTGTGCCACTGAAGCCTCCTCCCTATGGACTCGTCCGTCCCATTTGCAAAGGTGCTCACGTCCTCAGGCAGAAGGAGGCCATGCACCAAGCTTTGGGCGACGCGGCCCCCTTCTCCTTTCTCCCACGCCCGTACGGTGGCACTAGTAGGGAGAGGCATACCATCCAGCTCGAAGGTGGGCTACCACAACTGTGCTGGTCGGGAGGAGGAAGCCACGTTTGTCCAAACCTGGGCCGGGGGCCCCTGGATAACAATACCCCTTGACAATTGGGGGGGAGTTCGGATTTGAACATCTCCCAGGCTGGTGGAGGTTCGTTTTGCGGCCCGTTGTCTTTTACGAGTTCGTCCGGAAGGAGGAGGAGGTGGAGGATGAGCAGAAGGAGGTGGGCCACGTCCCTGAGATGGCTGTTGTAACACGGTCTGACTTGCATCAGGAATAAAACGGCTAACTGTTAAAGTCTTACGGGTCACCATCTCTTCACCACGGACGAAGTGCGTCCTGGAGGAGTCACTGGATTCTATAGCTTCTTGTTCAGCTTCCTGAGCGGGAGCCTCTGGTTCTACAGGAACAACTTCGCGTTGAACAGCTTTGTGAGCACATTCCCGGAGATATCGAGATGCTAGTTCGGCTGTTTCGTCCCTTACAGGTGCGATCTCATCCGAGCAGGTATATCGCTGGCTGATATCCCGAGCTTCACCTACGGTAAAATTTGGAGGCAGGAAGTTCGCATGCCGAACATCTATATAAGAAAGGAGAGGGCTGTCTACAAGGAGAGCTTGGCCAAAGGGTTGCCAAGTGGAGTACACAGGGTCCACACCAAGGATGAGATGGGACGCCTGGAGCTGCCCGTCCCAATGAACAAAAATCTCAGACTTGAGTACAAAGTTCAGGTCCCGTACGTGAACTGTTCTAATATCTTGAGTAAACACTGAACCGTCTGCAACAAAAGATAGCGAGTTAGAGTTAGGATAAATAAAATAGCTATGAACAGAAGGGATAAAACAAATTAAAGATTAGAACGAACCCACTTCACGTCGTGATAAAGGGGGAGGGATATCACCAGCAAACCAATTGCTGCGCAGTCAAACGTATTCCTCGGCAGAATTTCTATTAGAGTTCGGCAGGCATGAAATTAGTCGTACCCTCATGTCTCTAACCTTTAAATAGTAATTGAAATTCTTCTTTCCACATAGGCTGTACATGTGGTTTATGTCATGATGGTCTAATTGCAAACTAAATGTTTGATTTAACCTACTCACATAACTCACTACCTAGTAAAAATTGGGGAGAAGTTGGTCGGGACACAATCCATAATATCTAAGGGCATTAAGCAAAAGGGGATCTATAGGAAACCTAACCTCACCCTCTAGAATAGACATCAACGGGAAAAAGGCAGTGCCTTCCCCTCTGTGGAGAGCGATTTCGCTTTCATGGTAATACATCACCTTCACATCATCAGGAACGCTATAGTCTTGCCTAAAAGTGGCTAGGGGCACCTCGGCATTCGAAAGATAAGCAAAACCCATCTTAAAGACTAAGAATTAGAAGGAGCTTGGAGAAAAGAAATTAAAGCAAAGGAAAGGGGAAGGAGACTTACTTTTGGCTCTAAGGGAGATGAAGATTCTGGGTTTGTGGACAAGGACGCAGGTGAATGCTCGGCCGAGAGAAATTTCAGAGGATGAAAAATGAAAAAGTGAGAAAATGAATTGAGATGGTATATTTATAGAAGCCAGGGAAAATGGGCATCAGTTAATGAGCAACAATAAGTGTTAATTAGCAATAATAAAGCAAAAGGAAAAACCTTATAGATACCCAGGGAAACCAACATGCGTGCCTCAGTTCGTGAATCGACAGGTAATGATGGCGGCTGAACCAGAAGGTCAGACGCAATGCGCATTTTGAGAAATGCATTAATGGATATCTATAACCGCCTAAAACACACCCATTGAGTTTCTCGGGTAACTACTGTCTCTCTGGCTCCTTGATTCATCCTCGAAAGCCGAGAACGAATTAAGGGGGGGGGGGCTAATGTATGGCCCCGTATATCCAAGTCCATTTGAGCCTTGGACCATGGATCAATAGTATGACCCAAGGGCCCAACCTCTGCTCTGCTCAGGAACCCGGCTTAAGCCCACAAAAGCTATGAGCCCAAGCTGGGTGCTGTTTAAATGCCTGAGAAGTAGGCAACCGATTCCAGCTCGCATATTGCTCTGCAAGTTGTCCCCGAGCAAGGTTGCTGATGTTCAGTCACACCGCCCCTTGTGTGCCCAGCAGTGCCTTAGGGAACTCCGCTACTGAGCACATTTGCTGCAATGGGAACCATTTCCAAAGCCACTCACACCTAAACACCCACTTACAATTAACAATATTGGACCTCTCATTGAACTAGTTTTAAAAGTAATGATAATCCTCCCACTAATAATTGGCTATAAATAGGAGAAGCTAAAGAATGGGAGGGGGATGGAATTTTGGGGAGAGAAATAGAGAGAGAAAGAGAGTCTAGAAAAAGGAAAGCAACACAGAGAGAGAGGGAGAAAAAAAAGTGATCTCATTGAGTCTCAGAGTCTAGAACGACCCAAAGTAGGATATCCAAACCCACTATACAAATAAGTTGTGAGCCCAATTGAGGTTCAGCCCAATAACCTCATCTTTGGCATGCACAGATACTTTCTAAGAATTTTTGAAATATTAACCTAATAAAAAAATTGTTAAATGATGTAACATTATACATATATATATATATATATATATATAAAAGCTCTATAAATAAGCGAGAGTGAGGAAGGATATCACAAAGCTACACAATCATGTAAATGTATTGTTCTTTTTTCCAAGATGCAATTGGCTAATACTTTGACAAAACACATTTTATTTGTAATTGGGTAGATCTAAGTTGGGCTTAATGTATCAAGGAGTATTTTGTTCAAAAATAAGAAGTGATATCATTAAAGACTTGAAGGTTAATCCAAGAAACAAGTGATATAATTAAAGTCTCAACAAGCTCGACAGATGTTGCTATCGAAGATTAATGGATAAGCTCAACACAAGCTCGATCTATTGAGATCTACGATTTCAGAAATCTCAGATTTGAAATTCGACCCACGATGACTTGAATGATTAGCGTTTCTCTTCTTACAACCCTAGACATAGATACAACTTATTTTAAAAGTCATCACACACAAAATAGAGAACTATAACTCATACACTCTGTGAGAAGCTACTGTGTTTGTGCGCCTTAGGGTTTTGTAACCAAGTGCTTCCTGATCTTCATCATTTATGAAGTGAAGAACTTTGCAGCCAATAACAATCAATTAAGTTGTTGGAGTTAGTCACGTACTAGAATCTGTGCAAAGAAGTTAGTCATAGATTAGAGATTTGTGCAATAAAGGAAAGAAGTTTGCTACAAGACCAAGTCCAATTAGGTATTTGAGTAAAGGTTTAACTATAGGTTAGTATATTAGGATAGGCCAGGGTAGTGTAAGATTCCTCATACTTGTAACCGCTTAATTATTGATTAGTGGATTCTTGGAATTGGTGACCTTAAGTTCAAATCACCGTGGATTTTTTTCTTGCAATTGGTTTTCCCCATTTGTCAACAAATCACCGTGTCAATTTAATTTCCACTGCATTTAGTTTATTTGGTAATTTGATGGTGCCTCCATGATTTGCATGTAATTTGACCTAATTAGTCAACTTGGATAATTGAATTAATTAATTGTGGTCAATTTATCTTAACCCAACAATTGGATTGAGGACGATAGAAAGAAACTTATTTTAAGCACACACTTAAACAATTTTTTTATAACAATATTTTTTTAATACAATATAAAATGGTTATAGACTAAATTAGAACATTTAAAACATTATGAATTTAAAACATTATGAGCCATTTTAAAATATGAGACAAATGTTATAGACTAAAATAGTATTAATGATATATTTTAAAATATGAGACAAATTGAGATTGCTTGGAAGGTTTGAAAAGAAAGAAGTACAAGATCAAAGGTGACCAGAGTGAACTAGCCAAGAATCCTCCGAAACTTAAGTTAGTTTTCTCTCTTAAGCTCAGAAATTCCAACTCTATAAGTGGTGAAAAACTTACTTTGATTTCATATGGCTGGGTCTTTTTATAGTGAGCTTTGGAGTGATTACTTGTTAAGTGTTTGGCGGTCGTCCAGGTGACTCCATGCTGGACGACCTTCTGCACTTGGATGACCTTTCTGGTCTTGAATAACACTATGGACAAATTGGAGATAGTCTAATTTTTGGTTCACCATAATATATAAATAATAAAAATATAAACATTAAGAAAATGACCTTAACTATGTTATTTTATAGGGAGGTATGCCCCTGAATGTGATGAAAGCTACCAAGGGAGATATGTAGGAAGTTAATTGGTATATTCAAATGTGGAAGAAACCAAGATAATTCTAGCTGATATTTTTGTGTGAACAAGAGAAATTATTGTGGATGGGCTAATTTCATGGGTTGTTTTTATTTTCTTTTTTTGGTTTTCGATTTTAGATCTAAATTTTTTAATAACTTTAAAAAAAATTACTATTGTGATAAGCGATTATTAGTAAGTCAAAAAGTGACCTTAGTGATAAGCCTAAATGTAAAATTTTGGTTAGATGTGAGAAAAGAACTGTTACATGTGATGTTGGAATTGCAAAATGTGAAGATGGAACTGTTAAGTGTGAGAAAACAGTAAAGGAACCACCCAATGTGAAAAAAGAATTGTTACATGTGATGTTGGAATTGCACAATGTGAGGATGGAACCGTCAAATGTGAAGAAAAAAAAAGAGTAAAAGAACCACCAAATGTGACAAAAGAATTGTCACGTGTAATATTGGAACTACACAATGTGAGGATGGAACCGTCAAATGTGAAGAAAAAAAAAGTAAGGGAACCACCAAATGTGACAAAAGAACTATCACATGTGATGTTGGAACTGCACAATGTAAGGATGAAACCGTCAAGTGTAAGAAAAAAGTAAGGGAACCACCTAATGTGACAAAAGAACTGTCATATGTGATGTTGGAACCACACAATGTAAGGATGGAACCGTCAAATGTGAGAAAAAAAGTAAAGGAACCACCAAATGTGAGAAAAAAAGTGTCACATGTGATGTTGGAACTACAAAATGTGAGGATGGAACCGTCAAATGTGAGAAAAAAGTAAGGGAACTACCAAATGTGAGAAAAGAATTGTTACATATGATGTTGGAACTGCACAATGTGAGGATGTAATCGTCAAGTGTGAGAAAAAAGTAAGGGAACAGCCCAATGTAACAAAAGAACTGTCATATGTGATATTAGAACCACACAATGTGAGGATGGAACTGTCAAATATGAGAAAAAAAAGTAAGGGAACCACCAAATGTGAAAAAAAAAAACTGTCACATGTGATGTTGGAACTACGCAATATGATGATAGAACCATCAAATATGAGAAAAAAAAATATGGGAACCAACAAATGTGAGAAAAGAACCGTCACATGTGATGTTGGAACTATAAAATGTGAGGATGAAACCGTCAAACGTGAGAAAAAAGTAAGGGAACCACCAAATGTGAGAAAATAACTGTTACATGTGATATTGGAACTGCACAATGTGAGGATAGAACCGTCAAGTGTGAGAAAAAAGTAAGGTAACCACCAAATGTGACAAAAGAACTGTCATATGTGATATTGGAACCGCACAATGTGAGGATGAAATCGTCAAATGTGAGAAAAAGTAAGGGAATCACCAAATGTGAGAAAAGAACTGTCACATGTGATGTTGGAATTGCACGATGTGAGAATGGAACTATCAAGTGTAAGAGAAAAGTAAGGAAACCACCCAATGTGACAAAATAACTGTCAGATGTGATATTAGAACTGCACAATGTGAGGATGGAACCGTTAAGTGTGAGAAAAAAGTAAGGGAACCATCCAATGTGACAAAAAAACTATCATATGTGATATTGGAACCACACAATGTGAGGATGGAACTGTCAAATGTGAGAAAAAAAAGTAAGGGAACCACTAAATGTGAAAAAAAATTGTCACATGTAATATTGGAATTGCATAATGTGAGGATGAAACAGTCAAATGTAAGAAAAAAGTAGAGGAATCACAAAATATGAGAAAAGAACTGTCACATGTGATATTAGAATTGCACAATATGAGGATGAAACCGTTAAGTGTGAGAAAAAAGTAAGGGAACCACCCAATGTGACAAAAGAACTGTCATATGCGATGTTGGAACCACACAATGTGAGGATGGAACTGTCAAGTGTGAGAAAAAAGTAAGGGAACTGCCCAATGTAACAAAAGAACTGTCATATATGATATTGGAACCGCACAATATTTGGATGGAACTGTCAAATGTGAGAAAAAAAAAGTAAGGGAACTACTAAATGTGAGAAAAGAACTGTCACATGTAATGTTGGAACTGCACAATGTGAGGATGAAATCGTAAAATGTGAGAAAAAAAGTAAGGGAACTATCAAATATGACAAAAGAACTGTTATATGTAATGTTGGAACCACACAATGTGAAGATAGAACCGTCAAGTGCGAGAAAAAAGTAAGGAAATCGCCCAATGTAATAAAAGAACTGTTATATGTGATATTGGAATCGCACAATATGAGGATTGAACCATCAAATGTGAGGAAAAAAAGTAAGGGAACCACTAAATGTGAAAAAAAAAACAGTCACATGTGATGTTGGAATTGCACAATATGAGGATAGAACAGTCAAATGTGAGAAAAAAATATGGGAATCACCAAATGTTAGGAAAGGACTGTCACATGTGATGTTGGAACTACACAATGTGAGGATGAAATCATGAGAAAAATGTAAGGGAACCACCAAATGTGAGAAAATAACTGTCACATATGATGTTGGAACTGCACAATGTGAGGATAGAACGGTCAAGTGTGTGAAAAAAGTAAGGAAACCACCAAATGTGACAAAACAACTGTTACATGTGATGTTGGAACTGCACAATGTGAGGATAGAACCGTTAAGTGTGAGAAAAAAGTAAGGGAACTACCTAATGTGATAAAAGAACTGTCATATGTGATGTTAGAACCACACAATGTGAGGATGAAACCGTCAAGTATTAGAAAAAAAAAAGTAAAGGAACCACCAAATGTGAGAAAAAAAACTGTCACATGTGATGTTAGAATTGTACAATTTGAGGATGAAACTGTCAAATGTGAGAAAAAAAGTAACGGAACTACCAAATGTGGAAAAGAAACTGTCACATGTGATGTTGGAACTGCACAATGTGAGGATGGAACCATCAAATGTGAGAAAAAAGTATGGGAACCACCAAATGTGAGAAAAAAGTATGGGAACCACCAAATGTGAATAAAAAACTGTCACATGTGATGTTGGAACTGTACAATGTGAGGATGAAACCGTCAAATGGGAGAAAAAAGTAATGGAACCACCAAATATGAGAAAATAACTGTCACATGTGATGTTAGAAATGCACAATGTCAGGATGGAACCATTAAATGTGATAAAAAAAATAAGGGAACCACCTAATTTGACAAAAGAACTGTCATATGTGATGTTGGAACCGCACAATGTGAGGATGGAACCGTAAAATGTTAGGAAAAAAAGTAAGGGAACCACGAAATGTGAGAAAAAACTGTCACATGTGATATTAGAATTACACAATGTAAGACTGGATCTGTCAAATGTGAGAAAAAAGTAAGGGAATCACCAAATGTGAGAAAAGAACTGTCACATGTGATGTTGAAATTGCACAATGTGAGGATGAAATCGTCAAATGTGAGAAAAAAGTAAGGGAATCACCAAATGTGAGAAAAGAACTGTCACATGTGATGTTGGAACTGCACAATGTGATGATGGAACCATCAAATATGAGAAAAAAGTAACCTGGTGTAGCAGATTACCTACTAGTGGGTACCGTACCCTCTTTTTTTGGAGTACCATAGAATTACTCTTGATTGACTTATCTTATATAGTAAACACAATAATTAAATTATTTTAGCCCTCTAGAAATTTATGCTAATAATTACTAACTAACAGATTGGAAATATATATAATATATATACACGCGCTTAATTAATTAAGTCTCATACTTTCAAGTTTGTTCACAGATAAAGTACATTATTAGAAGCTCATTTGCTAAATAAACAAGTATAAACAAAATATTTTCAGAGTCAAGCTTGAACCATTCATAAACTGTTGGGTTCATTTATGCCTGGGAGTTGTCAGATTTTCGAATTTAGCTAGATTGAACTATTTCTGTTTACATTATCGTTTTGGGCTTCCATAATTGGTGCAAAGTTAGGAACGAGCTTAGTAACATTATCTGAAAGTACTGGGAAGAGCCCAGTTGATGGGAATTAGCATATCTTTTGGACCTCTCGTTTTCCTTATATTTCTTCTAAAGAACAGTTTAGGAAGACAAACTGCGGTGCTGAAATTTTTTGTGAATGGACTATTGAGGGGCCTGTTTGCTTGTATGGGACTGAATGTGCCCACACAAAATAATTAAAAAGAGACAAAGATGCTTTTACATGCTTGTTGGACATTGAGCCATGTATTCTCATGTGGGTCAAGCCTCAATTCGGGCTTGAACTTAGGGCCGTTGTTCTTGATGAAGAACCACCATTTGGATCAAGTGAAGCCCTTGGTATATATATTTCAATATTTCTTAAAGTGATGCTGGAAGTGTTGTTAGATGGGCTTACCTTTAGGGCCTATTGCAGTGTTCTCAAGAGGATATTATTAGGAGCAGCTTATAGTTTGATGAAATGGGCCTTTGCGGGCCTGTTTTCTTTTGATGGTGTGTGTGAATGGTTTAGTTTTATTTTTTGTTTGATTATTTTGTTTTTTTTCTTAATTATATTTTTTTGGCTTCAAAAAGATGAAAACAAAACAAACACTCTTAAAAGGGATCTTCCAATAAGGTATGAGAGAACTTCACTAAAAATGCCCTTGGAAGGAGTAAGCATGCGAGGAAAGGAAGACAAAATGAATTTTCAAAGATAAATTTTGCAATGCAATTTCTCAGTGGTCAGAGAAGCAAATATCCTAAAGAATGCACAAAACTAGCATAAAAAATTGGATTTATGCATTCAAGACCTTGAAGGAGGATAAGAATGCCTATTTAGGTGTTTGATAAAAGCATGAGCGTTAGAGATAGCGGCATATTATTTTAATAAGAAAGTAATATTGGTCTCTAGTTTAGTGGCCTCTAGGACTGTCTAGAAGACCTGGTGACCCGCTCAACCCGGCCAACCTGCCTGCGTCCGACCTGCCGCCATTCGATCCGACGACTCCCGCGGTCGAACGCGGGTTTCGGCGAAGCTAACCTGACCCCACGCGGGTCAGTTGTCGGTTTTTGGTTTCCAAACCCATGACACCCGACCCGAACCGAATCCTTATCCTTTCCGGTGAAGTATTACGATCTTCCGACCAGATCCGGCAAGATCTTATCGTTATTTGACAAAATCTAGGCCAGATCTCGATGGATTCGGCCAAATTTCTATCCGATCTCGACGGATCTGGCTAGATTTCAGCCAGATCTCACTGGATCCAACCAGATCTTGACGGATCCAGCCAAATTTCAGCCAGATCTAGCCAGATTCAGCAAGATTTCATCCTCGGTGATAAACTCGATATTGACCTAAATAAACCCGAAACCGACGGGACCTGAATCGAAAAATCCGACCAGGTCTCTGGGTCAGTTTCGGGTCAATTTTTTATTCACCTGCCCTAGTCGGGTCGAGTCCGGGTTGGGCAAATACTCGACCTGGCTCGACCCGTGGACACCCCTAGTGGCCTCATGCATGAGTGGGTTAGGGTTTTTTTTTAATTTTATTTTATTTTATTTTATAAATAAGGGCAATATAATCACGTTGTACGACATAAATGTCTGTGTTGTTTTTGCTTTCATTTTTCTCTTTCTCTTTACTAAAAACCGCATGTACAGAATTTCTCAATAAATAGTTTCCTATCATTTTTAGAGTCTAACAATTTTGGCAGCTGGGATTATGTATATGTGGTTTGCTAGCTAGGGTTGGGTCTAAAAGGCCCTACCTTAATGAGGCTTCACATAATCAAATTATGTTACTTTAATCATAATTTGTTGTTTTAACAAATTATAAAAAAAAATTATATATATATATATATATATAGGGTTGGGTGTAATTTACACTTAATTAGTGTAACTCTAAGTTATGTTACATCAATTAATAACTTTTTATTGAATTTATATATTTTTAACATGTTGTCAAATTTCATATTAATCGAATGTTATTTACCATTCAAACAATGAATTCATTTTTAATGCATAATTTTAAACCATTAAAACTTGAAATTTAAACATTTGATCAATGATAGCTATTGATCTTTCATCATCTTGAAATTGTGAAAGCATAAAATATAATAGAAGAAAATGTAATCCAATAATGGATCGATTTAGCAAAATTTGCATTCAATTAAAAAATATTGATAGACGTAACTTTATCGTATATTTTACAATTCGTACATTGCTTCATGAAGATAGAATCATTGTCATAGCCATATATAATAGTGAAAATCTTATTATATACTTGTTATTGCACACTATGTATACACACTCTCTTTAAAATCATGTTTTAAAAACATAAATTTTATTCAGGTGGCAGTGTGTGTACAATAATAAGTGTGTGATAATCATTATCTTGTATGATATATCCCACTTAACTACCAACCTCGTATGTGGTATATGTGCTAATCTTACGTGGGGCTTTTACGAAACTCCCAAACTCAAATTATATTTCCTTTTTCTTCCTCATTTCCTTATTTATTTCTAGTATGCATCAATTCAATTTTACTTTCTTTTCACATGGTAACAAAGATATGTTTTATGTTTTATTATTATTTTTTAATATAGTATCATAGTCATCATGTTTTTTGCTTTTACAAAACTCCCAAACTCAAATTTATATTTCCTTTTTCTTCCTCATTTCCTTATTTATTTCTAGTATGCATCAATTCAATTTTACTTTCTTTTCACATGGTAACAAAGATATGTTTTATGTTTTATTATTATTTTTTAATATAGTATCATAGTCATCATTTTTTTTTTTTTTTCCTTACAGGAGCATGGATATACACTTAGATTTTGGTTTTATGCTATTTAATATTTATCGCTTTCATTTCACCTTCATTTTGGTCACGTGTGCTGTGTGCATATTAATTAGCTTTGCGCTGGAACCAACGTGGATCCACATTAGGAAAATCTTGAAAAAGAGAAGGCCACTTCTCTCTCTCACAGAGGCATTGAGCGGCACCACACTTATCTCGGTGTTCCTTTTTCTGGGTTCTGGCACTCCTCAAATTTTCGCGTGGCTGAAGGTGATGTTTCCTGCTTGCAGCAAATCTAAATAACATGCAATTGTGTTCACACGTTGATAGAGGCACTGAATGAATGCAGACGCGAAATCTCGCTTGTGTAGTCAGTAGTGCAGTAGGTCCAGGTGATGTGAATACTTGACAGATACGACTAGACGGAAGTGAAAAAGTCTGTATTTTTTTTTTTTTTGGATTTATCACTGTTCAAAATTGCCTCAATTCTGATCTTAAAAGTCAAGGAAACCATAAAAATGCGGCCACCGCCGACTTGACTAAAACTAAAAGTGAGTTGTATACTAGGATAATTCTTACATGCTCCGGGACTCACGCATGGGGTCATCTTTCATGTAAGAGGAAGAAGCATTGCTCTTGGAGTACCTAAGTTTTTTCCTATATTATAAGAAAAAAAAAAAAAAAGGAAGTGGTTCCATAAGTTTAAAATACAAGACTCTGTTTATCAAAAAAAAAAAAAAAAAAAATACAAGACTCTCTCTCAAAATATTTTACATTCCTTTTTAAACCGGCAATTACACTATAGGAGCGACACTCTGCAATTCTGCAAAATCTGTAAGTTCTCACTTGTCACTCCCATCCTTCTCTTTTATTTCTTTTCTTTAATTTCACTCTAGTAAATTTCTTAATCATTTTTTTATTCCCTTATTTATTTATTTATACTTAAAAATCTAATTGAATGAATTTTAATGAGTAACCATATTTTTAGTATTTTACATTGTGATTAAGGTTAATTTACTTGTTAACTTAGATTGGCTTTCATGGATACAAAAATACCATCTTCTTCCACTTCTTATGGCCATCAGTGGAAGTATCATGTCTTTCTAAGTTTCAGAGGTAAGGATACTCGTAAAAGTTTTACAGATCATCTATATAATGCATTGAAACAAAAGGGTATCTCCACCTTCAAGGACGATGAAAATCTCGAGAAAGGAAAACCTATTTCCACTGAGCTTTTAAGAGCAATTGAAGAATCGATGTTTGCTATTGTCATTCTTTCAAAAAAGTACGCATCCTCAACTTGGTGTTTAGATGAACTTGTAAAGATCATGAAATGCAGAAAAAAGATGGGACTAATAGTGTTGCCCATTTTTTACGATGTGGAACCATTTGATGTACGAAAACAAACAAGAGCTTTTGCACAAGCATTTGTTAAACATGAGAAATGTTTCAAAGAGAATATAAAGAAAGTTCAGACGTGGAGAGTTGCTTTGAGAGAAGTGGCGAATCTTTCTGGATGGTCTTTAAATGATAGGTATTTTATGCTATTGACATGATTACTATTTTTATTTTGTTTTAATGAGAATCAACATGATTTCTATTGAATATATTAAATTACCATCTTTGTTAACATACCACGTTCTTTTAATATTTCATGAACATACCAAATTTATATTTTTGATCAATAACATACCTCATTTATATTGTAACTGCTTGTGATGATTTGATTCTAAAGCATTTGACATGACAACAACAATCTTTATATTTGTTTGTGTAATAGTCGCTCCTCCCTTTGACATGTATACTTAATATATCATATAAATTATTATAATACAACACTAAGTGGGTAGTTCTTTTAGATGTAAGATTATCTTGACATGTAGAACCCTGAGTCTTTAATTATAGCTCATTACTATCTTCTTATAATGTGACATTACCATTTTTACGTAGGAAATTTTATCTCCTTACTACTTTTCAGCATGGAATTCATTTGAATTTAAAATGATTTAAAACAAATTTTCACATTGACGTAAAGTAAACAAACAAATTTTAATTCTCTACTAGTATATAACTACCTTAATGAAGCTTTACACTAGCTTCACCTTAGTGATACTTAACATAACTCAAAAATCTTCACGTCTACATTTTTGGATAACACTAATTAAAATCCACTATCAACTTATATAATCACATGATTTACCATTACAAATGACACTCACAAATTCTAAACAGTGCTCTATTGTATTCAAACAAGAAACTTCTTTTAAAATTTTTTAATCCCACAAGCTACCATGCATCTTCAGCTTCTAGACACAATTACACCATATGTATGTGTATTTCAAAGGGTACATCCTTCAATTTTATTATTTCCCATCTGAGAGGCCCCTCCAAAAACATGTTTTCACCCCCTTGTATTAAACCAAGATTTTCAGATCCGGACCATTCATTGAACCATAAAAGGGAGAGGTTTAAAGTTTTTGAGGTCGAACCGAAATTGAACCTTGATGATGTCATAATTAATTTAATAATTATTTAATAAATAAATAAATATTTTAAATTAGAAATAATAGAAAATTTGACTAAAATAAGAAAATATTTAGGTACCAAAACTGTAATTTTATAAAAATAATTTTTTTTGATAAGATATAAAAATAAATTATATATATATTTATGAAACCTACGTCTAAATTAAGCCCATGCCTTAGGCACAAATTAAATCAAGCCTATTTGAACTGTCAACTTTTCAATGAAATTTAAAGTGAAAAACAAAAGAGATAAAGGACTTAAAAAGAAGAAGCTAGAAGTCTACTCATTAAATGATAGCCACTCATTAAATAATAGCCTTAATACAAAACAGAACCCAAGGATAAAGTAGTTGGTCAGTGAGTAGATGACGGCCAAGTATTATTACTTCACCATCTCCATCGTTCTCAGTCCAGACGTAGAAACCATTTTTTTGGCTGAAAGTCCAGACACAGAAACTGAAACGGCAAAATGGCAAAAAAACGCAGAAAAATTAGAATGAAAGCGTGAGTGAGACAGAAAAGAAGAAGAGAGGCAATGCGATCTAAAGGTCTAACAGCATCACATGGCGGTTTGAAGCATCAACAATGGTGGTAAGTTCCAATTAAAAAAAAAAATCAGATCTGAACAGCAAGAATCGTTAACGGTTTTCAAAGCGGGGAGGTTTGACCGCGGTTTGCACGGTTTACTGCTTTTCTTGTATAGGCCGGTTCTTGAGAGCTAAAAACCCACATTGATGAACGGTTTTCGGTTATTCCGGTCGGACCGTACGGTCCGGTCCGGATTTCACAACAAATAAACCTCCCCCACCAATAACCTCTCACTTTTATAAGTACTGGATTTTATAAAAATTACTTCTCTATCTCAGCCAAGCCTAAAAAGTTGTTCTAAATGTTTATATATTTTAGGATTTAACTCACATTAAATATAAATATATATATATAACACTTTTATATCTCTATCATGATTTTTGTTTAAAGGTTACACTTCTCTCTTCATAATGTGACACACCCATTTCATTAAACGAAGAAAAAAAAATTGGTACGTGACATGAATGAACTATCAACTATAATAAAAAATTTATCTTATTCTTTTAGCACCTTGTTTAGGAGTTTCATAAATATATCCGCAATAATTGAAAAGGAAATAGGGGCTTAAATAAAAATAAATCAAAGCACATATAGAATTTCTTGAAAATTTATAGGTATACTCGTAAGTAATTAAATTACTTGTTTAAATTTCTAATATTTGGATCTCTTTTTAAGTTATTCAATTAATGAATATATATATATATATATATTGATTTTTGTTAATATTTTAAATAATACCCTGCTTTAAAAATAAATTACAATTTATACTTAAGTTATATTTTATGTGAAAATTAAATCCTTATATATATGATTTTTTTTTTTTTGAGAATCAAGATAGTAATTTTTTAAAATTATTTTAATACTTATATTCATTATCATATTTGAATTAATATTATGTCAAACTAGGACTTCATTCTTGCCCCTGAGCTAAACTCTTAGCCTCACATCTACTTAATAGCATTGTTTATAGGGTCTGGTTAACAGGAGCCTTAAGGGTATTTGTTAACGGACAATTTTAGAAAACTTTTAATGCCACTTTTATGAGAAATATAAAAAGCCGTAAAAAAATTAATTACTTTTTTCTTTTTCCATAAACGTTTTCTATAAATATTTCGTAAAACCAATGCCCTTACGACATCTGTTAACCTTTTCCTTTTATATATATATATATATATGTTTTTACTACTTCATGTATGAGTTATCGCATTTATTTAGTTCTCTATCTCTCAGAGGATGATTTACAACAAAACTTAACACTAATTATTTGCACTGTTTCAAGAGGTGGAGGGTAATATGGATGATTGAATTTCATTGTTTGATTATCTCACTTCTTTGCAGGCATGAGTTAGAATTTATCGAAGATATTGTGCAGGCGATATTGCACAAATTAAGTTATGCATTCCCAAGAGATACCAAAGGTTTAGTAGGAATAGATGCTCAAGTGGAGGAATTGATGTTGCTTTTGGCTATAGGATCGAATGATGCTCGCATAATAGGGGTTTGGGGGATGGGGGGAATTGGTAAGACAACCCTTGCTAGATTTGTCTATTGGATGATTTTTAATGATTTTCAAGGTGGTAGTTTTATCAATAATATTAGAGAAGAATCTAAAGAACATGGTTTGCTTCCATCACAACGAAAACTTATTTGTGAAATTTTGAGGGAAAGAAGCATGAATATACGGGATGTTGATGACAGAGTTCTTATGATCAAGAATAGGTTATGTCATAAAAGGATTATTCTTGTCCTTGACAATGTAAATCAATTCGACTAGTTGAAAAAGTTAGCTAGAGAGCCAAATTGGTTTGGTGCAGGTAGTAGGGTTATAATAACAACAAGAGATAAGCACTTGTTGATAAGACATAAAGTATGTGGAATATACGAAGTTAAAGGATTGAAAGATGATGAAGCTCTTCATCTTTTTAGTTTGAATTCTTTTAACAAAGATCATCCTACTTAAGATTCTTTAAAGTTGTCTAAACAGTATGTGAATTATGCACACACTACAAGAAATTTAAACTATTGTGGTGGATTTTTTGTGGCAGGTGCAAAAAATGCCGCTATATGTTGCATATTGCGGCATTTTTGTTGGACCATCACTGTAAATGGTGTCTATTGCAGCGTTTTATTGGACCACTGCAATAGCTCTAGTATTTTGTAGTGTCCTATAGTGGCGGGACATAGAATCGCTGCAATATATATGTTTTAGTGGCGGGTAACTTAGATATAGCGGCGCTCCAAAAACCCGCCGCAATAAATATATCATTTTGCGCATATACTATAGCAGCGGTAGAGAAAACTGTTGCAATATACGAGTTGTAGCGGCATTGATATGACCACCACAATAGGTACCTATTTTGCGGCACGTCTTCTTAGTTATAGCGGTGGTAAAGACCGCCACAATAGACCTTCTAAATCCCCGCCTCCCCCTAAATCTTCCCTCTGTTTTTTTTTGGCTTTTCATTTTTAGCGCCTTTTCATTTTTGCCAAAAAACACTATCTCTCTCATTTCACTCCCAAAAACCAAAAACACTATTCATTTACTCTATCTCTCTCTAACCCTTTAGAGACCCAAAATCCCAACCAAACACCCAGCTCAAATACCCATCTCTCTCTCTCTCTCTCTCTCTCTCTAACTCGCAACCCCAAAATCCCTTCAGTCCCACCACTGTCGCCATCTTCACAACAACCCCACCACCACCACCAAACCGTCGACTCAGTGGTCGCCAACTAGCAACCCTAATCCATCTCTTTTCACTCCCAAAAACCAAACATTCTCTCTGTAAGTTGTCTTGAACATTCTCTATGATGTTTTGATTTTTTTTTTTAAAAAAAAGGGATTTTTTACTTTTGTTTTTTATTTTATTTTATTTGATATTGAGAAACAAAGTTCAATGTGCGTTGGTTTGTGCTTTATCAGTTTATGGGTAGGACACAGATTTCCTCCAAACATGTGTTTGCAGCAGCTGCTGCAAACAGGGACAGGTGTCAAGCACATAAAGAAACACATAAGCAAGGGTCATGTGCAACGCATATGACCTATTTTAAGTTGAGTGCTATTAACCCTAACGATAACAGCGTTAGCCAGAAGGAGGTCTTCTCCTCAAACACGCCTCTCATTGCTCTCTCTCATCTCCTCCACAGAGCTTTCTCTCTCTCAACCTCCGGCCACCTCTGTTTTTCTTCAGCAACCTCAAACTGTTAAGGGCATCTACCCTCTCAATCTAACCCAAACGGCACACAACCAAGCCAAGCCCCTTTCATCCTCCTCCATTTCTTCAATAACAAATTGATTAATCATTACTCCACACTCACGCACTAATCTATCTAACAAATTCATAATCAAAATCAAAATAAAATATGCAAAAAATTAATATATTAGAAAAAAAAAAAAAAAAAAAAAAAAAACCTTACCTAAACTCATCAGGAACCAAATGCGAAATCCTCATCTTCTTCCTGCAACCTTTGTAAAGATCCTCCAGACTACAAACCAATTTGCTCTCGATCGCCTCAGCTTTCTTATTTTTATTAACAACATTATTATTACTATTATTATTCTTATGATTGCGATTATAACTGTGATTATTGTTATTCAAATTAAACAGACTTCTACCAGTAGCGGTGTCACTGTACCGACCATCGATTTCCTTGTTCCTGACCAATCATTTCAACCCCTGTTGTGGTTCTGTTGCTTTGTCATAGGCATAGATAGTCTTCCGCTATATCTAATGTTATTATGTCCGCATGATGTTATGTTTTGTTTAAACAACTTATAGATGCTCTAATGAATTCCAGTAGGTGGATAAGTTACCCATATTTTGCAAGGAGTGTGTTATAATATTAGAAGTTTCCAACTATGAAATGGCAAGAAATTTAAGTTGTTAACATGTTAATTTAGTTAAATTTAATGATAACTCCATAGTAAGTTAATGCAACAGCATTATGTAAAACAAAGGATAAAGAGAAAAGAAAAGAAAATTTTAATGTTACTTTCAATTGTTTCGTGTTAATACCATGCACAAGTTTTGCAATATCAACTTGATATCAACTTGTTTTTTACTTGTCGTTGTGCTTATATACTATTTTTTATAATTTTAAACTTCGACAGTTGAAATGGCAAGGCAAAAAGCAAATTTGCGCACGCATTCCAAGAGCGTAACCGTGGAAGGAGCTTCTACACAACATATGAATCAAGAAACGAACCAAAAAATGCGTGAAGCTTCTACGCAAGGTATGGGCTTACAACTTGATATCAAATTTGCTATTAGTTTGCTTAAATATTCTATTAAATGAAGGAGTAGACTCTATGTCTTAGCCCTTATGCTATATGTCTCATGATGGTTGTTGTCATGTCTGATGTCTCAAACCCTACTCTATAAATATAATCCCTAAAGTCCCTTTAAATTCTAAAAAGACCCCTTGTACATTAAATTTTATGATATTAATCCTTAGGCAAAAATATATATTCAATTTCATATATATTTACTTACTTTAACGATATTGTCTCCTTTAAATTTCAGATGTGCGACCACCTGTATATGCCACTCGTGGGCCAAGCAAGTACTTGGATGTTTGGGATCTTCCTGATGACAAAGTAATTGAATTGCCTCTAAATAGTATGTATCAGCCGGTTGATGAAGGGGCGAGGGCTTTCACTGGTTTCTTGGGGACGATTGCACGGAAACCCCACATGTGCCTGATTAGATATCTGACTTGGAAGGACATACCAGAAGAACTTAAAGAAGAGTGTTGGCGTCTTGTAGAGGTAAACCAAGAACTTATAATACTTGCAATTATGACATTTTGTACTAGGTTATACATAAGCATTTGAGCATGAAAAAATTTGTAATTTGCTAACTCAACTATTTGATTGTAGCGAAAATACGTCGTCCCTACGAATCCTACTGCATATGCAGCTTTGAAGACATTTACCTTACAAAAAATTAGGAAGGCTTGGAGGGTTCACAAGTGTAGGCTGAAAACATCTCATTACATACCGCATCTAAGAAACAAAGCATGGGTGAAGAACAACCGACCCAAGAGATGCATACCAGAAGATTGGGATGTTCTTGTTGACCATTGGTATACTGATGATGTAGTGGTATGTTTGTTTTCTCTCTCTCTTTTCATTTTTTATATTATGGTTATGTTTATTTTTTCAAGCACAAGATAATTTTCAAATTTATTACATTGTTATTTTTAAAATTACATTCTTTGTTTGGATATTGATGAGTTTCCTAAATGAATGGTTTCTTTTTAATTTTGTTAATTTTAATTTTAAACATTTAAAAAAATGTTTGACATGCTTACTCTTTGCTTATTATATCAACATGATTACATGAGGTCACCCTAATTTTGTGAAAAGATTCATACTGGATTATACTATATATTCTCCTAGATTTGCCTCGTGTGTAAAAAAAGAAAAAAGAAAAAAGAAATTGCTTTTTTCACTATTTTGAAAGTCTTCCACATTGGCACCACATTTGTATAAGGTTATCAAGTTTTAGAGAATTAGTTCTTATTAAGAGACCCCATTTGCTATTGCCACAGGTATCTTCACTCTTGCCTTGAATAGAAGCAAGTATTTTTTTGTTTTTTTTTTTTTTTTTTTTTTTTTTTGTTTGTTCCCCGCCCCCCCCCCCCCCCCCCCCCCCCCCCCCATTTTAGTCAATATTGAATTAATATGAGGGGAAACTTTCTTCTGTTGGAATGACATGGTACGAGCTCAAAAGATCTTACTTCTGTTGATACTAGTCATAAGATTGTAGCAAGAATTTCTTTGTTTATGCACTGACTGAAACAAAAAAATAGTACTTTAGATACATAGCAGTTGGACATATCAAGCTTAGGGGACTGATACATACATTACTAGTTCCTTGATTCCTTCTCAATATTGAAATACCAAAGCAACACTATTTCTGCATTACTACTTTCTGAATTTCTTTGTTTATGCATTTTTATGGCAGTTGGTGTTGATTGTTTCTTTGTTTATGCAAATTGAATGTATTTGATTTCATGGATTTGTAATAGTTAGGTTGCTCTGTTTTCCATGGCTATTGTAGTGATGGAAAGTTTAAACTTGCAATTGGACAAGAGAAACTGTGGTACTTTGGATAGATAATTCATCTAATAGGTTAGACTAGACTATGTATATGGTTTTGTAGGGTTTTTATTTGTCTTTTGTTTTGTTTCATTGAACAACAGTTAAATATTAAATTGCAAGGCAAATCCGTAGTTTATTCATTGTTATCTTACTGCTAGGTTGGGTAATTAGTGACCTTTGTCTTTTCGTAGATGACAAGCTAAATAATTTGTTTCTTTAGGTTGGTCTATAATCTGTCTCAAGCATCATTGTCCTCTAATGTTTGTTTGTCTTGTAAATGAAGTTATTCCATGTGTAAAATTTTGATATATTTTGTAATTCCATCATTTTGTAGATAGAGTCAGAGAAGAATAGGGACCGTCGTTCTAAACAGGAGGACTTACATACTGCTGGTTCATGTAGCTTTGCCGTGCACGCTGCAAAGAAGGTAATAAGTATTATGACTAATTTTTAAATGATTTGACTTATCTTAAGCTTATGTGGAACCAATATTCATCACTACATAAATATGTTGTTCATATTGCAGGCAAAAGCGAATGAACGTCTTGTAGAGTGTGCAGCATTATATTCAATACTGCACACTCGTAAAGATGGATTTACAGTTAATCCTGCAGTACAAGCAAAAATGGTGAGTAATCCATTTCATATTCAGGGTATAGTGGTTTCATTAAAAAATGGTGAATTGCTTTTGTTTAAGAGAGTAAAAATTTAAATAATCATATGGCACATGCGAAGCCAGCCTTAGCCTCCTTGTGCAACTTGGCCAAGCTAGGCCCCCATGCATCCCATATTGCATTATTAAGCACAATCATTAGATACTGAGATGTGAAGGTTCTATATTATTGAACCAACACATTCTTAAGAGGGGTTGATGCCCTACCCCAATTTAATTGTATTTCTTCATTAGGAAAGCTGCCTTTCTAGAACTAAGATGTCATAGCACAGTGACAGATAGGAATAGGATCAACAGTGGGTGTTAAAGCTTAGGAATTTTAACCCATGAGCACACAAATCACAAAAACATATAGTTTCTCCCCTAATCTTTTTGAAGAAATTATTAAGGTCCAGAGTGTCTTGAGAGTACCTAAATAACTATATCATATTTATGATTTAGATAACCATATTATATATTGTTTAAAATGGAATAGTAAGTAGATGCTTTATTTTGTTACCCTATATACCTAACAAAGGATGAAGCCTAGTGGTTAGCGGTCAAGCACTCCTGGCAGGTGGTAGCATTTTTTTTCAATCTTTTTAAGCATAAAGATGTGTCATTAATAAGAATGTGGTCAAATCCTTTCCGCATTAGTAAGACTTTTGTGAATCCCACAGATTCCACTCTTCACCAATTTAAAAGGATCGCATCAATTCAACCTTTTGTGAAAGGAATTGTGTATCCTAGTTTTGGATAAATATTTGGCATAAGTGTGTCAAACATATGCATTACTAGAGAAGTGATAAGAGCAGAAACTTGAAAAGGATTCCATTCTCGGGTTAACTTCCTGAAGACTTCTCTTATGTTGAAAAGCTTCTTCAAGTCAAAACTTAAGCTTCATGCTTCATGCCTCACATTTGAAGAACACAAAATTACTTGAATATAATAATTTGGAAAAAAAAAAATTTCCACTTGTGTCTATGCTTATTGTCAAATATATTGTGTATGCTTCTCAATATAATTTTTGTTGTCTTGAATCAAATGATGTTGCTAATTTCTAATTGTTTTGTTTTGTTCAATCCCAAATATCAGGATAAAAGGAAGGAGTTGTTGGCTGAACCTTCGAATCAATTGCAATCATCTGACATAAGTGGTAGTATTGCATGGGCACCAGATGATGTGTTTGCCAAAGTGATGGGTAAGGAGTGCAAAGGTCGTATTCGTAGGGTAGGATTTGGTCCAAGCCTAAGTGGCCGAAGTAGCAAGAGTGCTCTTACGGACCTTCAAATACGATCAAGTCAAGAAAGGGACGACGAAGTTGCACAACTGAAGGCTTCCTTGGCTAATATGCAGGAGAAATTGTCCTCTTTTGAGGAAATGAAGGAAAGACTTAGCCAATTCGAAGAGATGGAGAAAAGAATGGCTCACATGCTTCAACAAATGCAACAAATAACTTCACAATGCAGTCAGGTTGGCAATAATGTTTGTTTAATTCCTTTGATCATGCTATTTCCTTGATGGGTTTGTCTTATAATTTGCTGTGATGGTTGGCATTAATGTTTGTTTGCTGAGCTCCTTGCTGATAATTTGCTATGATGGATATGATAGAATGGTAGAGAAAATATGTGTGCACAATTCTTTAGTTGACTCCATAGTTTTGGTACCAAGGCTTTCTTATTACTAGGAAGTGCCAATTGAGTTGAGCTACAGGGCTCTTGGCTGTTGTTTTGGATTTGATAGTACTCAAATTGCAATTAATAATTGGTTGCCAGTAGTGGTGGTCAATGAAACTTGTTTAAGTATTAAAGGCAGCAAGGTTATTTATTTAGTTATTCACCTTGCAATTTAGCCAATAGGAAGTGCTAGTTGAGCTACAACGCTTTTGGCTGTTGTTTTGATTTCTGATAATACTCAAATTGTTAATTGGTTGTTAGTAGTGGCAGTCAATGAAACTCATTTATTTAGTTATTTGCTCTTGCAATTTAGCCATAATTAGTGGAATTTGAATGGCTAGGTTAAAAGCCTAAAGTCTTAGCAACTAATTGATAACTTGTATGTGTTATTAACTTTTTGTGGTAGCCCTTCTTGGTTGGGGTGAGTATGTTTGTTTAGAAATGTTTTTGCCATTGGAATCGAATGTATATCACATTTTGTTCTTCTTATCTTATTGTGCATCATGTAATCAGCCACTGCCATTAACTTAACTTGCCGTATTTTCACATTTTGATTCTGTGATCTCTTAAGTATTGTTTATTTCACTCCTTAAGCAACATGCCTTAGAGTTTGCTTGTAGATTTTAGTATTACAAATTTCCAAATAAATTTAGAAATCCAAGCCACTCTCTTGAGATATGGTCATATAGAGCTTAGAATAAGTTACTTGTTCATTAGGATGGCATCTACGCTGTTGGAAATACTATGTATGTTTTCTACTTATAGGAAAAAAAAGGTACTATGTGTGTTTTCTTCTGATATTCACTCTTTAACAATCTTCTAGAAAAATTTAGCCTCCGTCACTCTAAAGTGGGAGGTTCTCTTTTGGTTTTCTCCAAGTATTTCCTGCTCTTAAAGAAGGAAAAGCAAAAAATTTGACTTCAAATTATACCCTATGGAATATCCATTCCTATGCAACAGTTCAATATAAAAGACAAACTTCATTTCATCTATCACTACCGAAAAATTAGAAAGGTTTTTGTGGACTATGGTCATAGCACTTCCTAGGAGAAACATGTTGATTAAAGTTGGAAGAATGTTGACTACTTTCTAATAAGAACTATCAAGAATTTTGAGTGTAAGATTATAAAGCAAAGAAGTGGTGGTTTTTTGCAAAGAGAGATGAGCTAAATCAGAGTCTGTTTAGGTTGGTGCCCCTTGATTCTTTGAATACTAGGTTTAGTAGAGGAATTCCATGAATTCTTGGCAATTTCTACTCTTAAGGGAATGATGGAACCTATGGTTTAATAGACTTTTCTTGACTATTAATTAGGCTAAATTTATTATAGATGTTTTTAATTAAGAAAGAAAGCAATGGCTTAGCAGCAATTCATATGACACTGAGATAGCCCATAAGTGTTTAAAGTTGAATACGTGTGCATTTGTGTCTTTTGTTACTCTAAAGTAAGTGCTTGGTCTACTAATTTGGTTAGTTTGTAATTCTAAATTTGTACACCAAAAGGGGTTTGAATATTATTTCACAGAACATAGATTCAAGGTATTCTATATTTTTTGTTTTTGTTTTTTTCGGTATCATAGTTGTATTGTTTGTTTGATCTTTAGTTGCTGACAAGTTTAATGGTCACAATTTTTTTTTTTTAGAGAAACCAATGGTCACAATATTTTTGTTCTTGTGTTAAGTTCAAAACTTTGCAGTTGCTGAGAATACCCCATGTCTTTGTTTTTCAATAGATACCATGTTGATATTACTTGCATTGTTTTGGTTGATCTTTCATACCTATACATGCTGATATGACAACCAAAGCAATTTTGGATTCCAATATTTGATATCATTGTGTCGTAATTATTGCCTTTTTTTTTGTATGTAGGACGTTCCTCCGATCTTACAATCCCTAGCTCTCCAAAAATCATCAGCTGCATCCTATCAACCAAGTAGCTTATAAATTTTATGTTGGTGTTTGAGGACATTTTGTGTACAAAGAACCATATTTGAACAAATGCATTTTTTGCAAGTGTTGAAAAATATTTTGAAACACTTTGAAACTTTGATTATAGTATTAGCTTAATTTAAGTGTTGAAGGGCTTTCTGGGTACAAAGGACCACATCTTTCTTTTGTTAATTTTATGATGATGGTTATAGACAATGTTATGTATTTGATAATATATTTCTATGTTAATATAATGTTAGTTTGGAGACATTTGTGATGTTATCTAGTTACATTTGTGGTATTGTCTTAGTAGAGCTAAAATTATTATAGGTTATTTGTAATAGAAATGTGGTTTTAGAACCTAGGAGGAAAAAACATTAACCTATAGCGGTGGGCAAAAACAACCGCTGAAGGACTAAAATTATAAAATAATTGGAGACCTATAGCGGCATTTATAGCCCACTGCTAAAGCCTCACACATATAGCGGCGGGCATAACCACTGCTAAAAGGTGCGTAGAGTCTGTTATTTAATAAACCCTATAGTGGCGCTTAATTCCTGCTGCTAAAAGGTCACTTGACCGGAATGGTAACCTCATATGGCGGCGGTTTTATGCCCGCCGCAATAGGCCAATCTATTGTGGCACTTTTTGTGACCACAGTAATAAATCTATAGTGGCACCGCAACTGTGGCGGGTAGAACTGCCGCAATAGCCCCCACCACTAAAGGTTAAATGGACCTTTAGCGGTAGTTTTTTTGGCTTTTGCAATGGTTTTGGCCCACCGCAATAGTACAGTTTTTATGTAGTGACAAGGTCATTCTTTAACTATTGAGGTTTTGGGTTCTTTTTTGTTCAATAGAAGAAAGGAGGAATGGGAAATTGCATAAGATAGGCTCAAAGAATTTCCGGCAAAAGAAATGAGCAAAATACTTCAAATAAGTTTTGATGGCCTTCATAGAGTGGAACAAGAAATATTTCTACATATGGCATGTTTTTTTAATATGAAAGACAAAGATTATGTAGTAGAAATACTTGATTGTCTTGGTCTTCACCCTAAAATTGGATTAAATGTTCTTATTGAAAAGTCCCTCTTGCAAGAGTAAGAAAATAAATTTTGCATGCATGAATTACTGCAAAAAATGGGTCAAGATATAATTCGTTGACAGTATCCTCAAGAACCTAGGAAGTGGAGCAGATTGTGGCGAAATAAGGATATTCACAATGTGTTGATGAAAAACATGGTAAGAGATCATTTGGAGAACTTGAGCATATACCTTATCACATTATTTTAAAAAGTTAAATTTGAACCATTTTAGTAATCATATATCTTGCAATTCACCCATCTCTTTTCCTTTACTAATCAGGAAGCAGAAGCAGTTTAGGGCATAGTCCTTGTACTTCCTAAGATGCGTGAATTGGGTGAACTACAAAAATCTGTAAAGGCACATTGGAACCTTGATGCCTTTTCAAAGTTGCCTAACCTTAAGTTGCTTATAATTCATGGTGTTCATCTTCCACATGGTCCAAAACATCTTCCTAATGAGCTTGTTGAACTTCGCATGTGCGATACCAAAATTGTTCGACTTTGGAATGGAATAAAGGTAACATTTTTATTTAAATACTCATATACGTTTAGTAAAAATTTATAAATTCTAAGCTTTGTGGAACCTAATCTTACTTTTCTTATTCAGTATTTTTTACTTTTAACAGCATTTTGACAAGCTGAAGTCCATTAAATAGGAAGACTCCTTAAACCTCATTGCAATCCCTGACGTCATTGGAGTCCCAAATCTTGAGAAATTAGATGTTAAAGGTTGTAAAAATTTGATTGAAATTCACCCATCTATTGTAGTTCATAAAAGGCTTACTCATCTTAATCTAGAAGGTTGCCATAACCTTAATACTCTTCCAAGTAAGTTTGAAATGGAGTCTCTTGAGATTCTTATCCTTTCATGTTGTTCAAAAATCAAGAGAATTCCAGAATTTATGGGAAATATGATAAGCTTATCGAAACTTCACTTAGATAGAACTGCTATTACAAAACTTCCCTCTTCAATTGCACATTTGACTAACCTTGCTTCATTGCATTTAAGAGATTGCAAAAATCTTGTGTGCCTTCCTAGTATCATTTGTAGCTTTAAGTTGCTTGAAGATGTCAATTTGGTTGGATGCTCGAAGCTTGATAATCTACCGGAGGACTTGTGGAATCTTGAAAGTCTAGAGGAGCTCAATGTGAGTGGAATAGCTTTAAGAGAGCTTACTTCCTCTATTGTTCTCTCAAGAAATCTTAAAAGATTATCTTTTCGGGGATTTAAAGAGTCACCACCTAAAGTTTGGAATAAGCTTTTCTCCTTTAATTTAATGCCACACGAGGAAGCTAAATCCTATGAGCTTGTTATCACCTTCCTTTCCAGGTTTGTGTTACTTAAAGAAATTGGATTTGAGTGACTGTAATCTCTAAACAATCCCAAATGATTTTGGTTACTTATCCTCTTTAATTTGTTTAAATCTAAGTGAAAATACTTTTGATGGTCTTCCTGAAAGTATCATTCAACCATCTAGACTGACACATATTTATTTAAGGAATTGCACAAGACTTCGTTCATTGCCACAATTTCCATCAAGCACTTGGATGGTTGATGGTTGTAGCTCATTGAAACCATTACCAAATTGATTAACACTTGACAAATTCTGCCAACCACTTCTTTTCCTCTTCAATTGCTTCAATTTGGCTGATAATCTAGGTCAGAGTGACATTTTCTTTAGAATGCTATCAGTGGTTCCTCAGGTCTCTCTCTCTCTCTCTCTCTCTCCCTCTCTCTATATATATATATATATATAAATTCTAAATATCATGATTTGTATGTTTCAGGATATTGACAAGGAATCTATAGAATCTACTTTGGCAGCTATCTTTGTTATTGTTATTACAGGGAGTGAAATACTGAGGTGGTTTAGCCATTAGAGTGTGGGGGCTATAGTGAATGCACAAGTAACTCATCCAAACAAAAATGTTTTGTCTAAGTGGATTGGAATGGATGTGTGTGTTGTTTTTTTAGGCCATAATCTTCAACCAAACAATCATGTTTTATCTAACTATCTTTATTTGTCATGTGAGATTCTAGTCAATAAACATGAAGGTGCAACCATTTCAGAAATCTTGGGCAAGAAATCTGTTTAGATTAAATCAGATCACCTTTGGCTATTCTATTTACCCCCACAAAATTTTAATGAGAATGGGACAGCATTATTGAGTCAAATTGATGAGAATGGATTCATTCAGATAGAGGTTAGATTTGATTACCTTGTTTTTCAATGCTTGGAGCTTAAGAAATGTGGGTTTCGCCTAGTATATGAGCAAGACATTAAAGATATTAGATATATGATGGCTCATTCTAGCAACAACACTTGCATCACTCCTTATAAGGGTATGGATGTTTGTCATGATTTTGACAATTCAGTAGAAGCTATCAAAATTAAGGGAAGTCATGATGAATACGATGGGGCAGGACCTAGAGGTGAAGGCAGGCTAGGAAGCTCTTTTGATGTACCACACTCAAAGAAGATTGAAAGATATATAAAGGATTTATGGCTCATGGTAACTCCGATTATATTAACTCTAATTATGGTGACTCTGATTGCAAGGATTGTAATGAAGCTGACCAGGGACTGGTAAGTCATCATTACATTGACTTTGTAGCTTCCTATAGGGCGTATATATACATGCTTTTTTTTTCACCAATTTTCACTTTAGAATTTAAGTTTAGTGAATCCCTTAATACATAGACTTTGTAGCTTCCTATTAGGCTTGTGGTACCCTTGATTTTTTTTTTCTTTTCACAGAAAGTTGGCCATGATACAAAGGAATCTTCCCTGTTCACAATATTTTTTATAGGACATCCATATTATGAGGCGCTTTCTTTGTTATGCATCCCTAGATTGCTTGTTTAACATCTAGAGTAAGCTTAATTTGATTGAGATTGAAAGTGAATACAGGCTAATTTGAATTACTAAGAGAATAGCAAAATATTCTTGTGCAAGTGCATGGAAGTGGAACTGTATAAGGAAGAAATGCCCCAAGGTTAAATGGTGAAGACCATCATTTGGTTTCCTAGGATGCATGGACACAAACACGGGTACCGATACAACACGGTGACACGAGTAATTCATGAAAAATTATAACATGAAATGGCAAGTACAACACTAGTATGACATGGACACGACACAAGTACGACACCCTAAATGAAGTGTTCGTGCATCCTAGGTGGTTTCCCAAAGTAATTCCAGAACATGCATTTATAGGATGGCTAAGGGTTCACAACAGATTGTCAACAAAAGATCGAATGTATTAATGATATGCTAATCTTGATGCTCGTTGTGCTATTTGTAAAAGAAGAATTAAAAGTATGTACCACTTATTTTGTGATTGTTCTTTCTCGATGTGGATATGATGAACCATAATGAGTTGCTGTCTAAAACCTAAAGTGTTGTTGGCTAATTATGTTCTACAATGAGAAATCACCTGTGTTTAGATCGGCATATGGTCTATCATATTTGGCTTCGGAGGAATGCTAGTACTAATCAAGGAAGACTATTTTCTAAAGAGGCTATAGTCAAAATGATCAAGTGGGAAGTGAAGAACAGAGTTGAATGTAACAGTTACTACAATTCTGTTCAAAACAGGTGCTTTCTTTGGGGGTATTTCTTGTTCTGTATTATTATTGGTCCTTGTCTCCTTGAACTAATAGATTTGGAAATTTCATTTTGTAATATTTATGGTGTGGTGTAGGATGTTTGTGTATTGGTGTTGCTTTGTTTGGTTATATTTTGAAATAATTGTACTTTTTTTTAATAAATGAATTGCTCGTTCATCCAAGAGAGAAGATTGCTTTTCTTTCATGACTGTGGCTATAGTCTTTGTTATTTTTGAAATGGTCATTGGTTTCAAACTTGGTGTACCCAAAAGGAGAAAGCATGATATGGTGAAGAAGGAAACGATGGATCGGATTCTCAAAGATAAATGCTATGTTGCAATTTCTCTTTGGTTGCAAGACCAACAAATATGATGGCATCCTTAAGAATGCACAAAATCAACTACAAAAATTGGATATTTGCATTCGAGATCTTGAAGGAGGACAAGAATAGCTGTTTAGGCATTTGATAGAAACCAGAGTCTCCATTCTCTAACATCCTCAATCACAACTTCTCCAATTTATGCAGGTTCTACTTTCCTAAATTGCGTTGTATTTCCCTATTTTTAAATAATATATTTCTGGCTTTTAATTAAGAAAAACAATAGTCTCATGGCATTTTTTTTTCCTTTGCGTATATTGATTACATCGGAGACGTGGAACATGTACTGCAATGTTTACATGCTTGTTAGACATTGAGCATGCTTGGTCATGTCAGTGTTGTTAAAAGCGTGCTTAAGCGCAAAGCACAGAGCCTTTGGGGCTTTTTCCCTCTAAAGCGAAGCGCCCTCACAAAAACGCGCTTTTTTTTATCTTTTTTATTTAACTTTGGTGTAGCTGCAATTTGAATCAGAAGCAGTAACCTCCCCCTGCTGTATATTTACTATAAGAAATCATTAAGCAGATAAATACATAAATAAATAAATTAGAAGCTCTAATTTAGATTATGGCAGGTTCATGCATTTCAAAGGTATGCTAGAGGCTTCCACATTTTTTGCTTTGTATGTTATAGTAGCTTCTAAGTGCCATAAAATCTGTTGTAATGAGATGGTACTTGCAGCTTTTACTGGACAACTCAAAGCGGATTGGAAGACATATAAAGGATGTATGGCTCAGAGTAACTTCGATTATATTAACTCTTATTATGGTGACTCTGATTGCAAGGATTCTAAGGAAGGTGGCCTGGGACTGGTAAGTCATCACTTCATTGACTCTGTAGCTTCCTATTGGGCACATATATACTATTTTTTTTTTTCAATTTAAACTTTTGAATTTACTTTAAGTGCAGCACTTGATACATAGACTTTGTAGCTTCCTATTGGGCCTGTGGTACCCTTAATTTTTTTTCTTTCCACAAAAAGTTGGCCATGATACAAAGGAATCTTCCTTGTGCACAAGATTGTTTATAGGAAATCTATAATATGTGAGTTTTTTTTTTTTTTTGGGGTCAAAATGTCATTGCCATTGCTAGTTTCTTAAACTTGTGAGTGTCAAAAGCTTACTATGTCATTTTCATTTTACCACCTTGCACAAGTTTTTCCATAAAAGAATAAATTCCAAATTTTAGTTAAGTAGTTTTGATAAACTTATATTGGGAACAAGGTACAAGGAAATTTAATGCAAATCAACTGTATATACATCATTTGCTTTTGTTTGTAATTTTTTAAATAGTTATTTTGCGCTAAATTCTTATTAATGCTCCATTTGTTTTGGGAAGGTTTATTCAAAATTTCAAATCAACAATTGTCTTTGTTTTGTTGAGTACTTCAGCCTCAGTCCCTCCATACTTGAACCCCCTGAAGTTGTCTTTTTTGTTTTTTGTAGGATTTCTTTTTGATGAATGATATTTCTGTGTTTGATGTAATGCGATGAAGACATATATGTTAGAATACAATAGACTATATAAAAATAGAGTAGATCATGTCTTTGTAAAATACCATGATTTTGCAATTCAACTAGCTGCTATGATTCTAAGATTTCATGCATAATGGACCTGTGTATTCCTATTTATATACTTCGTTGGACTCTTTCAAACATTCAATTTAACACAATAAAGATGTAGTTAGTGCAAGGTTTGCCAACATGAGTGTAGGCTGTCAAGTTGAACCATGAAAATATTTACTTTTGCTCTCTCTTTCTCAGTCTCAATTCTGAAAATTTCTATTTTCACATATTCTAACAATGTATGTGAGTGAAATTTGGAATTGATAGGCTTAACTCATGCAATTGTATTCTTGACAAATTGCCTACAACTACAAGATGGTCAGGAAGATGTTTGGAAAAAGATCCATTTTCTTCTGCTTATGGTTCTGCTATGAAACTTGTTGGGTTTCTTTCGCTTTTATTTTATTTTGGACTTTTCTCCATGATTTTTCATCTTCTCCCTTTTGGTTTTGTTGTATTTCAATTATTATTATTCTATGTTGAACGGGTATAGACACGGTACGGGTATAGGTATGGTGGTATGGTATTTCTTAAAAAACTGAAGTACAAAATATCTGGGATATGACAATTAATTAATTAATTAATTAATATTTTTAAGGTGTATTTTAAATATTTTTGGACATAATATGTTTATTTTAAGCTTTAAAATTAAGTAACAAAAACAAAATGCTTGAAAACATATCTAAAATTAATTTAAAAATAATAATAAATAGCAAAGAGGCACCCATAAAATATTGTCTAAATTAAAAACCAATAGTTCAAATTAATTGAACATCTAAGTTGCATGGGTTCCCACACGGGTCCGGGTACTTGGCTATTTTAGCCTTGTCCATGCAATATAGTTATTATTATTATTTTCTAATTGCTTAGGCACTTTGCTTAATTCTGGTTAGTTTGGAATCTTGGACTAATGGGGTTAGATGAAACTGATTGTGTTGTCTTGAAAAAAAAAAAAAAAAACTCCTACTTTTAAATTTGGTGTTGCTGCATTTTGAAAAAAATGAGTAATTGCCCTACTGCATTTTATGTCAATTTATTATAAGAAATCATTAACCAGATAAATACAAAGGTAAATAAATTAGAAGCTCTTATTCGGATTATGGCAGGTTCATGCATTTTGAAGACATGCTAGAGGCTTTCACATTATTTGCTTTGTATGTAATAGCAACTTCTAATTGCCACAAAATCTGATGCAATTAGATGGTACTTACAGCTTTTACCAGACAGCTTTCACATAGTTGGAGGCGCTTTCTTTGTTATGCGTCCTCAGATTGCTTGTTTAACATCTAGAGTAAGCTTAATCTGGTTGAGATTGAAAGTGAATACAGGCTAATTTGAATTACTGAGATAAAAGCAAAATATTCTTGTGCGGGTGCATGGAAGTGGAACTGTATAAGGAAGAAATGCCCCAAGGTTAAATGGTGAAGATCATTATCTGGTTTCCTAGGATGCACGGACACGGACACCGGTATGGATACGGGTATGGGTACAACATAGCAACATGAGTAATTTTTGAAAAATTATAACATGAAACGGTAGGTACGACACCAGTATAACATGGGTATGGCACCTTAAATGAAGTGTTCATGCATCTAGGCTGGTTTCCCAAAGTAATTCTAGAACATGCATTTATAGGATGGCTAAGGGTTCAAAACAGATTGTCTACAAAAGATCAAATGTTTTAGTAATATGCTAATTTTGATGCTCGATGTGTTATTTGTAAAAGAAGAATTAAAAGTATGTACCATTTATTTTGTGACTGTTCTTTCTCAATGTGGATATGATGAACCATAATGAGTTGCTGTCTAAAACCCAAAGTTCTGTTGGCTGATTATGTTCTACGAGGAGAAATCACTTGTGTCTAGACTGGCATACTGTCTATCATATTTGGCTTCAGAGGAATGCTAGTATTCATCAAGGAAACTATTTTCTGAAGAGGCTATGGTCAAAATGATCTAGTGGGAAGTGAAGAACAGAGTTGAACGTAATAGTTACTATAATTCTGTTCAAAACAGGAGCTTTCTTTGGGGGTATTTCATGTTCTGTACTATTAATGGTCCTTTTCTCCTTGAACTAACAGATTTGGAATTTCATTTTGTAATATTTATGGTGTGGTGTAGGATGTTTGTGTGTTTGGTTATATTTTGAACTGATTGTACTTTTTTTTATAAATGAATTGCTCATTTATCCAAGAAAGAAGATTGCTTTTCCTTCATGGCTATAGCTGTAGTCTTTGTTATTTCTGAAATGGTCATTGGTTTCAAACTTGGCATACTCGAAAGGAGAAAGCATGATACTGTGAAGAAGGAAAAGATGGATCGGATTCTCAAAGATAAATGCTGTGTTGCAATTTCTCTTTGGTTGCAAGACCAGCAAATATGATGGCATCCTCAAGAATGCACAAAATCAGCTACAAAAATTGGATATATGCATTCAAGATCTTGAAGGAAGACAAGAATAGTTGTTTAGGCGTTTGATAGAAACAGAAGTCTCCATTCTCTAACATCCTCAACCACTACTCCTCCAATTTATTCACGCTCTACTTTCCTAAATTGTGTTGTAATTCTCTATTTAAAATAATATATTTCTGGCTTTTAATTAAGAAAAACAATAGTCTCATGGCATTTTTTTTTCCTTTGCGTATATTGATTACCTTGGAGACATGGAACATGTACTACAATGTTTACATGCTTGTTAGACATTGAGCATGCTTGGTCATATGGGTTCAAGCCTCAATCCAGGCTTGAGTATAATAAAAACACTAGTGCCTAGGCATGTCGCATGCATGCCTGATGATAGGATTCTACCATTCTTAAGGCCTTTGCTCATGATGAAGCACCACTATTTGAGCTTAGTGCAACTCTTGAACCTTGATACATAGATTTTATAGCTTCCTTTTGGAGGGAATGTGCAAAATAGCTGTTAATAGAGATTCAAAGTAGTAAGTTAGGAACCGTTCCAAAGTTTTAAGAAAAGTAACATCTCGACTTTTAAAAACTCGAGATTCAATTAAAAATTGAGTTTTATAAACTCACTTTGCAGTTGTTGTGAACTGCTAAGTTGGCTAAAAACTGCTACATAGATCTTGAGTTTTAGAAACTCGAGTTCCTATAGTGGCATTTTTAAGTCCTATAGTGACGTTTTAAGGCCCTATAGTGGTGTTTCCTTGCAAAATTTTTTTATATGATCACCCCACACTTCAGGGAGCCCTATCGTGGCATTTTTAATCCCTATAGTGACGTTTTGAATCTCTATAGCGGCGTTTTCCTGTAAAATTTTTTTTATGAGTATGATCACCCCGTACTAGGTTCAAGAAGCCCTATAGTGACGTTTTTAAGCCCTATAGCGGCGTTTTCCTGCAATTTATGGAACTCAAGTTTTTAAAACTCGATTTCCACATGGATTTTTTCCACATCAGACCCATCCTGCTTACAAATCGAGATTTAAAAACTCGAGTTTTAGACATTCGAGATGCTACTTTTCAGCATTGTTTTGAAATGTGACAACTAACTAATTTTTTTGATATTTATTGTTATTTGGAAAGGGTGTTCCTTCCTTTTGTGTGACTTGTTGGGCTTACACAACTGGTTCAAAGAAACAACCTTAGTAACGCCGTTTGAAAGTGCTGCTAGGGAAGTCTAGTTGTTGGATGGGCTTACCTTTGGGGCCTGTTGTAGTGTCCTCTATTTGTTATTAGGAATGGGCCTTTACTGGCTTGCTTTCTTGTGATGCTGTAAGTGAGAACTGTTTTCTCTCTCTCTCTCTCTTTAAATTATAAAATTATATCTAGGCTTCAAAAAGATGGAAACAAAACAAACATTTTAAGTGTGTGTTTGGCATTGGCTTAAAAAGCCAACTTTTTTTACTATTCAGCTTATTTTTGTTATTATTCATAGGTCTCATTGCAGTTTTTGGTACTGTTTATGGATCTCACTGCACTATTTCAGCTATTTTTAGTTTTAAATACAGTACTTTCCGCAAAAAGAAATTTCAGTTTCAGCTAAATAAGTTATTCTCAAATAGAGACTTAAGATCTTTTTGGGATCTGTTTATTTTGCTGAAATTGAAAACTTTTTGCTGAAAGTACTGTAGATAAAGGTAAAAGTTAGTTGAAATAGTATAATAGGACCCATAAATAATACAAAAAAGTACAATGAAACTTATAAATAGTAACAAAAATAAGTTAAATAGTAAAATAAGTTGACAAAATTAATTATATTAAACGTACACTTAAGACAAATTTCCAACTTTGTTCGAGAGAACTTAATTGAAGATACCAGACAAAATGACAACTATCAAAGTCATGCTAAACTTCGAGTTCGTATCCCTATTTACTGACAAGAAAGAAATTACTCAATTTATTTAGTTTATATAAAAGAAAATTTATAATTTTTTTTTTAAAGCACACTTTTAAAAAAAAAAAAAATTAGATAAGCAAATAGTATTAAAAAAAAAAAGAAAAAGGAAAAAAAACCTATAGCGAATTATCTCATCCCACCTTCATTTTGCTCACGCTTGCATTTTATTTAGCTTTGCGCCTTTGCCTTCAGCACTAGCAGCAGGAACCAACGTCTTGGATTTTGGATCTCTCCATTTCTCTCCATTCAAGTTTTCAATGTAAGCTCTCAATCTCTCTCTTCGCTTCTCTCTCAATAATCAATATACTCGTTCAATTCTTTTAGGAGCTTCTCTTTCGGTATATATTATGAAAATCCATCTTTCTTTATTCTTGCTTGTATAGACTCATACCCAGAAAAAATTATGGGCTGTGTATCAATTTTGCTGTCGTAGTTCCTCATATTTAATAATATTTGGCACCTATGGGAAAGTCTCTGAGTTTATTATTTAATTATATTTGGCACCTATCAAATTTATGCAAAATGTTTGTTAAAGATTCTGATTAGTGGTTTTCAGAGTCATAAGCTCAATGTAGTTGGGGGTCTCTCGTGTTCTTAGATATCAAGTTATGCCAGATGCCTTTCCATTGTTTCCATGGCCTTTATTGTGATCTTAATGAACACAGGGATTCATTTTGAATCATTGATTGACTTGAAATAAAAATTGAACTGTGATTAATTTAATTGAGTTCACAACTTAGGTTAATTATTTTTGAATTCCAATTGTTTGATAAATTGTCCCAATGAATTAACTTTGTGATTCCTCTCCCTAGTTTCACTCATTTATTTCCAAATCGTTTCATGTTACCCCTTATTTATTAATTTTTCCTTTTAAAAAGTTAATTGAATGAAATTTTGACTAGTATCTCTAATTCTATATTGTGATTCAAGGTTTACTTGAAAGCTTAGATTTGATTTCATGGATTCAAAAGGCCCATCTTCTTCCTCTTCCTCTAGCCGTAATTAGAAATACGATGTCTTTCTTAGCTTCAGAGATGAAGATACTTGCAAGAGCTTTACAGATTATCTCTACACTACTTTGAAACATAAGGGAATTTTCACCGTAAGTAGAAATATGATGTTTTTTTTTTCAATGAGTATCTATAACTGTTAAGTTCTCACTTGTTATATACGTTCATTCTTCTCTTTAATTTCCTCTCCTTAGTTTTACTCTTTAAATTCTACATAGTTTCCTTTTACCCCTTATTCCTTTATTTATTTATACTTCAAATCTAATTGAATGAAATCTTGACGAGTATCTATAATTCTATATTGTGATTCAAGGTTTACTTGTAAGCTTTGATTGGCTTTCATGGATTCAAAAAGCCCATCTTTCTCTTCTTCTAGCCATAAGTGGAAATACAATCTCTTTCTAAGTTTTAGAGGTGAGGATACTTGCAAGAATTTTACCGACCATCTATACGTTACCTTGAAACAAAAGGGAGTCAACACTTTTAGGGATGACAAAAATCTCGAGAGAGGAGAACCTAATTCACATGAGCTTTTAAAAGCAATAGAAGAATCATTGTTTGCTATTGTCATTCTCTCAAAAAATTATGCATCCTTAACATGGTGTTTGGATGAACTTGTGAATATCACTGAATGCAAAAAAAAGATGGGGTAGATAGTCTAGCCCATATTTTATGATGTGGATCCATCTGAGGTGTGAAAACAGACGGGAACATATGCACAAGCATTTGACGAACATGAAAAACATTTCAAAGATTATATGGATAAAGTTTACACATGGAGAGCTATTTTGATAGAAGTGGCCAATCTCTTCGGATTTCATTTACAGGATAGGTAAGTTGTGCTAATGTCATTATTTCTATTTATATATTTTATTAAATAATCTTCTTCATTGACATGCGAGATTTATTTTGTATCTAGTTGTTAGGATGTCATTCTAAGGGAAAAATGCCCAAACACCCCCTGAACTTTTTTATTGGCTAATACTCCCTAAACCATACACACTTGCCAAACCAATACTCCAGTTAATTTCACATTAAAACACTAATGGAATAAGAACACGTGAGAATCATATGACCTTTAAAAACTAATTAAATCACTATTTACAAGACTAAAAGAACAAAGAGGAGAAACTGACAGGCAGAGAAGAGAGAGAGAGGCGGTAGCACCATTAGAGTTGATATCTTGTGAGAATATTCCCTTACTGTCACGCACTTCATTTTCTTCAGCCAAAAGGTTCAAATCTAGATACCTAGTTAATGTCTTGTGAGCCCGTTTGGCCATTTCAGAGATTTGAGGCTGCCCCAGAGAGTCAATACCACTGACAAGCTTCCTTTTATTAAAAAAGATTAGGTTAGAGATGTCTTTTCTCATTGTATCCAATACATTCGTGCTTTGGCTTTTGGTGTTGTTTCCAAAGGCATGTGAAATTCTACTTTGCATTGGCCACCATTTTACTGGTAAAATTCTTTCGGCAGAGTATTTTGAGGGTTCCCTTCTGACAGTGTGAAGATAGTTTCCCCTTGAGAATGTTGAAGTCGTCACGAATATCGTGTTATTGATGTTGATTTCTCTTCCATGTGAGTCTGAATGTTTATCGGTCCGAATAGCTTGAGAAAAACTATTTTGAGCAAGTACATTAGCTTTATCTACATTTTCAAGGAAGGCAATAGATAACAGGACAAGGGTTTCTTGGTTAACTCCTCAGCAAGACAATCAACAGGAGTTTTCCCCCTAAACTTTATATCATAATCATTCATTTCTCACCGACCAATGATTGTGTTTGAATTAATCATCCCATCTTAGGAACCCAGATCCATAAAAATAAAATGTTCCTGGCTTCCATGTAATTTCTCAGCAAGCCTAACAAGTCCAAAAAAATTAAACCATATATATGCTCTCAAAATTGCTCCATGGCGTTTTTTACTTCTTGTTTGGCAGCAGGCTATTATTTTGCTAATAACACGAGTTGCTTTGTCTTGCCAACCAACCCTCTCAATTATTGCTCTAAATAGTGTCTTCAGGTATGATTTGTCCGATCTTTGTTGGAGCTAAGTTCCAAGCTTTTCCTCTGGTGGTTCTACCGCCTCTCTCTCTCACATCTCAACCGGTCAATCTCTCCTCTCTCTTCTTTTTGTGTATATAATGATTTAGTTAGATTTTAAAGATCATGTGCTTCTTACATGCTTTTATTCTGTTAGTGTTTTAATGTGAAATTAACTGGAGTATTGATTTAGTAGGTGTGTATAGTTTAAGAAGTAAATCAGCCAATGAAAATGTTAAGGAAGTTAAAAGCTCGGATTTGTGTAAAAATACAAGAGCTTGTTTAGACCCCAAAAATTAAATTACGACTAGATTGCTTTTGCTTTTACTGAATCAAAGTGCGGAACAAGAGTAAATGTGCGAAATGAACCGATACTACTCTAGTGCATAAATATGAACAACAAACAATAAAAGTAAAGTACAAGAGTAAAGGATGAGAGATGCAAACATAAGATAACACCAAGATGTGTTATCGAAGAGGAAACTGAAAAATTTGATAAAAAACCTCTTCGCGACCCTCCAAGTCGAAATCGATCCGCTAGAGAATAAAGTTGGAGTATACGAATAACAAAAGACTCTCTAAGCCTAGTCTAGTCAATGTACTTGAGTCCTCCAAGCTCGTACTACCAACTGACTTCTTGAAGTCATATCTTTTCTAGCTTTCCAGATCCTGCAATACGCCCGATTGCATCCACCAAGCCTCACCGACTTCTTTTGGCAAATCTCCAAAGTTTCCCAAGTTCCAAAACATTTTTTACACTTTGAAAAGGTGTGGGTTTTGTTTGGGTACAAATCTCCTTTCAAGGTATGACAATGGGAAAGGGAAGGAGAAGAGGCTACAATGATTTTTCACTAAAGATGAGTAGCTCTCTCTCTAAAAGATGGGTGTGTATGTTGTAGAAAACCTATCTAGGGTTTTTCTCTTTGAATGACCTCTCATACTTTTGTGGGTAATGAGGGTATCTATAGTATGGGTGAAGGGTAAGAAAGTCACACTTAAAAATCTTTCAGGCAGAACGTTTCGCGAGTATTTTGTGAGAAGGCCTTACCCGCGAGACACTCGCGAAATTGACAGCCTGGAATGACTCTTCAGCTTCCAACATGTGCTTCTCATGTGCCCTTTTCGCGGGAACCCTTCTCGCGAGCCAATCACGGAACTACACTGATTCTTCATTTTATGCTCAATTCTTCACTAACTTAATACTAAACCCAATATAATAAAATCCCACAAAATATAAGAAACAAAATTAAAACAATTACAACACTTTTTGTCATGGAATAAAGCCAACGCAAAACATAGTTGTAAATCACAACTTTACAAAAGTGTCTTGGCCACTAGTTCAAAATTCAAGGGATGTTTAGGCATTTTTCCCTCACTCTAATGCATTTGACATGACAATTATGACCTCGATTTTTGGTTGGGTACTAGTCCCTTTGAATTGTATACAAATTATAAATTATTACAAATTCAAAATATAACACTATAAGAGCATCAACAGTGGGCTTCTCAAATGCCAAATTGTAAAGTATATTTGGCATTTTGGCCCAAATTACCCCAGCAATTGGATTGCTAAACCTGGGACCGGCCAAAATTTTTTGGCATACTGCTACAGTGCGATCTCACATATGAGATCGCACTGTAGCGCTATGCCATCCAAAAAAAGTTTATTTTAATAGCACACAGTCGTTCAACCTCTCTCTCTCTCTCTTCCTACACTACTGGGTTTTGCTCTCTCTCGCGCCATCAAGCTTTTCTCTTTCCCTCGCTTTTCTCTCCGATCACCAAGCCTTGCTTTTCTCTCCGATTACCAAGCCATCACTGTCATCGAGCCTCGCTTTTCTCTCTGATCAACAAGCCGCTGTCCGAATCACCAAGCCTCTGCCTCTGCCGATTCACCCTCACCCATCTCCAAATCCGTTTTCACTGTCACCAAGCCTCGCTTTTCTCTTCGATCACCAAGTCGCTGTCACCAAGCCTCGCTTTTCTCTCCGATCAACAAGCCGCTGTCCGAATCACCAAGCCTCTGCCTCTGTCGATTCACCCTCACCCATCTCCAAATCCGTTTCACTGTCACCGAGCTTTGCTTTTCTCTCCGATCACCAAGCCGCTGTCCCCAAGCCTCGCTTTTCTCTCCGATCACCAAGCTGCTGTCCGAATCACCAAGAATAATATTTGGAAAAAAAAAATTGGCAGTTGTTGAAATAGTTGGAACTAAATTGAAAAAAAAAATTGGCAGGTTGGTGAAATAGTTGGAAATAAATTGAAATTGAAAAGAAACTGAAAAGAAAAAAAATGGGCAGGATGACCGCTGGAAATGCAAGCATTTGAAAAAGCTGGGAATAGTTGATTTTGAAAAAAAAAAAATGACGGTTGGAAAAGTAATAATAAAAAAATATTAAAAAAATAATATTTTAATAAGATGGTAAAATAATAGAGTTTTGGGATGTTGAGTGTATTGTAAAATGGTATGGTATAATTGATAAAGTAGCTTTTTGAGATGGTAAAATAAGATGAGATATAAGATCCGGATGTGGATGCTCTAAGGGTAGTTCTTTTAGACGTATGATTATCTTGATATGTATAACCCTAAGTTTTTAGTTATAGCTCTTTATTGTCTTCATTTAGATGAGGGATTGCCATTTTTACATGGGAAATTGTATCTACTTACTTTTTTACTTTTTAACGTGGAATTCATTTGATTTAAAATGATTTACAACAAATTTCCACTTTTGACTCAAAAAATAAATAAATAAATTTTTATTCTTTACTACGATGGTAAATGATATGTCCATAATATTTTCATAACACTTTCACAACAAATTCTAAGTGGTAGGTTGTTATTAGTTGTTATAGGTGGGCAAAAAAGTAATTTAAGTTGTGAGATTCAAATTAGAACTAATAACAATTTACCACATATGATTTGTTGTGAAAATATTGTGGACCTAGCACTTCTCTACTTCGATAGCTTCACCTTAATGAAGCTTAATACAAGTATGATAACTAACTTTATACAATCAAGGCCAATCTTGTAGAGGCTTGTCTCGACCAATTTGATACTAGTTTGTTGTCATTCGAGAATAGGAAATGTGCAATATTCATAGAAACAATACATTAGAATATTTGCACATGACAAACAATATATATGTGTGATTATTTTATCGAGAAAATCTTTTCTCCACCTTATTATTCCCCAAGAACAAAATTTAGGTACAGTACTTTAGCTACTGCTTCTTAGGTTTTCATCTTAAGATTCAGCCATATGGCTACTTAATTAAAAAATACACTTCCATCACATGAGAAAAAATTCACATGACAAAATCTTAAAAGGTGAACCTAAAGAACAACACCTAAGTAATGTTCCTAAGTCTTGATCATTCCCCAAATGGGACTCCTCCAAAAAAATGTTTTACCCATTATATCAAGTTTCTACTCCCCTGTCCCAGCCGAAAAAAAAAAAAAAAAAAAGAGGAAGAGAATCCTCTTCCAACAATTTGTAATGGATTTAAAAATGACTCCTTTATCTTAGCCAACCCCAACAAATTGTTATAAAAATTTTATTTTAGGATTCAAATAACATTTGAAAAAAAATTTGCACTTATATTTCTCTTTCACAATATTTTAAAGGTTACACTTCAATAATCATAATGGGACATCCATTTCATTAATTTAAAAAAAAAAAAAAAAAAAAAAACTGATGTGGTGCGTGACATGGATAAACTATCAATTATAAAAATTGTAAAGGTAAAGGCCCAAGATCATATATTGGGTTTTGGGCTTCACTCGGGACAATTGACAGTTCGAGAAGAGGCAAATGGTTGTTAAAGGGACTCCCAATTAAAGTCTTATAAGTAAGGAATATATGGAAGATGACTCGAGGAGAAATACCTCCTCAGACGTGACAAATGTAGCTTAAATGTGTACTCTAGCAATTAAAGGGACCCTCCAATAGGCACTAGTAATAGGAATGTGCCTCATAAACATGCGGGGAAGAAGGAAACACAAAATATCTAAGGAAAAGCTACTACCATTGCATTGAATGCATTGCAACTACTTTTCTGGTCGCATTTATGTAGAGAGGACCTTTGAACAGTGCTACCTTGGCTACCACAACTCACAGAAAGTTGAAGAGGGGTGTCTGATGGGACAATCACTCAAGTAAAGAATCAGATGATCAACAAGTGTAGGATCAAGATGGCCCAAAAATGGCTATATAATGTGAGAGACCCCCATGAGATAGGGATCGGAAAATAGAGAGAGAATACTGTAGCAACCTAAATTGTCTCAATATTCAACTGTGATCAACATATATAATTGTAACCTCCTCGGACTGAAATTCCATTAACATCAATATCTCTTATTTGTGCTTAATTGTCATTTAATTCAATACTTACCATTGTACAGCTCATTAGGCTCTAGTTCTTCGACCTATTCTCTACAAATTAATTGTATTGGGCCCCTTGGACCAAGACTCCGTACATTTTGGGCTTGGGTTTCAAATTGTGACCTTACAATTGACGCCGTTTGTAGGGAGAACTTGTGTCTCAGCGAGTGTAACGATTAAACATGGTGGGATCAGGTCTACACTAAACAGAGCCTGTAGGTTCTTAACAGCAGGACAACTTTCTTAACCTTGAGCGGGAAAGAGATCAGGACAAACGTCGGGAGGGTAGTGTACGTACGACCCATACAAGCAGAAGTCATTCGAGGGTAAGAAGTCACGTCTCCCAAAAGCAGGATGATAACAAAGCCTTACAGTAGGAGATTGACGACTTAAAAAAGAAACTACATCTCGGGCAATAGAAGTGTTCCCCCTCCAGTTTAGACACTAGTGATGAAGGGGACGACAACTATAGGCGAAGGTTAAGAACTCCACCAGGTGAGACCTTTTCTTATGGGAAAGAGCACCACCATAAACGCAGCCACAAAAGTCCGTCCCGTAAAGGCCTAATGAACGATGTCATGAGCAAGGCCTTGGATCGAACCTCTAAGTCACCCTTCACACGCAAGATAGAAGGGGCTAAGCTTCCTTGGCGATTCCATCAACCAACTTTCACTATATAAAACGGTCGAACGGACCCCATAGAGCATGTATGCTAGTTTAACCAGAGAATGGCCGTCCATTTCGAAGACGAGACTCTGATGTGCAAAGTATTACCTTGACAAGACATTCTTCTCAAAAAAAAAAAAAAAAAAAAAAAAAAAAAAAAAAAAACCTTGACTAGACACATATATAGCCCATAGCATCATCGGTGGTGCAAAAAAAAAATAGCAATTAGTTTTATTTTAGCATTCAATATAATAAAATGATATAAACAACACAATAAAATAATATATCCACTACAATAAACAACAACCACCACTGCCAACATAATAAAATAATATATCTTTTAATAAAAATAATGTCTTAAGAGAAATGCTATGTTCAGAACATTTTCACAACATTTTTTATAACAAATTATATGTGGCAAGTTGTTATGAGTTTTTATTGGTGGGGTAGAAAATGAATTTCAGTTATAGGTTCAAATTAGAACCAATAAAAACTAACCACCTATGATTTGTTATAAAAATATTGTTTGAATGTTGTGGACGTAATACTTTTTTTTTTTTAACATCTAAACTATAGTGCACAACCAAAAAAATTGGCTTTCCCTCCAGGAGCATTTTATTATATTTAGTTGATCAATTTAGCATTTTAGCCATTTGCTTCCGCTAATCCTAAGAGCATTCACATTGGGAATGGTAAATGCCATATGTTGGTTCAATTTAGTATAAAGGCCCAAAAACCCCACTGCATCCAGACTTGTAAATGTAGACTATTGCAAAAAAAAAAAAAAAAAAAAAAAAAAAAAAAAAAAAAAAAAATTTGCAATTCTAAATGTAGAATTGTACTGTAACACAATTGTAAAACTAAATAATAGTTTTTTATTCTTTCTAACTTTTTATCTCTCTTTATTTTCTGTGTTTTTCAGTCCTCTCTCCTCCTTCAGTGATTCTCTCTCTCTCCTTTACTCCCACTCTGTCTCTCCATCTCCCACTCCTTGTTTCTCTCGACGTGCAGTGGTGGCCTGTTTGTGGTGGATCTCAGCATGGTAAGGTCACAGTGGTGGTGTTTTTTTTTTTTTGCAAGGTCACAGCGTGGTCTTTTTCTTATTCTTCTTCATTTTCTCAGCAGCCAAACAAATTATAAAGCAAACAACAACATGCTTTCTCAATGCTGAGAAAATGTGCTCACTGAAACAACAAAGTAGCTAATTTTCGACGTGAGTTTACAAAGACCCAACTTTTCATACACATTCTTCCATTTTTCACTCAAATTCTCAGCAACCAAACAAAAGCTCAAATCAAATAACAAACCAACTTGAGACTGGACGTAATTGATGAGCTTAAACCCATCGTAGAAATCCAAACCCAACATCGTTTGAACCCTGCAAAAATCAAAATGGTGCAACGAAATGCAATGGTCAAATAGCGCATCGCAGGAACTGTACCTGGAGTCGCAGAACAAGCAAAGGAGATTGGAATTAGAGCCTCCATCTTCTGCGGCTTCGTCTTCAGCTTCCCAATCGTCCTAGCCTTCGAGCTCTTTGTCTTCGTTTTCTATTTTGTTTTCTTCTTCTTCTTCTTCTCCATCGTCGAATTCGTGGTTTTTTGGTTCTTCTTCGCTTTGTAGGTGATTAGAAATAGTGGCCATTGGTGTGGTGTGTAATTTGAAGGAATTGGAATATTGGTATGTGGGTTCATGGTGGTAAAGGTGGGCGGTTGTCGTGGTGTGGTGGTGAAGTGGCCATGGGTTTCTGTGGCTAAGGTTTTTGGGTTTTGTTTTCTCTATGGGTTTCTAGGTTTCGATGGCCATGAGTTTGTGGTTGGGGTTTTTGGGGTTGCTGTGGTGAAGATGACTTTGGTTTTCAACTGATATATATCAATTTGGGTACTAAGTTTTGGAGATAAAAATCAGTTTAGGTATGTTCTTCGTGGTGGTGGTAGCAGGTGGTTGCAGAGGTGATTTGGGTTTTGGGTTTTGGGTTTTTGTTTTTATTTGGGTTTTAGGATATATTATTTTATTGTGTAAAAATATTATTATAATATGTTATATTGTAAAATAAAAGTTGAGATACTGGGAGTATTGTAAAATTGTATAGTATAATTGATAAAGTAAATTTTTTGAGATGGTAAAATAAAATATGATAGAATAATGGAATGTGAATGCTCTAATGCTCTTAGACGTAGTGCCATCCATAGGCCATTTTCAATTTTTTTTTTCCCTTCCTTTCAAAACGAGCCTAATATTGAGAGAGAGAGAGAGAGAGAGAGAGAGAGAGAGAAGCCTTTCTAGTTTTTGTATTTTATAGAAGGAAACTCCTTAATTAGTAAGCTTTGCTAGTTAATTATAATTATATCTTTAAAAAAAAAAAAAAAAAACTGAATCCGGACACTTTCTGCATGACAGGAACAATGGAATTACTGATTATAGACTTCATAGTGACACATAAAGCAACTCTCCAACCTTTTACAAATATAAATAAAGGTAGGAAATATATAAATTCTACTTTCTACAGCTTATACACGTCAAGGAATCTTTCGTACAGTGATTCCAGCATCTAAAGCATGCCTTTTTCTTGATTTGCATACGTATATAAATAACCACCGTAAAGTGAATCTCAAAAAAAACAAAAAAACTCAAAGTACCCTAGGACCTAGGAGGTTGAATATGTGAGAGTTTGGATACAACTGAATTTAGGTTGGCGTCTGCTACTGTGATTAAAATAGTGGGTCTTATTTACTGTTTATGAGATTCATAAAAATAAAAATCTGCAAAATCAACTTTAAATTAGATTTCATGATATTATTTATATATTTAAAAATTATTTTATTATAATATTTTTAATTTTTAATAATAAATTGTATTTAAATAGACCCATAAATTTATTATTTATGAGATTGGCAAGAATAAGGGGTGTTTGTTTTGTGTTTTCAAATAATAATTTTCAATTTTTAAATAATATTACATGTATTTTTACAGATTTTTTTACCCACATTTTAAAACTGGGTCTCATGACACTCTTCATATAATTAAAAATAATTTTGCTACAGTATTTTTAATTTTCAATTTTTTTTATTACAGATATCTAAACAGACCCTTAAGTTCCATCTGTATTTGTGGAAGGGAATGCTTAATTTTTTATTACGTTATACGTGGATGAATTACATTAGTACACTTTCAAATATATCAGATGAAGATCCACTGTTTATATAAATCATTTAGAAAATCAAGTAATGTCTTTTCAACATTGTGTCAATGTAACGAAAAATTATACTAGGATTTTATTTTTGGTATCGCATTAAATACTAGAATGAGATTAAAAGCGATTAACTGCCATAACAACTCCCACCCACTTACCCAAAAAAATACATAAATAATTGAAATGATAATGACAAGGAAAGTGAGTGAAAAAACCCAGTTGCACAGGCTTCTATCCTATGACTATGGTGTCCAATGTTTTGTAGGCGCTTATGTTTCACGTGCTCTTCCTTCGTTGTGACTCATTAGTAATAACCTTTCTCTCAATAAAGAAATAAAACCCACATTTTCTTTTTTTCAATATTTGCCACTCCATTACCAATTCTTTGCTTTCTAGCTTTTCTTTTAGTTTAAATACTATATAGCCTTTGCAGCTTCCAATGGCAGATCTCAAGCCTGTGATCGAGATTTCTTTCGCTGAAATATTCCTGTGCAGCGCTTTCGCGGCTTGTTTTGCCGAGGTACCATTGATCTTTCCTGATTTTGACTTAAAATTGTGTTCATTCAATTCTCATTTATGCGTTTTACTTAATTTGATATCTGGGTATTAACAATCTTTGACTTTTCTTTCGTGTGTTGAGCTCAAAGAGTATGCTTTGCTTACTAATCTGGGTTGTTAAGGAGATTTATTATTATCAGCGTAGTGTGATTCTTTTGATTTATATGTCTCATTTGGGTGTTCTAGGAAATGTGGTGCAGCTGAATTTCAAAAGCCATTTGTCTGTCTGTCATCAAATTTTTTTTTTTTTTTTAATTTTAAATTATTACTAATTTTCATCTTCTGGGTTATGTACAGTTTTTTAGAGTCTCAATTTTTTCTAGCTACAACTATAATTCGATCAAGCATCGACAAATAAGCAAATAAGCTACTGCTTCTTTCTTGTGTTGAAAACAGGTCTGTCTGTTGTAATCAAAGCTTATGAAATTCTATTACTTGAATTTGATGTGTTTGTCTGCTGGTGACTACCAAAACGTGATCTGGGTGGAAGAGTTTTGTTATTAACAATTAATGTTATATTGCTGTTAGAAAAATGGTTAAATTATTAAGTTCACCATTTTCTACTAACTTAAGCTTTTGGAATAATTGGTAATTTATCATGTTCTTAGAGTAGATGGACATGAGTCTGAACTCTATCTCTACTCTTAACTCCCATTTAAACGGGGAGATTGCGCCTACCAAGGACAATTGGTAATTTTGCAATTGATGTTTGGCTTTCAGCTATATTCTTTTATGATTTTCTTTTTAAAATTTGATTTTATAGCTATTAGACAGCATTGCCCTAGTTTACTGTTGAAGGATTTTAGTCAATGAGTAATGGTATTATACTACATTATGTGCTATGTTCTATCTTTTCTTTTTCCCCTTTACTTGTTTAAGCTTATTTGACTTCAGATAATTCCTCCTCATTCTCAAGCAGTTTGAAATTCAGTTTTGAAAACCTGTTTTGTTTATAAAAATTTTCCTTTATGACAACGAAAGAAACACATTACTTGATTATTTAAGAATTGTATTCTGATTGTAAAATTGATGCATTAACTTAATAAGGCAAAACAGCAGTACATGATCTCAAAGTGATGGATTTTGTTTTAGCCTGAGTTAAGGTATTAGTTTCCATAATCTGTTTTTGTAGTTAAGCATTATGATATAATGGTTCATGCTCTATGCATAATGCATTTGCTTTCTTTAGTAATGTCACAGTTCTTTTCTTCTAAAAACACACACACACACACCTATTGGAGCTCACAAAAATATGAGTGGATTTCACTTGTCATTGTCTTCATTGATTTTTTTTGCAGTTCTGTACCCTTCCTTTGGACACTGCTAAAGTCAGGCTTCAGCTTCAAAAGAAAGCAGCAGCAGCTGGGGTGGATGGAGTGGGTTTTCCCAAATATAGAGGCTTGTTGGGTACTATGGCCACCATTGCCAGGGAAGAAGGTTTGTCGGCACTTTGGAAAGGCCTTATTCCAGGATTACAACGCCAGTGTCTTTATGGAGGCTTACGGATTGGCTTATATGGTCCTGTGAGTTTATTATATGTTCTTTTCATGAATACGATTAATTCTTATGCTTTCTCAGTGTCACAAGTTTATGTGTATTCATAAATTGCATGTTGAACAGGTCAAAAGATATCTAGTTGGCAGCGAATTTATTGGAGAAATTCCTTTATACCACAAAATACTTGCTGCTTTTTTAACAGGTGAAAATGTTTCTCACTTTCCTGCCTGCTGTTCGAATTTGCATACAACCTGTATTAACTTTCTCAAACTATTGTTACCATTCCCATTGCTTCTTTAGATTTCATAACAAGCCTTTTTTTTTTTTAATAAATAAAAAAACTTGACAGGTGCTATAGCAATTATTGTGGCTAATCCAACTGATCTTGTCAAAGTTCGGCTTCAAGCAGAAGGAAAATTGCCAGCTGGCGTGCCTAGGCGTTATTCTGGAGCTTGGGATGCTTATTTCACCATAGTGAAGCAGGTCAGTTTTCTTGCAGTAGTATTGTGCTTTTCTTTTCTTCTTCTTCTTCTTCTTCTTCTTTTTCCCAGTATCTAAGTGTATCATTTCAAATATCTATAAAAAATTAGGAAGGTTTAGGGGCACTGTGGACTGGCCTTGGCCCCAATGTAGCAAGAAATGCTATAGTAAATGCTGCTGAACTAGCCAGTTATGACCAAGTGAAACAGGTAACATAAAAGTATTAGGTCTTTTAAGTTGACCTTGTTTTGTATTTCGAAGTTGTTGCTATGTTAAGTTACTTCCAAAATGTCCTAACACACTATACTTATGCAGATGATTTTGAACATTCCAGGGTTCATGGATAATATCTTAACTCATCTGCTAGCTGGTCTAGGTGCAGGTTTCTTTGCTGTCTGTATTGGTTCTCCTGTTGATGTGGTATGCATTCTTTTTCTGCTTCCTCTACTTTTAGCCACAAATTGTATGGTTTACAGTCTTCCAATAGTCTACTTTCATCTTCGTATGCTTTGATTTATAGTTGTATGTTTGTATATGACAAGTTGACATTCACTATTGTAGGAATTTATTCTGTCATTATTTCTGAGGTGTTCTCTTTGTTTCAATGATTCTGACAAATCAGCTCTAAATTCAAGCTTTTATATCAGACTCAGTCCTCCAGAACTGTTTTCATTTAAGAAAATTTCCACTGAACTTTGTTGAAATTTGCAACACTGATGGAAAAATTGATAATATGATGGACACGATGCAAATCTTGGATAATTTAAAACAAGCATGACATGATAATTATAAAAACCAACTATTTTGGATTCAAAAGAGTCACATGCTGTCTCTCATGTGTGTAACCTTGTAAATAGTACTGATAACATTTAAATATCTTCATAAGTTCGTTTTGACTATGAGATGATATTTTTTTTTATATGAGTGAATCTGTGCAAGCTTTCTTGCTTTTCTAACTTTTTATTGCTGTTGAAGCTGTTTTCCTGTTGTAGCATAATCTGCAAAATTATTCGCTGCAGGCTTTAACGCGGCTGTGCTAGTGAAAGATTGTGATCAAAATTTGTTTCTTATCATATGAAGCAATTTTATATAGTTTTTTAAGGATGAGCTAGTCAGTCAATGTTGGCTTGGATGCCATGCTTGTTATGTTCCAGGTGAAATCTAGAATGATGGGAGATTCAACTTACAAAAACACGCTTGATTGCTTCATCAAAACTTTGAAGAGTGAGGTATGTTGATTTGTCTCTGAAGTTAATAATTTTCTTTTATGTATTTGTGAATATTACTCTCCTCCCCCCCCCCCCCCCTCTCTCTCTCTCTCTCTCTCTCTCACACACACACACACCTCACAAAGACACTTTAGATTGGACTCTCTAAAAGGCTACCGATTTCCAAAATGGAGATCATTCAAGGAAAAAAAAACTCTTCTATGTTCCATTTTTTTTGTCCATTATTACTTTTTGGAATATCCCAACACATTATCTACTTTGAAAAGTCAATAAGAACAATTTTAATAATTTTCCTAGCCAAGAGACTTGTAGCTCAAGTAGCATCTCTTGGTGTTTCCAATGGAGACATCTAGGGTTCAAATCTCTCCTCTCCAACTCTAACTATCAAATTTTCAATTTAAAAAAAAAAAAAAATTGTACACCTCTTATTATTAATCTTTCTACTTATCAAAAAAAAAAATCCTAAAATTGCCTTTTATTGTATTGAAAAAAGTTACTGATTTTGTCCTCTTGTTTTGTATGAGTTTAAATTAAAGATGATAACGTTGAAAACTTATGCCTTTTAATTTAAAAGATGATGCATTAAATAACACATCCCCTTAGAACATTGGATTCTAAAGTGAACATATAAAATGGAACAGAGGGGTTCAAGTGATAGTTCAACGGCAATGGCATCCTTTGTGGTGTCCCATGTTTGTGGTTCGAACTGCACCACCTCCCTCCCCTACTATCTACTTATCAGGAAAAAAAAAAAAAAGGGGATAGAGGAATATAATGAGAAACCAGTGATCTCCTCTGCCTAAAATATAGGGTGGAGGCTGAATGCACGTGGAACTTAACAATAAAAAAAAATCAATTGAATTATATATTGCAGGGATTTTTTTTCCTTTTAAAATGAGAAACAAGTTCTTACTCTTGATTAAGAACTTGACATAAATGTCTGCATGGACCATCAACTTCAGTAAAATAAGCACTAACTCATAAAAAATTATATATTGCAGGGATTTTTTGCCTTTTATAAAGGGTTCTTCCCTAATTTTGGCCGGCTGGGTTCTTGGAATGCTATTATGTTTCTAACTTTTGAGCAAGTAAGATATTAAAATTATGTTAATGCATCTTGGTATTGAATTTTAGTTAAATCTAGGTACTTGCATGCACCTGATTCTGGGAATTGCTATTCATCCTGCAGTTTTCATTCATATGCAATGGAGTTTACTATTTCATTCTTTTAGACATAGAGAAAATGTACTAGAATTTGGAATGTTAAACGAACTTTTTTCTAGACTAGAAGAATTGCCTATGCTCATAGGTAAGTGTAAATTGGTGTTCCATAAGGTAGTGCACCAGGTCTCTTCAGTTTATCCACTTATGGTTTTTCATTCATGGAATGTGGATTTGCTATTGAAATATTTGTCTCACTGTATCTACCATGAGTTTCATTGGTCCAGATGTGCAAACTAGAGTTCCATTTCTAATGCAGGACTGCTGAATTGGCCTGATGACACTCTTCACATATGAAGTGGGCACAATTCTGGAATTGCATGACCGTTCACATTAGACTTTAGTAGACTACTATGTTTAGTTATTATGTCTTTGAACCTTATGGATTATCCTCAACTAAGAAATATAATTATAAAAAAAAAAAAAAAAATCTTTTTAGGTTGGTAGATCTTTTTGTGTTCATGATTCTCTGTGAAGCTTGAAAGTATTGATTCTTTTAATATAAAAATTTTAATAATCATTTTGAGTGTTTGCAGAGGCTTATGCTGATTTACTTTTGCTTAACCTACATATAAGTCAATTAACCACTCTGTCATTGAAAATCTTGAAAGTGCTCATTATTTCATCTCCATGACAGGCCAAGAGAATTTTCTGAGGTGAAGTCCAACTCTATAGCTTTCCTGGTTTGGAATTAGCAAGCAGGAAGGTGCAGCCTTTGCTTGGAAATTGCCTCTTCATCTATTTCTGATTTTTTGTGGAGAGATAAGATCACCACTACATTTTTTGGTTCACCACTCAGTTATTTATATAGGGTAGTGTATGTAACATTGAATAGACTGTCAAACTAGAGTGACTTGAAAAGTTATTCGTTATTATTGATCCTTTTGTGATAGTTTGCAAGCGGCTTTCCTTGCCATTTCTCCAAATTTGACATTGCGTACATTATTACGTTGTAAATTTGAATGAAAATAAACCACTATATTGTGGGATTTTCATCGTGTACTTGTTTACCGGTCTGAAAGGAAAAGAAATTGAGTGGTTATACCCGTGGCAAGATCTGAGGGTTGAGTTGTTCTCGATGTTACCTGTATAGATTTTTTGGATCAATTTACTGAGATGTTATGCCAATTGCTCATTTAGATCTCGTCTAGACTTTAGATTGATATTATTGTTAATTTACTAGCCAATGGTGATATCTTGCAGAACATCTTGTACAATTAGCTCTTCATGGCCTGGTGACCCGTTATTTTAAATACAGACTGATTGGACTAGTAAGGCATATTTGAAACTGCAATGAAATGAATTTCAGAACTCTTGTTTCATCTGCAATATATCTTGGTATCTTACGCATAAACATGGTCCTCCATTGATGGCAATAGCTCTAACAATGAAACATAAGCCTGCATTGTTTGGAACAAAATGGAAAACATCAATTAAGACTGATTAAGTGGTTCCAGATTTCAAGTCTAGAATCTGAAGTGGCTACATCCGGTTCCAAAAACAGCAAATGTTAATATTACATTTACCTTCTCATTAGTGATCTAACCGTCTTAATTACAAGAATAACCTAATGATATCCTAACAGCATTAGTAATAAACAAACAATCCCAAAAAGCCCTTTAATTGTTTAAGAACAGCCAGCTTGACATATAACAACCTCAATTGTTTGCCTTACGTCCTAGATACCAGATAAACCCTAGCCTTAATAACCGAACCGTTTCCAAGCTTGAATCCAGGACTAACTGGGAAACCCACAATTTGACCTGCAGGCATGTGCCCGTTTGAAAACTTAACAACACTCTCCATATACTGTGGATGAAGCTCAGCTCCCCGACTTGCCTCGAACTGACTAGGTGCTGGGTCAAGTGAGAATGCCAGCAAGTGAAGCAGCCACACAGCCTTGGCAAGTTGCAAGAATTCAACATAAAACTGACTCCTAGGATGGTTCCCGGCCAATACCTGGCGCCGCTGTTCCAAGTCTCCAAACAAGGACTCCTCCATTTTGGGATGAACAATGGAAAGGTACCTCTTGGAGCAGAATTTGCCAAAGTGACAGGTCGGCAAGATCCCAAGAAGTTCAGAAGGGTCCATTGCCTTCATATCGCGGTACTGGGTGAAGCAGTCACGGCGAAACTGGTCTGGATTGAGGAGGGATGAGAGGCTGCCATCCATGTAGAAGGTCTCATGGTCAAATCCTTGAAAGATTTTGCGGGAAATGTAGGATTCAAGAGCATATTTGGCATGGTGGCTAGCAATGGCAGATGAAGTGTTGTTGGTAAAGGTGATACTATCAGTGGCAGTGGTGGCAGCTTCAATGGAACGGACAGCAGCAGCAATGTCCCAGTGGGCAGAGCGCATGTGGGAGAGGAGGAGGGATGTGAAGGACTTGGATGCCTCTCTAACCTGGCTCATTGTAGTTTCAAAGAGCTCAGAAGTTGGGGCTACTGCACCTGTTACAATTAAAAGTAGGTTATCAGATTCCTTACATATTATCAATACAACCAGAAGAACGTAAAACCTTCTAGGAAATTTTTATTGTTTTAGTTCCTACAATTTAGGCTAAAATTTTATCAGTCCTTTACCTAATTTCCCCCCTTCAAATGTCGAATTAGTCCATAAGGTTTAATTTTTGTCAATTTTAGTTTCTTAGAGCACTCACAGTAGTGGTGCTATATAGGTATAATGCTATTTTTTAGCTCCAAATACCAAAAAACCATCACGTAGCAGTGGAGCTAAATCTTTTTTAGATTTAGCTCCTCAGTTACAGTAAGATAGATGTGCACTGTAGCTCAAAGCTAAAAAAGAAAAAAAAAAAAAAATTATTTCACTTCTCTCTTCTCTCTCATTAAAATATTCCTTTCCTTTTCTCTCTCTCTCTCTCTCTCTCTCCGGCTTCTCTTCTTTCTTCTTTCTTCCTCAATTTTTTTTTCTCTCTAGCTCACCGGTCTCTCATCTCCCTCATCCCTCAGCTCATGGGTCAATTTTTTTTTCTCTCTAGCTCGCCGGCCTCCCTCATCCCTCATCCCTCAGCTTGCCGACCTCCCTCATCCCTCAGCTCGCCAGCCAGCTCCCTCACCGCCGACTTGTTCCACCGACCCAGCTCGTCGACCCACGCCAAGCCCCATCGCCAATCTCCCCAAACCCCATTGCCCAGTCCGTGCCCCTCTGCCGGCCTCAACGTCACCGGCCCAAGCCCCAAGCCGCCGATCCACGCCTCCGCCCAATCCTCCGATCAGACCCACGTCGCCCAGTCCTCCCCACTCCGCCGATCAACGCCTCCGCCCAGTCCTCTGATCAGACCCACGCCATCTCTATATTCTCTTTACTGTGATTGAAATTGTTTGTTTGTTTGTTTTTTTTTTTTTTTTTTTAATGTATTTTCATATGGGAATGATGTTTGATTTTTTTTTTTTTCTTCTGTGGGTTTGATTTTTTTTTTTTTTCTTCTGGGTTTGGTGGCTGTGGTGGTGGCGATGGTGGTTGTTGTGGCTATGGTTTGGTGGTACGGTGTTTGATTTTTTTTTTCCTGTGGGTTTGGTGGCTGTGGTGGTGGATTGGTGACTATGATGGTGGTTTGATTTTTTATTTTGTTTGTGGGTTTGGTTGTGTCTGGTGGTGGTGGTGGCTGATAGTAGAGGTGGTTGTGGATGGTGTTGGGTTGTTTTTTTGGGTAGTGGGATATATTATTTTATTATAGGTGGTATATTATTTTATTGTAGGTGGTATATTATTTTATTGTGATGTTTATATTATTTTATTACGTTAATAGCTAAAATAGATCCACTGCTGCAGCATATGTGTAGGTATAATAGATAAAGTAACTTTTGGTGGAGCTAAAAAGCTAAATTTTTAGCTCCACTGCTGTAGATGCTCTTACTTTGTCAAAATGAGACAATCTAGACCTTCCGTCCAAATTTGTTAGCAAATGTAGCTATGTAAACATTTTTAAATCTTTAGAAAAATCACTCATCAAACAATAAGATCTATTAAGTGGTAGATCTCATGAATGGTTTCAATTAAGTTTCTAATGAAAAAAAGCTCAAACAATGTTGTTTACTAACAGTCTTGGACCAAATGACCAAACTAATTGACAAAATTTAAACTTTCATGATTAATTTAACAATTGAAGTAAAATTCAAGGAACTAAATTGAGTGAGTTCTAGTCATAACTGAGAAGAAAATACTTTCTTTCCCTTTTTTGTTTTTTTGGAATAAAAAGGAGAGGGGAGGAGAGGAACAATTTCGGCTGGAAAACTATTTGGTTAGTAGTACTCCCTCCTTTCACCTGAATGATGGTCCTATTAATTAAATTTATGGTAAGACTCATTATTCATATGAGAGAAATGAGAATAGCATTGTTGTATTTTTGAATTACAGAATAATTACTAGTTTTAGTTCCAATGCCGGGAGAAGTTAATGATACTATTGGTTTTGAATTAATGTAAACAGTTAAAACATACATCTAGCTATAAGTATTGATGCTAGGATTATTAGCAATTTTACTAAACAAAGCTAAGTGTCAATTTTTTAAACACTATCCAAAAATGTAATTAAGAAATTTATTTCTCATATTATTAATGTACATCTAGCACTAGTTGCATTTATTGTGACATCACTTTGTAATAAGATTGCCATTAGTTTCAGCATTTTATTAACTAAAAGAACCATGAAGACTGAAGTGTTTATCAAAAAAAAAAAAAAAAAAACTATGAAGACTGAAGTGTGCAGTGTGAAAAGATGGGGGTGTAACTGTAAAAAGTAAAAACTACCCAACAAATCGAGGTGTCGTAGTAGAATTGATAAAAAGTTTTAGGAAAGAAAAAACATTAGGATAAAATTTTAGAGCTTGACCTTGAGGTTGAAGAGTGCACGAAAGCTTCTTTTTTGACAAAGAGTGAGAGTGGGACCTTCCCTTCTTTCCATTGGTAACAGTAGTAGTAGTAGCAGTAGTGAGTGTAGCAACATTCCTAAGCTTCTCCTTCAGATTCTCCACCTCCACTTCCCTCACCTTCACCTCCCTCTTCAGCTCCTCCACCGCCGCCTCATACGGCGCCACCACCTCTCTCACCCCCACTACTCCTCCACTTCTTCCTCCTTCTCTACTTCCATTGTAGCTACTCCTCCTAAATCTCTCTCTCAACACAGCTAGCCTCTTCAGCTCACCCACCACAGCCACGTCAGCCACCCTTATCTTCTCCGGGTCCCACGGGCAATGCGCTTGTTGCAGGGTCGAGTAAGCTCTCTTCATCGACGACACTGCCTCGAACACTTCCTTCATCACTCTCTCCATCTCCATCATTTTCTCTATCCTCGCCTCTTCCTTCGTCCCTTCCCACCATTCCTTGTACTTTTCCTTTTCTTCTGCTGCTTCTTCTTCTTCTCCGGACTTGAACTCTGCCTCCGACTCTGACTCGGACTCAGACTCGTCTTCCTCATCTCCAGCTCGATTCTCGTGGCGGCTCGCGGCTAGTGGATGAAGCAAGCAAGAGGCGGCGACTCTTTGGATCAGATCCGAGAAATTTGACGCCTTGCTCGTCATTTTCTTCAGAGAAGAAAGAAGCAGCAGATCAGATAAACTCAGAGCTCAAGCACTACACTCACTGACTGTTTCTAAAAGCTTTTTTTTTCTTGAGAATCAGATCAAAGCTTTTCCACCAGCATTTAAGAAAACAAAGACCCTTTATTATTTATTATTCGCACATAATTAAATGAGCAGAGCAGGACACAAAAGAAACACGCAAGTGCAATTGATTAATGAAGCTCATTTAATTAACATCAAAGTCTAATTTCCTATTTTTGCAATATTTAATTGAAATGTCATTGAAACAAGTAAACAACTTTGTCAAAAAAGTAAAATGTCATTAAAACAAGTAAACATCTTTGTCAAAAAAACCTATAAAAAACAAGGTTTTGTCAAAAAAGGGAATGTCATTAAATTAAAACAAAGAAAAAATGAAACAACAGCTACAAGGGTTTAAGTTCTACAATAGCTATCCTCTAGCAAAGAGGTCTAACCTATTTGTGTACTTTTGTTTGTCACTGTGTACTAAAACCAAATCTTGTTTGCTTCTCTGAATTTCTCTGTGAGTCAACAATCAAGAGGCTGCGTCTGTCAATTATGGTTTCAAATTGGAGGTGCTTTATTATTAGTATTATTATTATTCCTGGAGAGTGGAGAGCGCTGAGCTTGAGAGTTGAGTGGTGGTGGAATAGTGGACCTGCGAGTGTCTCTCTGGCTTGGCTAGGAAGGAAAGGTACTGCTATGATAAAGGACTATGGGTCCTCAGCTCTCAACTGACGCTACTGAACATTGTGAGTGAGAGAAGATTGGGAAGTTGCCTGTGCCCACCGTACCCACCCAAACTTTTATTATAAAGCATAGAATCATTTCTATGTTTTTTTTTTTTTTTTTTTTTTTTTTTGGAGAATAGTCACACAACTTGGTTTGTGGGAATTAAGGGGTTAGCAGTGTATTTTGAACTACAGTTTTCAATATTTAAACAATATTATACATATTTTTATATTTTTTTTAAATATATATATTTAAAAAAATATATAAATAACGTTACTAAAACAATATTACCAAACGACTTCTTAAGATTGTTTGGTAGAGCAGTTTAAGAATTGCAGTTTGGAGTTTTTTAAAATATGTATAGGTAAAAAAAATATAAAAATACGTGTAATATTGTTTATAATATGAAAATTTGAGTTTAAACTTGGGCACCAAACAGGCCTTAATTATCAATGAGTATATGGATACTCCCCATCTGAGTCGTACTATAATGTTACTGGGGGACAGGTGTACGGTAGAGATCAGGATTCTGTGATTTTTTAAGCAGAACGGCGGAAATAAAAAAATACTAACAAATGTTATTGGTTAATAATTTGTTTAAATAAAGTTTTTATAGAAAAAAATAAGGATTAATATTTTGATATTTATTTATTATAAAAATGGTGTCAATTTTTTTTTTAAATAAATTATTAAATAATGTTTTAAAAGTACCTTAATTTAAATAATAAAAAAAGTAAAAAATTGGAATCTGTGACTTTAGTTGACTCTGTTTAACCAGTCACGTCACGTGGACCATCTTTCCCATCTCTTTATTATCCATTAATTATTGCCCTTTGGTTTGGGTCCGAGCACTTATGTTTTGTTTGGTTGAGGGTCTAAAAAGTGTGGGCAAAAAAGATTCAAAGTTTTTTTTCTTTTTAGGTCTGTGTTTGCCATTTAAGGTAATCTTATTGTTATTAACGTAAACGCGTAAATGCACTTTTAATATGTACATTTTGACTCTTTTTTTTTTTTTTTTTTTATCTTTGCATTTTAATTTTATCATTTTTAGTCTTTAAATCAATTAGTGCGTGTCATATCAGTTTTTAACGTCAGCCAACTAACATAAAAAATTGACATGATTGACAACACTATTAAAATAATAATAAAAAAAAAATTATTTTGACATTAAAAAATGATACATCAACATCTAAATTAAAAAAAATTAATTTATTAATTTTACCTAAATAAATTTTTTTTCATTATTTTCGGAATAACAATGGGTAACATGTTCTTCGGGTTGCCCAGAAAATTAAAATAATCTAAGTTTTTTTTTTTTCTTGTATTTTCTTATCAAATAAACATGCAAAAATTCATACAAAATCCCCATCCTCCATTGAAACCTCCAACATGAAAAAATCATCAAACCCACCACAACCAACGAATCCAAACCAATCAACAACCACCACTACTTGGGGTTCACAACGCCACAGCCACCAATCTTAGAGAAAACCCACTATCATCAACCCAAGCCAAAAAGTAGCTGAAAACGGAAGAAAGCGAGGGATCTAGAAGAATCAGACCTGCATATTGCACTTGACAAGATCGAGAGGAGTGACAGCCATGTGAGTGAGACCACAGTTAAGAATACCGCCGGCAGTACAAGCGGCGTAGAAGGCCGGCGAGTACATCTCGATCTTGCCGGCTCGCTTAGCGCCGAAACAATGAAGTTCTTAGTCAAAGATGAGACGCCGTTGTTGGAGCTTGCTAGAGCAGCAGCACCAAGCATGGTCTTGTCAAGACTGAAGGATTTGTGCGAGGTGGAGATGGTGGAGGAAGAGGAGTAAACGAAGCTCGAGATCAAAGATTGACACGAAGATTTGTCTGAGAGAACCATCGGAGAAAGAGAGAGACAAAGGGTTTTTTGGTAATGGAGAGAGAGAGAGAGAGAGAGAGAGAGAGAGAGAGAGGCTTATGCTCAAATTTTTAAATCTAGTTTATGTTTGTCATTGTGTTCTTTGTGTTTTTAAATTTGAGTTTGGGTTTGGTTCTGGGTTCGTGGTCTTATGTTCTTGTATTGATGTTTAAATTTGTGATATGTTCTTGTTTAAAATGAATTAGATCTAAATTTATATATTTTATTGTTTTTAATTCTTTTTTTTCTTTTTTTTATTTAGTTAAAATTGACAAATTATTTATAAAAAAAAATTTGGATAATTACAGTAAACCTACCTGTGGTATGGCCCGTTTTCACTTTACCTACCCATGGTTTAAAACTATACACTTTGCCCACCTGAGATTAGTTCTGTTAGCATTTCGTAACCCACCTCTCTGTTTGCCGTTAGAAAAACACATTTTTAGGCAAAAACAAATATAACAAGAATCAAAAAGTTGTTTGTTTTGATTGCTTAAGAACTTCTATAAGAACAAAGTGAAGGAATAGCAAACCACAGGATAATTTGAGTTCAAAAACAACATTATTGAACAAAATAAAATGAGAAACCACATTACCCCCATCACGATTAAACTCAGAAACAACAAAATCCCAAGAACAAACATCAGTGGCAGCATAAATTAAACAGAACCACAATTTCGCAACAAGAACATAAGATTTCCAAATACCCAAAAACTCAAAATTCCATACAAACAAGCATAAAAAAAATTGAAGCAGAACCACAATAACCCAATAAGAAAACAAACAAACAAAAAAGACCCAGAAGCCAAATCATTACAATTACCAACAGACAACAAAAACCTAGGAAATAAAAAAAAAATAAAAAAAAATTAAAAAAAAAAAAGAAGAAAACCCCATTATAGGTGTGAGTCAGACCATTCTAGCATCAATGGTGTGCTTGTCCTGAAGAACCCTATTGAGAATGGAAGGATCTGCAAAGACAACAAAGCCAAAGCCTCTGGGTCTACTAGTGGTCTTGTCTCTCATGACCACTATCTGGACCACATCACCATAGTTCTCAAAGTACTCCTTCAGCTTTTCCTCAGTGGTCTCCCATGAAATCCCACCTATGAATAGCTTCCCCTGATCTGAATCCATTTCCAACAATTACCCAATACCACAAATAAATACCTCATTCTTTCTAAGCTTCCTTTGCTTCTCTTCTCTTCTCTGCCAAAGTGGGGTTTTGGGGAGTTAGGGGATTTGGGGAGAAAGGGCCGTCGAGAGAAGAAGAAGAAGGGATTTTTTTGAGGTAGCTCAAATGAAACCCAACCACAATAGCAAACCCACCCCCCATTCCAACTTCAAACGCACTTTGAATCCCAGCCACAGTGGGGAGAGAAGCCAAGATCAGAGTGGGATTTGTGTGCGCTATTCCTCCACTTTGTTCTTTAGAAGTTCTTAAGCAATCAAAACCCTTACTTTTTGATTTTTGTTATGTTTGTTTTTCCCTAAAAATGTGTTTTTCTAACAGCAAATGGAGAGATGGATTACGAAAGGCTAACGGAACTAACCTCAGGTGGATCAGGTGTAAAGTTTTAAACCACGGGTAGGTAAAGTGAAAACGGGTCATACTACAGGTGGGTTTATTGTAATTATCCCAAAAAAATTAGATGTTGATGTGGCATTTTTTATAATATTTTAATTCCTCTGCCAGCCACTTCAGATATTTTCGTCGGTTGACAAACAGAAAGAACGAAAATAACACGCGTTAATTGGTTTAGGGACTAAAAGTGGTAAAATTAAAATGTAGGGACCAAAATAGAATAAAGCCAAAATGTAAGGACTAAAAGTGCATTTATGCCTAACATTAAATGAGTAGTATGGCCAATATAAAAACAAAATTAGAGATGAAGAATTAAAATGAAAAAAATGAAAACGTAAAGGATCAAAATGAAAATAGCTTAAAAAATTATCAAACTAGTACTCCCTCCGTCTCAATTTATTTGTCCTGTTTGAAAAGTCAAACTTTTTAAGGAAACATCATTTATTGTTTTGTTTGCCCTATAAAAATGTATAAGTTTACAAAACTACCCTTAAATAAATTTATCAGCTTTTTAAAAAAGAGTTATTCTTAATAAGACAATTAAAAAGGTGCCCCAATTAAATTAATTTTGTTTTAAAAAAATATTAGTTAGTTTTCTTTTCAAATAGTTTTGAAAATAAAGTAGGAATATAATAGGAACATTAATAAATTAATAATTTTTATTTTTAAAAATATGACAATATTTTGGGACATCCCAAAATGGAATAGAGAACAAACATATTGAGACGGAGGTAGTATTAATTGAGATTTTTTATTCTCCTCCAATCCTCATCATGATGTTATTAATTTCCTGTAGTTTATGGAATTGAATATATTTAATGTGTACTCCATTCCTATTAGACTTCTTTATAATATTTTACAATAATTATCTAGAACATCACGCACTCCATTCATATTTTCAATTTGATTTGACAATAATTATCTTAAACATCATTTACTCATAATTATAATGAGACTTAGATCTCTTCACAAAGAATGCACATGCTAAATGCAATAAAGGGATCATAGGAATGGGTGAGAATTAAACTTCTCTTGGTGCATGTTTGCTACTTGCTGCTAATAATCTTTATTGGTTAATGCAATTAGATGTTTGCGATACATAAGTTTTGAGCAAGACTTAAGTACAATACGTAGGTGCTGTTTCTTAGGTTCCCATTTTAAAATTCTGCCATATGATTTTTTTCTCATGGGATGGAAGTGTATTTTTAAGTTAAATAGCCACATGATTGAATTTTAAGAGTGGAACTTAAAGAACAGCACCTAAGGTACTGTATCTAAATTTTGTCTAAAATTTTATCCTTATTGAATTGAGTCATGTTAACAGGTGTCTTTAGAATAATTGTTAATAAATCATATTAAGAAAGTTTTTAACACCACTTTTATGAAAAATATAAAAAACTGTCAAAAAATTAATTGTTTTATCATTTTCCCATAAAATGTTTATAAAAATAATTCCTAAAACAATGTCTTTAGGACATTCATTAACATTTTCCTTTAATTATTATAAAAAATAAATCCCAAATTTGATAAGTTCTTCTTTTTGAGGATTGACATCATGCATGCAGCATTATGATTTTTCACCTGCTCATATCTCCATCTTCCGTCTCCAAGCAATTTTGTTTACTGTTAGTGGGGTGGGCTCCACCACTTTGGTAAAAAGTGAAGTTAAAAGCTGAGATATGTAACTCAGTTTTGTAACCAAACAAAAGTTTTGGAGTTTTTGAGTTATAGGGAGAATTGAGTTATAAGTTATGGGTTTTGAGTTTGAATTATGAATTTTGAATTATGAGTTGTGAAAATTGAGTCATGACCAATCCAAACGAGCCCTTAGTTTCAAAAGCTAAGGTGGAATCATTATAGTTAAGGTGGGTTAATTATTTTAAGGTTTTTTTAAGTGGATTGATAACATGGCTTAACTTGAACCATTCATTATAAAATGTAAGGTTAAGATTAAAAGAACTTAATGTCGTAAAGTATCTTAGGAACTCTAGAAGATTTGAATCTTCTAAAAGGTGAGGTCAAAAAAGATTCTAAGTTTTTTTTTTTTTTTTGGGTGTGTTTGCCTGTAATTATCATATTTACTAACATAAAATGGGTAGTATGACCAATATAAAAACAAAATTAAATATGAAGAATTAAAATAAAAAAAATTGAAACATAAAGGATTAAAATGAAAATAACTTAAAAAATTATCAAACTAGTGTTAATTGATCCAATGGTGCTTGATTCTCCTCCAAACCTCCTCATGATGTTATTAGTTTCCTTTAGTTTATTTATTTATTTATTTTTTTTTGGTAAAGTTCCTTTAGTTTATGGAATTGAATATAACTAATGTGTACTCCATTCCTATTAGACTTCTTTATAATATTTTACAATAATTATCTTGAACATCATGCACTCTACTCATTTGTACAGAAATTTTCAATATGATTTTACAATAATTATCTTAAAAATCATTTGCTCACAATAATAATGAGATCTAGATCTCTTGACAAAGAATGCATATACCAAATGCAATAAAGGGATCATAGGAATGGGTGAGAATTAGACTCCTTTTGGTGCATGTTAGCTACTTGCTGCTAATATGTGCCTGAGCTTCTATTGATCGCCACTACTAAAATCGGTAATTTAAGCTGCGTTTTTGAGCTGCGTTTTCTAAAAACGCAGCTCTAGGGTCGAATTTTGAGCTGCATTCTGCTTAAACGCAGCTTCAGGATGCTGTTTGAGACCATCTCTGAAGCTGCGTTTTTTGATGTTAGAGCTGCGTTTAACCCGGTAGGATTGAAGCCGCGTTTTCAAAAACGCAGCTTTAGTTCCAACCTGGAATTTTTTTTTTTTTTTTTTTCAATATATCTGAGAGCTGCGTTTAACAAACGCAGCTCTAGACATGTCAAAGCTGCGTTTAGAAGAACGCAGCTCTAGCTCTATGTGGTAGACCTGCGTTTATTTAAACGCAGCTCCAAACTCATTTATGCCGCAGCTATAGCCTTCCTATAAATTCAAAAAAACCCCTAAAATTTCAACCCAATCAATCCCTAAATTGAAAAACACTCAGCTTCTCAACCTAGCTCCTGGTAATTTCGCCGCCGTGCTCGATGACCCAGTTGGCCTCTGACTCTGTTGCTTGGACCCACGCTCAGAGAGCTTGACCGCGAAGAACTGGTTCCCGGGCTCCGAGTGGCCAAGATTTCAGAGATTCGTTGCAAGGTGAGGTTTTGGGTTTGATTGGAAATTTGATTTGGCTCAGTTGTTTGCACCTCTCCCTTCTTTACCTTCTTCTTCTCACCGTTCCCAACCCAGGTGTACGTACCCTTCTTCTAGGTATTTTGTTTTTTGGTATTGATAGTGGAAATTGATTTTGAATTGAAGGTTGGCGCACCCAGGAGGACCGTTGAGGACGAACAAGGCAGCGGCATTGGCGAAGTTTCTAGAAACAAAGCTACCCCGATTTCTCTCGCATCTCCAACTCCAGCGATTTCGACAGCGCCTTCACTTGCATTGTCATCACCCACTTGTACCTTACTTTCTCAACCCAAGCTTATTATTTCTTTGTTATTTTTTTTTTCAATTTTGATTGAAATCACTGTATTTTTATTGATTTTGTTAATTGGATAGCCATTTGGATCACATTGGTGCACTTCCTTACTTCACGGAAGTATGTGGGTGCAGCGGGCCAATATACATGACGGTGAGTCTTATACGTGTTCGATGAAATGTTTGGCTGACATTTTTTTTTTTTTTTTAATAACTTTTTTTATAGGAAAAGTGCTTGACATATATTTGTGAACAATAACTCTAGAATCACGTTTTTTTTTTGGGCTTGGTTCTAGATGGTAAACAATAAAGTAATTTCGTGATGAGTCCAGATAAGAATCAATAACAATTTGATAATTTAACAGTTGTGAAAAGTATTGTGTATGTAGCATTGCTCATTTGTGAATGAAGAATTATGCTACCTAATTGATTTTATTCGTCTTTAGATTTGTTAAATACCAAATACGAACAATGAAACTATGTGTTTGATGATTCTTTCTTTAATGAAACTATTTGTTTTGTTTGCAGGCTGATTTGGTTGCTTAGTGGATTGCTAAAAATTGTTTTCAAGATTGCCGTGTTTGTTTTTTCTCGACATCGTATGTGTCTAAGTTTTTGTGATAATTTTGGTCCTTAGAGATAGTTGAATGCATTTGTAATTTCACATAATCACATGCTTGATATTCTATAGGTTTCCCCGAATCCTAATGTTGAGAAAGCAGTAGTGCCAAAGGAAGAGATCTTAGATTTTGAGTTGTCACCTGAGCCCTCGAACACAAGGCAATTTGAGGTATTGCCTTTTCTTTTTTAAATTGTTGATGATTTTGATGGGTATTGCGTCTGTTGAATTTTTCTGCATTTTTTATTGTATCTAATAGTTGCAAATTTGTTTTGTTTTTTTTATAGAAAGCTTATTACATGGTTGCACACAAATTTGTTTTGTTTTGTTTTTTTTATAGAAAGATTTCCTTTTGTTGAGCAAGATTTCTTAGTCCTCTGAACTGAATTAGTAGCCAAATCCTTGCATTTTTTAAACTTCTCAAATATCTAGCAACTTTGGAAGTTGAACTTAGAAACTGAGTTTGTAAGTAATTTTCTCCATAAAGTTCAGTATTTTTTTGGTTCTTCCTTGCCATTCCAGGACAATGTTGCAAGTTCAAACACAAGCAGCTTATGATCATTCTTTATTGGAATGGCATTCTTATTTCACACACACCCATAACATTCATCACACTCTTAAGAATTTTTGTGATTGAAAAATATAGCAATTCCAAATTATGATGGATGTCAATTATTAAAATTTACTCAAAAAATAGAAGAATTATGTTTGTGATTGTAATTCTGAAGGTGTTAATTTTTTTTTTCTTTTCAATAGCTAAAAGATACTCCTTCCTTGATTGTGATAAACGGTTATTTTTGGCCAAACTATGTGTGTTTTTCACATTAGGAGTGCGATAATTCTCTAGTCCTAATATAATGAATCGAGTTGAAAAGGGACATTAGTGGTGGGTAAAGCAAATAACTTGAAGTTCTCAATGTGTTAAGAGCTTTTGGAATATAAAATTGCGGAAAGAATATGCGAAGGACAGTTTGCATCATTAGAAGTCCTATCTTCTAAGATGATGGGTTTCCCTTTCACTTAAGAGAACCTTTTTTTTTTTTTTTGAAAATACTGTGGACCCTTCTTAATTTCATGGCCATTTCCTTCTTGAACATGTTTCATGGCCGTTTTTGTTTTGTTCATGCCTCCATATGTGTATGTGCACAAATGTACATAAAAGGAGAAATTGTTTTGTGATAGTACCATGAGCCGCGTGTTCTTCTCTTAGGCGTAGGCTTTTAATCCCCACTCACTTTCTTTTGACTTTACACACCAATTGTGATATAATGATTAGAGTTTTGTTTATTATACATAAACTATTACATAATTTTATATGCATTTCATTTTGAATTGAAATTGTGACTTCTCAATCAGTTTTAATTTAAAAATTAGATGTGTGTAAAATTATGTATAATAATTTGTGTGCAATAAATATTACCCTAATGATTAAGTCGCTTTTTGGCAGGTAAAACATCTCCCTCCAATCATTCTGGACTACACTCATACACGCAGTCTCTCTATCTGGCCCTCTCTCTTTTATATACAGATTACTTCTCTTTCTTTCATATGTCACTAAGTAGCTAGACAGGCACATGCTATCTTAAATAGGTAGAATCTATGTTTTTTCTTCTTTAAGTTACAATTAGGAGGGCTAGCTAGTTTCTTTTGCAACTTCTTTATTTCGCAACTTCTTTATTTCTTCAAATTGTTTAGCCTGTCCTAGTCGCTTTAACTAGTTTTTCCTTTTCTAGCCCAGCAAAGTGATCTGTCCCTGTCCTAATCGCTACCCATTCTCATGCTTTTGTTTCCTTTATCACTGTAGTCAACAATGTTAGAGAGATAAGCTTTACATAAAAATTTTAAAAAAGAAAGTACACGTCCACGTCTTCATCTTCGTGCATTGCCATGCAAGTAGTCTTTCACTCCCCATCTAGCCCTTATCTTTGAAGTTCACCCTCTTGCATATGACTATCCAAAATTAACTGAAATTTTAATATTCTTTACTTTCTTGGCAGAACTGATCAGTACCATCAAAGCTCCAATATGTGCATTGCAGATTAGAAGTCCGGAACCTTGTTGGAGAATCTAAAACAGGTAAAGTTTAAAGAAAATTTCATTGTCAATTTAAGCATGTATACTTTGTTATGTGGCCAGGAAAATTTTTACAGCTATAAGCTTCTATTGACCAAGACCAAGTGATTGGTCTAATTAATGGTTCTCTGCTTCATGTAATCCATAAAGTTCCGGGCTCAAATCTTCTAATCAATACCTTGGACCATTCTTTCTTGTAATTATACGATGTGTCCTACTGCACTGACTGAGATTGGTAAGCTATAGGTTGCTTTTATAGCTGCGTTTTCATAGGAAACGCGGCTATAGATGTCGCGTCTGGGAGTGTGAAAAACGCAGCTCCAGGACAACAGAAACGCGGCTATAGTTGCTTTTGGGCTGCGTTTAAAACGCAGCTCTATGTTACCTATAGCTGTGTTTTTATAGGAAACGCGGCTATAGATGTCGCATCTGGGTTTGTAAAAAAGCGCAGCTCTAGTATGCCTGAAATGCAGCTACAGACGCCGGCTTGGGCTGCGTTTTTGAAAACGCAGCTCTAGGTCCCCGCAAGGGCTATGGCGTCGCCGCATAGGCTGTGTTTGGAAACGCAGCCATAAAAACGCAGCTATAGCCTATAGCTGCGTTTTTTATATGCTATAGCTGTGTTTTGCGAATGCGGCTATAGCCTAATTTTTTTGTAGTGCGCCATCACAAGTGTCAGATAGTGCGTCCCTCAAGAGTCATATGCTGCCTTTCTTATTGATCTCTCTGCCTTTCTTATTTGCTTTTAGGGGTTGTCAACCCTTATTTCCCATGCATTTAGCTTAGGAAGTAGTTTTTTTTTTTTAAAAAAAAAGATTTTAATAATCTTCATTTTTTTTTTCTCTGTTATAGATTTTTTGTTATAGAAAATTGTATTGGTCGCATCTTTATGATTTACAATTTGTATAATTATTTGGCTATATTTTCTTTGTAATTTGCTTTGAGGCACTGTCTTCCCCCAACATGTACTCCTTGTAAATATTTTTATTAGCAATAATTTTTTTGCCAATTTCATTAAAAAAATTACACTTTATTTGTCCTAAGCTCTTATTAAAGAGTCAATAAATTAATATTTTGGGGTATACTAGCTTTTAGGAGTTCAGCAATAAAACATTTATATTACAATTGACTAACCACCAAACATCTTTGTCTAAGGTACCTCCTATAGGAGACGTGTAGGCCCGTAGGGTTCAATCTCCTATAGTGGAACTCTTAATGTAGCAAAAAAAAAAAAAAAAAAAAACAATCTAAGACAACATCTTACACATTTTTGTAGTTAAGACGGATGATTATCATATTAATAGACAATTCTTTTACACATTTTTACAGCTTTCTCGTGAGGCTGTATTGTTATATGATAAAATGTAAAATTGTATTTGCATATAGAGATTATTGCTAACAAGAGACTCGAGACCTGGAGTTTCAACTAGTAAAATCTATTGTCTTTAAATAAGAAATCTGTAGTTTGAATTTTACTTACATCTTACACCATAAACTAAACTAATTGATTTTTAAAATTCTATCATATATTTCAAAAAACTAATTTGACCAAAGTTTTAAAATCTATCCATTAAACATTCTAATTTGTCTATTACTTTAAAACAAAATATTTTGATATCTATATATTTTATAAATTTAAAAACAAGAGCACAAAATTATATAGATGTAATATGTGTATGTAATATATTCTTGTAATCAACTACTAGTCGGTTAGGAGAAAAAGTCCAACTTGCCACCTATCTACCGGTCCCTGAGACCAGCTTTCCAAGATATTTTTCCAAAAAGGTTGATATTTTTCCCAAATGATTGTACTATCAAGTCGACAAAACCAAAGGCAAAAAAAAATCTGATATCATCTATTTAAGCATAGGCATAGGCATATCTAAATTCTGTAGCTCAATTATAGCAAAAAGAAAGAGAGAGAGAGAGAGAAATTTTAATAAGAGAAAAAAATGGAGTGCTGTAGGGAAAGGCCAAATAGGAGTGACGATCACTTGTCGGTGGAAGAAGAAGCAAAGTTGGAAGCAAAGGCAAGAGAGTACTTTGATGAAGCAGCTCCAAAGCGCCACACTAAGCCTCAGCGTAGTGAGTATTCTACTCAATATGTCGATGCTCTCTCTAACTCAAACTCAAATAATGACAACAACAACAACAACAACAACAACAATTTCATCCCCGAACTCGTTGAGTTTCAACGTCTCGAAAATGATCCTCAGGTTGGTTTTTCTTTTTAGACAACTTCTATTCATTTCTCAATTTGTTTGTTTGAAAAAATGAAAAAAATAATTAACAGGAAAAATGTTTTTGCGTCTGCCGGGAGTCGAACCCGGGTCTATTGCTTGGAAGGCAATTATCCTAACCGTTGGACTACAAACGCTTGTTGCGATGTCTTTTTGTTAATTATTATTTATCCATGTCTATAAAATTTGACATGCTCTGTTCTGTAACTGACTAAAGCAGAAGCTGATCTACGATGGAGGCAAAGTGACAGAGGAATTTGTGGAGACAGAGTATTACAAGGATCTCAACTGTGTTGACAAAGAGCACCACACGGTACTAATACTGCCACCTACAGTGCAATTTTGTTTTTCTCTCTTTCTTCTCTAGTTAAGAAATTAGTAGCCTCTTATGGCACTTGTTTGTATAATTCATCACTAATATCTAACAAAATCAATATGATTATCAAAATGTTTCATAAACCAAAAAGAAAGAAAAAAAAAGGGTTCCAAATATTTATACGTTCTATTCACAAAATTGTACTAACTAAAAAAGAACCAAGTAGTTTATTATTTGTTTTGAGTTTTGACACTGTGTTTCCTTAACTTCAAACCAATAAAATCACATGGCTACTCATTCAATGCTGAGACATAATATATGAAAGACCGTGTAATAAAACAATTAAAATTTTATAATTGGATCTTTGCCTAGCAGAGAAAAAAAAATTGATTGTTTTAAGTATTTGTAATTTAGACAGGAACAGGGTTCATCAAAATGGGGGACAATAATGGCCAATGCTTCCACCTAGAACCTGAGTCTGTGGCTAGCTGCCACACCTCTTGCCAATGTAACCCAGCCACTAATGATTGGATTCCTGGTTCTGCTAATACGGTACACACCAGTCTGCTTGCTTCTATGAGCACTTAAAATTAATATGTTTTTTCACCAAATTTCCAAGTTGGGTTTTAACTAAATTATTTGGATGAATTTTGTTTCAGGTAATTCATGCTTCAGACAAGCCAAAAAGGAGTGAGAATTAAAAATTTGGAGAATGGGTGCCATTCTGATTCAGCCATTGTTTTCAATAAAGATCTAGAATTTGCATATATTCTAGGCATGTTTATTGTGACTTCGTATGGAAAATATCTGTTGGATATGAAATGGTATCTGCGTGGTACCTGCTTGGGTTTAAGAGGGTACGGATGGTTGTGTTTGGACTGTGCTATGTAGCCTTTGTACTCTGATTATTGTACTCTGATTCTGGCTCTTAAGAAAATTCTCCTTCTTGGCCTAAAGAGGGAAACATTTTATCAAGTTCTAGCGAAATTTACATTAAACAAGGCTAAGAAAAGATATTTAATGCATACATAATTAGATATATACGTTATTTTTTTCAGAACCCCACAACCGCCAAATAGATGCATTATCCCTCTCATAATGAGATTCACAAACTAAATAGAAGGAATAATGTATACCTCCAATGTATTAAATAATAATTTTCAGTACGGGGTAATTATTCAATATTCTTTACATGTAGTTAAACCACAAATACTTCAACATATTCCAAGTGATGAGAGGTTTGGATAGAAATTCAATATTATTTTTTTATTTTGCTAGGTAAATTAGGGGAGTGGGTTCTTGGGGTTTGAATCCTACTTATTCTAGCTATTAAACTGTCACTTATGCATTCGATCTCTGTACAAACTTTATGAAAGAAAAGGTAATTATTAGTTATTCTAACTATTTTTATGATAATTTTATGATTATCCAATAGTTGGGAGTGGGGGATGGGGATTTGAACCTTGAACATTGAAGGATGGAAACACCAAGATATGCCACTTGAATTCAAGGCTTATGGGTTGTTTGGCCAAGGAAATTCCATCACTGTAATTCATATCCTTAATCCTAAAATGCATGCCGACCTCTCTACCACCTCGCCCTACCCTTCTACCACCTCCACCATATCCACAACCCCCTCCACCACAACCTGTCCAACTTCAGCATCCATATACACCATCACTACCACCACCATCACTACCAACTTGCCATCCTTATAACCCATATCATCCCTATTTACCTTTTTTCACACCACCACAATTTTTTTGGCCAACTTTTGGTCAGGGACCACCACCACTCCCCTTAATACCTGTACCCATAGCTTCCCATACTGATACCGTTTCACACCCTTCAACTTTACAATCAAAGCCCACTGCTACTCCCACACAGCCACCCAAATCTCAACAGCCCAATCATAAAACACAGTCAGGGGGGTTAGAGAGGATTTCAGCTGTCTTTCGTATTGATTCAAAGGTTTTTTCTTTAGCTTTTGAGGGTGGTAGGATAGATTCCTCTGCTATTCATGAATGATGGGGTAAGTTCCATGGCTCCATTAGGGTGGGTCGTTCGGGTTTGGGTTGGATTATTGCTTGTTTGGCAGACCTAGATCAATGGAACTTCCGAAAATCACCTTTTTTCAAACGTTTACGTGAGAACTCTAAACTTTTGGAGTTTATTAGTAGATTTAACAAGGGTGGCTTTTTTGTGGAAATCTTTGAATACCACAATGGTGTAAGAAGGGGTTGCCTACAGGTTCCAGAGGGACCAAGATAGGTGGTTGGACTTTGTTTAGAAGAAGATTACGTGAACATTTTTTGGGGAAGACGATTGCTAGATCGGAGGAAGAGGTGGTGGCCGGAGGCGGAGAATTTGAAAAAGCAGTTGACATGCAAAAACCCCAAGTTTGGAAAAAATTAAATGGCCACGAAAATAAAGGGAGTAATTTACGTGTTGTGCAACAACTTCTAAATACAACTGATCAGCGTAATCAGTTTGAGTCTTTGGGGGGATTTGATGCTTCAAAAAATTCTGCTAGTGTGTCAACAGCTGGCAGGCCTATACATGCATGTCATTTAAAATGGACCCAGGCCCACTTTTGTTTAAAAATATCTATTGACTTGGTGGGTGAGGGTAAACGGACTGTTTCTTGGGGTAATTTACAGCCCATTGTAAGTCGACCTGCTCAAGCCCACCAACCCAATTGTGAGAATGGGTCAGGCCAACTTTTATTTGACGTGTCCAAACATGTCTGTATAGGCGATGGATCTGATAATTTACAAATGAAAGAGTGGGTGACTGGGCAAGGATCGAGAACATACGAGTATGAGGAAGGGGAGATCCCAAGCTCCGGTGAGGGATTGGGTGGCTCCCCTACTGCCGATACAAAGTCCGATGAGAAACTGTCTCACAAGGCAGAGGTAGGGGAGTTCCAGAGCTTTAGCAAGAGGCTAAGCGGCCCTCTTGCGACTGATATGAAGCCCGATGATAGTGTTTCGGGTTCAAATGATCACAGTGATACTGTGGAGACTATCTTGAGTGCCAATAGAGAACCGGCACACTTCCCAGTTGCCGATGATCAAATTGTGGACCAAAGGGTTGGGTTTTTGATTGCCAATACTGCTGTTGGAGCTCATTCGACAACCACTAAAAATTCTGGGTGCCCAGTTCAGGTTCAGAGCCAAGTGAGGGTGGGTTCGGACTTGAAGTTTCCTATTTCTGAGGTGGGTTGTGGATTGATTGACTCTGAGGTTCCTATACTGATTTAGGATGCTTCTTTGATGTCGGGTAAGGATGACGAGGCTGTTAATCCTGAGGTCATTACACCTTTGGCTTTGTGGGACCCAAATGGTTCTTTTGATCTCATCTCTATGGAAGATGGTTTAGATGGGTTTTCAGTGGAAGAGGTTTTGGAGCCTTCAGAATGGGTGAGTAGGACGATTAAAGATTTTAGTACTTATGTGGGTTTCCCAATTGATTGTTGTGAGAGACAGTGTATTGATTTTTTTCAAAAACTTGAGAAGGTTTGGGAGCAGTAAGCCAATGTTGTTACTACTCGTTGGGTAAGCAACTCAAACCAAAAGGTGATGAGGGAGTTAAGAAATTTGTTTTCATCTATTAATTACGATGGGCATTCTGGTAGAAGTTCTAGAGGCAGTTTGAAATCCTCTAGTTTGGGTTCATCTGTTGGTAAATGAATTTAAAAATGCTGTCATGGAATGTGAGGGGTTTGAATAATCCCCATAAAAGAGATGTTGTGAAGAATCTCTTAAGGGAATGGAAGTGTGATATAGTATGCTTGCAAGAATCTAAACTAGACAGTACCAGTTCCAGCTTGGTTAAAAGTCTCTGGGGTAGCCCTTTTGTAGACTAGGGGGGCCTTAGATGCCATACATACAGCTGGGGGTGTCATTCTGGTGTGGGATAATAGGGTTGTTGAGAGGGTAGATTCAGTAGTTGGAAGTTTTTCAATTTCAATTATGTTGAAGGGTGTGTCAGATAGCTTTGAATGGATCTGTTCAGGGGTGTATGGACCGACTGACGGAAGTCTTAGGGATGCAATGTGGGCAGAATTAGACTTAGTGAGATCACGGTGGGCTGGGGCTTGGTGTTTGTTTGGAGACTTCAATGGTATCCATTATCCGGCTGAGAGACTTGGCTGTAATTCTTTTAGTCCTGCTATGTTTAAATTCTCAGATTTCATTGCTAAACATTCACTGATTGATTTGCCTTTGGTAGGAGGTGAATATACTTGGTTTCTTGATTCTGATAGTCCTTCTATGTCTAGACTTGATAGAGTTTTGATGACAGCAGATTGGGAAGAGCATTTCTTAGATGTGACTCAAAGAACTCTCCCTAGGATGGTGTCGAATCATTGTCCTTTGCTAGTGGAGGCAGGTGGTATGTTGAGGGGGAAGAATCCTTTTAGATTTGAAAATATGTGGTTAAAGGTGGAGGGTTTTGTGGATAAGGTTCGTCATTGGTGGAATGGTTATCATTTTGTGGGACCTCCAAGTCATGTTCTAGCTTGTAAACCGAAAGCCCTTAATAGGGATTTGAAGCACTGGAATAAGCATGTTTTGGAGATGTAGCTTTTAGAAAAAAGAGTCTTTTGACCGAGCTCTTAGACATTGACATGAGAGAAGGGAGGCAGGTGTTGACTCAAGAGGACAAGACTAGAAGGTTGGCGGTTAAATCAGATATAGATTTTCTGGCTTCTTTGGAAGAGATTTCTTGGAGGCAGAAGTCCAAGGCTCTGTTTATCAAAGAGGGTGATAACAACACACAGTTCTTTCATAGAATTGCCAATTCCCATAGCCGAACCAATCAGATTAGGGGTGTGGAGGTGGATGGCGTTCTCTTTGAGGAGGAGTCAGATATTACAGATCAGGTGGTGGATTTTTATTAGAGATTATATCAAGAACCGAAAGCTTGGAGACCTACTATTGATGGGTTAGAGTTCGCTTGTCTAGATGAAACTGAGAGGTATATGTTAGAGAGAGAGTTTGAGAAGGAGGAGATTATTGAGGCTCTTAAGGATGCAGAAGGTGATAAGGCCCCTGGGCCAGATGGGTTTACCATGGCATTCTTTCAGAAATGCTGGAGTGTTTTAGAAGGGGATATATTGGCTTTCTTCAAAGATTTCCACAGCTAGTGTGTTTTTGAGAAATCTCTTAATGCCACGTTTCTATGTTTGATTCCCAAGAAGATTAATGCAGTAAATATCAAAGACTTTCGTCCTATCAGTCTTGTGGGTAGCCTTTATAAATTGTTGGCTAAGGTGTTGGCTCATAGGCTTCGAGGAGTGTTGGATAAATTGATATCTGACTCTCAAAATTCTTTTGTGGGAGGGAGACAAATTCTTGATTCGGTTCTTATTGCTAATGAATGCTTAGACAGCAGGTTGAAGAGTGGTATTCCTAGTGTTATAATAAAGCTGGACATTGAGAAGGCTTATGATCATGTGAATTGGAATGCACTATTTTACCTTATGGATAGGATAGGCTTTGGGGCAAGATGGAGTAGGTGGATTAAGGCGTGCATCTTTACAGTTAAATTCTCAGTTTTGATTAATGGATCCCCTAAAGGTTTTTTTGGTAGTTCTCGTGGTCTTCGCCAAGGGGATCCTTTGTCTCCACTTTTATTTCTAATGATTATGGAAGTGTTGAGTAGACTGTTGAAGAGGACAGAAAATGGTGGCTTTCTTTGTGGATTTAAAGCGGGGTCGCATAGACGTGGGGGTATCCATATTTCTCACCTTCTTTTTGCTGATGACACTATATTGTTTTGTGATGCTTCTAAGGAATAGCTATTATATGTGCGGATGGTGTTGATTTTCTTTGAAGCTATTACAGGCCTGAAAGTTAATATAGGCAAGAGTGAGATTGTTCCTGTTGGCGATGTTGGGGATTTGAATGGTTTGGCTCGTATCCTTTGTTGTAAGGTGGGCACTCTGCCTATGAGATATTTGGGCATGCCTCTTGGGGCACACTATAAGGATTCATCAATTTAGAATCCTATTATTGAAAAGATGGAGAAACGGCTTGCTGGATGGAAAAGACTGTATTTATCCAAAGGAGGTAGGCTTATTTTGTTAAAAAGTACCCTATCGAGTCTTCCCACCTACTTTTTATTTTTGTTTACTATCCTTCAGGCTGTGGCTGCAAGAATTGAAAGAATTCAGAGGAATTTCCTTTGGGGGGCCTCAGAGAATGTTTTTAAATATCCTTTAGTTGCTTGGGATAAGGTATGCTTGCCAGTTGAGTGTGGTGGTTTGGGAATCTGAAGAGTTAGGCTGTTTAACAAGGCTTTACTTGGGAAGTGGTTGTGGCGGTTTGGGAAAGAGAATCATAGATTATGGCATCAGGTTATAGCAGACAAATATGGAGAGGCAAGAGGTGGCTGGTGCACTAGAGGGATAAGAGGTGCTCACAGGTGTGGGATGTGGAGGAGTATTAAAGAAGGATCAGAGAAGTTCTTTAGCCAAATTTTGTATAATGTGGGGGAGGGTAACCGTGTTCGTTTTTGGCATGATACATGGTGTGGGCCTACTCCTTTGAATGAACTTTTTCCTTCCATGTATGATTGCTCTGTTTCTAAAGAAGCATGAGTCTTTGACTTGGTTGTTTCAAATTCAGAAGGAGGTAGGAGCTGGAATTTATTATTCCGTCACGGTCCTCAGGATTGGCAAGCAACCACTGTCTACTCATTCTTTGAGTTTATTTATTCGTCTATGCCGAGGGGTGAGGGGGATGATCGGCTAATCTGGAGATTGACTACATCTGGTGTTTTTGATGTGCGCTCTTTTTATAAGCTATTAGCTAGTTCCACCACTGATGCCTTTCCTTGGAAGGGTATATGGCATACTAAGGTGCCTAGACGGATATCTTTCTTCTTATGGACAACAGCTAATGATGGGATACTCACCATTGATAACCTTATTAGGAAAGGTCAGTTTTTGGTTAATAGGTGTTGTTTGTGTTGTTGCGATGGGGAATCAGTGGATCACCTTCTTCTTCATTGTAAGTTCTCTCATGCCTTATGGTGTGAAGTTTTTGCAGTGTTTGGGATTCAATGGGTAATGCCAAGGTCAGTGAAATCTTTTTTCTTTATATGGAGAAACTGGTTTGGAAAGCGTCTTTCTATCATTTGGAACATGGTCCCGGCATGTTTAATGTGGTTAGTTTAGCAAGAACGTAATGCCCGCATTTTTGAAGACAAGGCGAGAACTTTGGAACATTTAAAATGTTTACTTTTTCGTACTCTGTTTCTTTGGGCTCGTATTTGGGGGTGTACGAATTGTACTACTGTAGCTGATTTTTTAGTTTCTATTTCTTTTAACTCTTGATCTTCTTGTATTTGTTTCTTTGTTCAAAGTGTTCACCATCGTGAGCACGATGTTCAATTTTTTTTCAATAAAAGTCTTATTACTTATCAAAAAGAAATTTCATCACTTAATTTTCATCACTTATCACTCAATTTTTCACACCCATTTGGCATCATCACCCAATTTCTATCATTCAATATTTTTCACACTATTTGTGGGTCCATACCTGTCAGCCGATGTAGCTTTTTCTTTTTCTTTTTTGTTTTTGTTTTCAATACCCAAACTCACAGAAGCTTAAAAAAAAAAAAAAAAAAAAAAAAAAAAAAAAACCTAGAATAGACTGAACCAATGAAGAAAAAAAAAAAAAAGAACCGAACAGCCAACCCAGGATAAGAAAAAAAAGTCAAAAGGTAGTCAAAAGTTGTGATTGTAGGTCCCCTATGTGTGTTTAATTACAATATTACCATTGAGTTATGAAACTAAAAATAGCCAAAATGTGTTTGTCAGTTTTCATAACTCATAACTCAAAAATTCGAGAATTGAGTGATGAAAACAGAGTTGAAAATAAAGTTATCGTTTATCAAACAACTTTTTTGCTATAGGTTCCACCATTTTTGAGTTATGGAAACTGAGAATTGAGTTATGGAATCGCCAATCCAAACAGCCCATTAAATTGTTTATTCTAGCAGTACTGCAGTACCAACAACCAATAGAATCTTTGAGAAGTTATGTTTAAGAACATGGCCCACGTTTTTTAATAATGAAAATTATTATTTAACAGATAGAATCAAATGTTCAGTTTTATAATCTGCTTTCCTTTATTTAGGAGACCAGGTTGCCTTACTTATAAATAAATAAATAAAAAAGAATCAAATGTTCAGTTTTATACCACGAAGTATGAACAACAATCAGCTATCCAGTACACTGGATTAACAGGTTGGGTCAATTTTGCAACAACTAAATTAGCTAACAAAGTCAGCAAAATAAACAAATAAACAAATTACTAACAAAATATACCTATAGGACACAAATGGGAGTACTGTACATTGACATGAATGCTCTTAACAAGATTGTAATAACTAATAAGCGGCAGAAATTTTAAGATGAAGTAAGCATTCTGAACTAAAAGTGCAGAATGAGTGACTGTTGCTCTAATAGATCTCTTAACACTTTTTTGATAGGTAATCTATAGCACTATCCATATCAGAAACTAACATGGTTGAAAGATCAACAAAATCTGCTGAATTTGAGCACATTGAGCAGGTCATTGATTAATGCACATGTAAGAGCACCATACTTTGCTTCTCCAGATCCCCTTCCATATTTCCATATTTATGATATGGTTACACTCCAGTGATGTACAAGCTAGCTGCGAAAACAATGTCTCGCTTTATTGCATTGGAAGCAATTTCCATTTTCTTGTAGAGTGCAGAATTACCCATAATAGCTGCAGCATTTTTAAATTCACGACATGTCTCATCCAGTCTTACAATGGTGCGCACTATCAGGCCTTCAGGAACATCTGTAAGTTCACAGATATCTGCAAATGGAGTGCCCTGCCAGGAGAAGGGAAAAAAAAAAAGCAGCATGAGACGGTGAGCCACTGCAAAAACAAGGGATAAATCTAATTTAAGTGCTCTAAAAGACAACCTTTGCCCATTCATAAACCACTTCAACAAGACCAAACTTTAGATTGTCTCTGGCATACTCTTCAGGGCTAATCTGTACATTGAACTGGGCTTGAAGCTCCCCAAGTCTTATTGCTGTGTCATATAATCTGGAAAGAAAATAGCAAAATACAATGATTATATAAATATTTTTTTTATTATTTATTTATTTTGTGGGGGTGGGGGACCAGGAAGAAAGTGGGGGAAATGCAAAACCTCAATGTCCATCATATCAGTACTCAATTTTCAAGACTACCATCTAGGAATTTCATGACACCTGCCAAAGCACATAACCTCACTAAAGAGAATAGTTCCATGGGCAAAATTGTTCAATATGAGAACTCAAAAAGCCAGATCTTTATAAGCACATAACTTCTCCCATACATACCACTTGCCAGGATAAATTCAAAATTTGCAAATTCATGGCTATCACCAAAGAAAATTATACAAAACCCCCCACAATGATCTCCTAGTAGAGGCAAAGCTACTGATCTATCCTCCAACCCTATACATCCACAGCATACTATAATGGGGAGCAATCTACCAAGTACAGCAAGAAATCTAATTATCAGATCTTTAAGATACAAGGAGAAAGATGATGGGCAAAAAGAAGGGGGAACTAACCTCTTTTTGGCCTGAGACAGCTTGCGAGTAAGAGAAGGTTCAGAAGTATTCTTCTGCTGAAACACAAAGGCTGACATTAATGCCACCGCTTCTTCTGGTTCCAGATCATCTAGCTGATTCTCAAATAAACACTCTGTGCAAATCAACTCCTCCCCTGAGTTCATCTCACAAGCAACACGGCCTTTTATTTGAACTACAAGGTCAGCATCTATACATCCAATATCCTTCAGAACATCTATCTGCAAATGCACAACATAAAATGTTCAGCGGAATGTTTTGTGATTGAGTATTGACACAATTTACTTCAGATTATCAAACTGCCACAAAGTTGAACAATTAAAAGAGGTGAATGTCATGAGAACATACTCGACCCTGAAAGTCTGGCATCTGCTGAAGTGCTTCATCTGACATTTCAAATTTTAGAGCATTAACTTCCTCTTTGTGTCTCTTTATCTCTTTTGCTAGTTTAATGTGCTCTTCCAATTTTATACACCCATGGCACTTATTCTTTGACATCTTTTCCAACAGGTCAGTCCACTTGTTGTAAGCTTCCACAAGATTCACGTCTTTCAACTTTAGATCTGAAACAGAATCACCAAGTGTTTACATGTACGCTACTATCAAATTTTACACACGATTTGCTTCATATTCAATATAGAGTGAATGCACAAGTCAAAAGGTTACTTTTCCCCAAAACTGATATTTTAAGTTAGTTGAGACATGGTCATACCTTTCTTTGGATCTAGGGCTGGAGGGTACTTATTTCCATCAGATTTCAGTTCCAATAGCTGTTGAACTGTCTTGGAGTAAGCAACACTACTACCATCTTCAAGAAGTCGAACTTGGTCAATTCTTATTTTGCAATTGCATATGCATAAAAACCCTGTAACATCAATTCCTCGAACCTCATAACTCACCCCAGCAGCAGCACCACAGTGAGGTAATTTTATGTTGATAACCCCAGATCCTTTGCGAGAAGTGACAGAAGAACAATAGTCTTCCTCAAGGGCACGTTTTGCCTTTGGTGCCATAAAATAACCTCCTGGGAAATCTGCATTTCTTTTATCTTGTGAATTAATGCTAGCCAGGGGACTTTGTGCTGTTACTGGTAAATTAGGTTTCAGCACTAAAACAATGTATTGTTTGTTACTAGCAGAAATTGCTTTCACAACAACTCCAAGCAAGTGGTCCTGGGCCTGCCAATTGTGAATGATTTAGGTTTAGCCCCCATAATTACATATATCCAAACAGCTAAATGAAGGAATTTTAATAATATAGTTCAATGAGGATAATATAAATGCAGCTATTATGAATCTAACAGCATATTCCACTAAACGTATGGTCAAGGGAGTTAATGTCATCACTGCAGAACCAGTCAGCTATATAAACATATGAAGTGCCACCTCATCAAACTACAGGTTAAAGATGTCAACTTGATTTTCTTCCTCAGGTATGAATTAAAAGAGAAATTTATGACTCTAGGAAAATCCTCTTTTTTTTTTTTTTTTTTTAAGTCTAATCCTAGTTGTTATTCATGCATTTTTTCTCTTAAATGTATGTATAATTTTAGTCACACTTTGTTCAAAAAGTATTTTTTTGTTATCATACACCAATCAAAACCAACCCATATCACAAGATAGTATCAGTTCTGGTCCAAATTAGTTCCTGGTCCTGGAAGATGATGAATGGTTAGATTAAATATCAGCAATCAAGAAATTTACTAAGTAAAACATGTGTATGAATACATAATTGTATGCAGGCCAGCAAAAAATACCAACACTTCACAGTCCAGGACCCCTCCCCCAAAAGAAAAACAAAGAACAAAAAGAATAAAGAAATTATAAGGTAGTAAATTTAATGGAGTCTCAATTATATAAGTATTGGAATACCAGGATACGGTATAAATAGGAACTAACCGATGTTGATTTCACAACTACCACTCTTCCAGGAGTAAGACATTGTTGGGCAGCAGGTAACTGCATTACTTTTTCAGATATCGCACTGTCATATTTCTCAGCATCTGCGTACATCTCATAGTATTCCTCAATAGCTGATTCACCTTTTATACATCTACATGCAAACAGACATGCTTCAGACAGTGGAAGACAAAAAAGAGCATCAAAAGTAGGCATCTAACAACTAAACCCGAATACCCTTCCCTTACCCCTTACCCTCATGTCTTAGATGGAAATGTAAGTACATAGGATTCATCTAAAAAAACATGTGAGTACAGAGGACAAAAATTGAATCTTTTTTTCCCAGAGGTGTGTGACAAAAATTGGATCCACCCTAAGAAAGATAAACTGATATTAAAGGATAAACCATATGCAATTAATGAAAATGTAATGATATTATAAATTATCTTTACATTCATCAATGATACTTTTTCATGACCATAGGGTGTGTGCATAACCAAATCATAAATGTTAGATGGTCCCCTCTCCCCTTCACAATTAAAACAGCATAAAATCCACAATACAGCCAGAAATGCCACATCTGATTCTGAAAGTCATATTCTTAAAAACAAGGTGCTTAATTTCTTCATGATAAAAGTTTTTATTATGCCGAAAAGTGTTACTTTTTCCAACCCAGGACTAATATATTGCTATTTCAGCATTCAAAAAAGTTGAGAAACCATCTTTTAAAGAATGAACATAAAAAAAAAAAATGGAGTAAGAGAAAATTCCAAGACAAATACAGCAAGTCGAAAAAGAAAGAATTTTAATGTAGTCAAATGATGAAAGTATAGAGGTGATGCCAGTGCCTTCCACCAAAAGCGACAAATCACAGGTTCAAGTCCGATAATCAACTTTTCTAATAAATTGGGGTTGAGGCTGCCTACCATGACCTTTCCCAAACCTCGCAAAAGTGGTAGCTTTGTGCACTGGGTACGACCCAATCACGAAAGTATAAGAAATTGATTTTTGTAATAGAGTTCAATTAAAGCAAACTATTTTAATATGACACACTAATGCTTAGTGCAAGCACGATGCGTAAGACCAGCTTTTATTAATAAAACAAAAAAATATGTAGATGATTAAAATACTTTTTTAAAAATAGTGAAACTTATTTTAAATTTCTTGAAACTATTGGTAGTGAATTTTTATTTGAAGTAGTGTTTTCAACCTTGTTGAAACTTTGGTAACAGAGTTTCATCTAGAAAAAAATTCTCTTAATAATTTTAATATATTTATAGTGCAGTGAGGGCTTTTTATCATACACGTGGCATAAAGGAAAATATCCACTTGTCACAACTATTACATCTAAGAACTAACTTTTTTTTTTTGGTTGACATAGGATAACTTCACTCAAATTAGTTGCGCAGAGCATAATGTAAAACAATCCTCACTGTTAATTAAACTTTTATGGGCAACTGACCCCACCCGCCAGAACCAATTACTAAGTAATCCAGGGGCTTTCACCCCTGATAGGCTAAGCAGTTTATCCCCATGCATAGGAGGCCAAACTAACGATATGATATACACATTAAGTGACGAACAAGAGAAAACACATTTAGGTATCCAAAATCAGACAAGACGCTTTCCGGAGCTTCATCAACACCATTTATTGCACTCCTGTAAGGGGGTTCGGGGAGGATAAGAGATGTTGGCTGCCTTGTAAGAGTAAGGGGTTCACGGTTAGTGCTTACTATCATCTCCTAGTTGGCCATAGTGAGCAGTTTTTCCCTTGGAAAAGCATTTGGAAACAGAAGATTCCCTCTAGAGTGGCTTTCTTTGTTTGGACCGCTACCTTGGGGAAATGTCTAACAATTGACAATTTAAGGAAAAGAAAGGTTTGCATTTTGGATTGGTGTTATATGTGCAAATCTAATTGTGAATTTTTTGACCATCTTTTCCTTCATTGCCCGGTTGCTTTGGAGTTGTGGGATATGGTGTTTGGTTTATTTGGAGTTTATTGGGTTATGCCAATGTTTGTCGTTGGGCTATTAGCTTGCTGGCAAGGTCGTTTTGGTCACCATCGTAATGGAGATATATGGATGGTTGTTCCTCATTGTTTGTTGTGGTGTATTTGGAAGGAGGGAAATAGTAGGTGCTTTGAAGATAGCGAGCATTCCATGCCTGACATCAAGCTTCTATTTTTTAGAACTTTATTGGACTGGTTCTCTTTGTGGAGGAACCATCCTTTTTCTTCTATTTTGGATCTACTTGATTTTTGTAATGTTCGTTCTTGATTTGTTCACCCCTGTATACCCCCTGTGTACTTGTGTGTCTCCCTTTTTTTATCAATGAATTTTTATTACTTATCAAAAAAAATCAGACAAGACAAAACATCTGCAGTACTAGCATGCATTGAAGCCTGAAGTAAAGAATATTTATTGTGAAGAGTATATGTCCGTTAATAACCAAGATTCTGCTGACATACTCAATAGTTTTTGTGGGTTGAGCAAGCTTTCGCATTAGAAGTTGTTGTTGCTCGGGAAGTTTCTTCTGAGCATGGAATTCAGCAAAACTTCTTTTCAGCATGTCTTCCACCTGCAATTAGGGTCCCCCCAACCAACATTGGTTAAATAAACTCCCTTGATTAGTTGAAATGGCTGAGAAAAAACTTAAGCAGAATAATGATTGATGATAGAATGCAGGAGACAATCTGTTGGACTGTAATTATTAAAGGAGACTCCTCAAGAACATGCAAGGTTTTCCCAAAAAAAAAAAAAAAAACCTTGACAGGAAGTCAGTCCAAAAAGGTTATTGTAGATACAGATCCTCAACCACCATTTCTCTATAAAACTGAAAACATCTCACTGATTAGCCTGAAGAATATGCCCACTATATCATAAAAATATCTATGTATTGCTTTCCCATTCATGTCCTACATAAGTATGGATGACTAGTATCTGTACTGATAGCCCAAGCTACAACCACTTTTGGAAAGAAGCTCAGCTTTCATAGAGAATTTTATCCAAAACCCTTATTCTAAGATAGGAGTTGCATAAATTGAATATTGTACCTTCAATTCTTCAACACGGAGAAGATGTAGAATCATGATATAGGTCAGCCGAAACTGAGACTCAAGCCTAGTTGGACTTCCAACCATAACATGCTTCAAATCACTCTCTTCTAAGATTTCATCACGACACATAACAACCACTGTACCAATAGAATCAAGTCCTCTTCTGCCAGCACGGCCTGCCATTTGAGTGTACTCTCCTGGCAATAATTGTCTAAATTCCTTGCCATCAAACTTCCTTAAAGTATCAAAAACAACCTGCAAAAACCTCAGTTAGGTTAAATTCTAATACAAAAATGTCAAACCTACAACTGGATATAGCATAGCACATAAAGATATGGAAAATAAAAACTAATTCGTCATAATTAGTAATTCTTGATGTTTCTACTTCTGGACATAAAACCATACACCAATACACACAATGCCATATTTAGTGGATGACAAGAGGGGACCTTATGCCCAACTATGTTTTATCCTTCATAGATGACTGTTCATACAACTTCATCAAGCTGAGGAACACTAGCATGACCATAACAGCTTATCTGTAGCTTGATGCTTACATTGCAAACAGAAAACGTTTTTGTTACTAATGCAACAACAATTAGAAAGTCAAAAACAAAAGTTACTATAACCTAGAATGTCATGGAACTAACTACTTGATCGATCAGAATAGCAGCCAGTTTTATTGACTTTCAAAAACCTGAACATTCAAGGTTTCAGTAATTAAAAGATGTATGCAAAACATACAGGTCAGTTATAAACCTAGTACAACGATTGAATACTGGAGCAGTGAACAACTCCTAATTATGGTAAAAGTAAAACCATCAGACAAGCCTCACCGTTCTTGCTGGAGCATTGACCCCCATTGCAAATGTCTCCGTTGAAAATAGAACCTAAAAATAACAGAGATAAGCATCAACCCACTATAGCTTCTCCGACTGTTAAAACTCAAATACGCACAAAAATAACGTTAGTGAAACCTCAACTCTGATGCATTATAAAGAATTGGATTGCAGCATTTCCTCAACCTCCTAAGAGCATTAGGGATAACTGAAGCATCATTTTGAGAAACCAAATTTGAATGTCATACAACACTGAAAGAGTCTACAAGCATATTTACCTTGATTACACCACGGCAGAAAAGCATCTCAACTACTTCCTTAACAATTGGAAGCAGCCCTGCATGATGGACACCAATCCCTCTATGAAGTAGGCTTTGAACTCTAACAATCTGTACATCACATTATTTTATTATCTCTAACACCCAAATAATGGTGTAAATTGGAAAAAAATAATAATAATCAGTAAGCAACCAAACCTGTGGTAAATTCCTGTCAGATCCCTTTAGTCGGGAAAATGCTTTGTCACAGAAAACACGAATCTCACTTTTCTCAGAACTACTAGTGAGGTCAGTTCCATACATACTATCAGCTGATTTATCACAGCGATTCTTTGAGAAACAAAATATAACCACCTACACATGTGAGCAAAAGCAAGAATAAGCTCCTAATTTATTTCTTAAAAATTATAAATTTAACAAAGAAACAGTCAATAATTTAATGCTAACTCACACAAATTAAGCTACCCTAATCTAGCCCAAAATGATCCAAACATAAGCACATCATATAAACAACAATTCCAAAGTGATCCCAAATAAGCACCAGCTAGAATTCTACAGCTACCTATCAACAAAAGAAAATACTTCTACATTATCATTCATTAAAAATAATAATAATAAAATAAAACAAAAATCCCTTCTAAATTATCGCAGCTCTTCAAGAACACTATCGCAGCTCTTCAAGAACACTATGTTGCAACTAATTATATCCAGTGCACTATTTGTATAAAACAGTCTAGTAATTCATAGATATCAGAGTGAAATATGAGTTCATGTTTGTTGGAAAAACAAATATTATCTTCTGTTGATAAAAATGAAGGTGACACAGCTAACGAAAAGAGCAGGGTTTTTTTTCCTAGTTGAGGGAAACACTCAATGGCTGAAAACAAAACACTTTATAAAACACTTATCTAACAAAACTACCTACCTTTGTTATCTTCCAAAGGCATTTTTATGTTTTCATTTCATTTTATAGTTAAGAAAGAAAATCAGCAGCATACAACTAATTCTAAAACATTGAAACAGAGCTACAAAACCACAAATTCTAAAAATGTTCTCGGTATCGTTTTCAGAATCACCAGAATTAAAAAAAATAAAATAAAAAAAGCATGATTAACAGTAATATACTGAAGGAAGATATATTCTAACATACAGGCAATAGAGTTTTCTTTGATAGATTGTTAATAAGCTGCAACCACAGAGAAGCATCTGATCTCCTTGACCCCCAGTTATTTTGGCTGTTCCCATAGTTTCGACTCCCCCCAACAGTCCCAGTAAAGTTACCCAGATTTTGGCTCCCAGAATGCTTATTCTGCTTGCCCCGATTAGAATGTTCACGTCTCTGAGCTCGGCCATCGATAGCAGCTGGGACCCCAGCATAAGATCCAGTACCACCACCAACACCAATCAAATTCTTTTTCTTGAATGCATCTTTGGCAGTTTTAAATCCCTCAGGCATAAATTTTTCATTTTCACATATTTTGTAAAGTTCTCCAGAATAAAATAGGCAGTGCTCCAGTGGTACTGGTCTTTTTGTAGTCCTGATAACAAAAACATACTTAATTACAGAAATTTAGGTAAGCAAACACAACAGGCATAATATAAATCCCCTTTCTGCTGTATCCTTATTTAAGAAAAGCAAACATGAATGAAGAAAAGAAAGCAAGAAAAAACCAATAATTTCAAAAACTTCAAAGCTCTCAAGATCATGAAACTAAAGTGAATCTTGCCTATACCAGGGAAGGGGGGTTTGAGCGAAGGGAGAGGGTACGTCCTGTTGTGTAGCCCATAGTCCCAATGGGCTTCTAGTAAGACCTTCCCCCCCCCCCCCCACCCCTCCTGTGAACAAAAAAAAAAAAAAAAAAAAAACAAAGAACTCCAGTAAGCATACAGATTTACTACTTACCCAGTTACACGGATTTCCTTTTGCTTTGTCCGCCCAATCCAGTCAGCAAACTCAAACGTGTTTGGTACCTGTAAAATGATAATAACATCTTGAGGCTATGAAAAAGAGAGACATTGCAGAAACAAAGACTAAACATCAAAGATATGCAACTAATACATATCTTTACATGAGCTGACTTTTATTAGAAAAGTTTAATAATGCAGTAAACCAACACATTTGTCTGTAAGAAACAATATAATTTTTTTCCTTACAATTTCAGGAAATGAGCATTTACAATATATAGATAGGCCGAACCCAAGTAACAAGAAAATCTTCCTTTTCATCTGATTCTAATGTTGTTAGGCAAAGTAACTTAAGCTCTTCACTAATTACCCAGCACAAAAATTGATGGTGCTTCTATCTGTACAATTAACTTGGAAGAACCTCCATTCACAACAAAAAAAAAAGGAGGTTCTGGAAGTAGCATTTTAAACCTTGAGCAAGCGGCAAAGCAAGACTAGAACCCAAAACAACTTAATGAATCTAACATAGTGTACATTGTACATAAATGCAAAGCTTAACCGTAAATTATCCCGAAATATGAATCAACATTAACATCATCAGAAAGTCAACAACTGAGCTGTGTACTTCATGATAACAGGATGATAAACAAATTCAAAAATTGGTGTAATTGGCAACAGCAAATAAATGCAGAGTTTACGTGTACAATTAAGGAATAAATGAAATGACAGGTACATATAAGAGAAATTTAAATGACCAATAGTTTACACATAACAACAAGAAATCCCTGACCTCAAGCTAACAAATGTGACATTCCAATGAAATGCTTCACATGTTTAAAGCTGGTTTGCAAGTGAGTAACAAATAAACTAGCAGTGCCAGCCCTCTAAGATTACTAAAGCTATGAAAAACCATCAAAGTAATCATCACTGATATTGAAGCAACTCATCTCAAAAGCAGTGTTCATTAAATATGTATATTAGGAAAAAGCAAATACCGTGGCCGAAAGGAGAACAAAGTTAATATGTCTTGGAAGCATGATTATAACTTCTTCCCAAACAACACCTCTTTCAACGTCATTGACATAATGCACCTCATCAAATATAACCTGTTTCATAAATGAAGCCAAAAAAAAAAAAAATTAATAAAGAAAATATTTTTACTAATTTATAATGAAATACCTAGAATCACAAAATTAAAAGTAATGAAAGAACTTAATTGGTAACAAGAAGGGGGGAAATTACTGTTAAAAAAAAGGAGCCTCTTTACCCATTCAATGTCACGTATAATATCTGCACCCCGGTAAAGCATTGACCTTAATATTTCAGTGGTCATGATGAGACATGAAGCCTCTGGCCTCAAGCTAATGTCTCCAGTGAGAAGTCCAACATCAAATTTCCCATAGAAATCCCTATATTTTTGATTGCTGATGGTTTTAATAGGAGCGGTATATACAGCTCTTGTGCAATGCTGCGTGGCATAAGGATCAAGTAAAAATGCTTAGCATAGGAAATGAGTAAAACTCAACAACAACTCATGCTTGAATATAACTATTCTAACACATAAGTAGATCCTCAACATTCGGGAGATCTGAAAATCAAAACGCTACATTCAACTACTCAATTAAATTAACTATTTAAAATTAAAAAATTAAACCACTAGTTCAAAGCTCATGTCATACTTTTGATGCCAAAGCAAACGCATATTCTGCAACGACCGTCTTTCCAGCTGATGTATGAGCAGCCACAAAAACAGACTCTCCCCTTTCAAGATAATATATAGCCTGTAATTATTACCCAAAATATAAATCTTAGTTAAGATGCAGATAACCCTTCAAGCTACTACAGTTAAAAAGAAAAGAAATAATAGATAGCACAACACACAAAGGTTTTACACATGCATGAAACTTGTCATAAAACATATATGCTAATACACCACAAAAGCTTTGATGCCATTTCTAGGAAGACCTGCTGTATCACAAATAATATGTAGATGTTGTGAAGAAGAAAATGCAATGTCCAATTCAGCCCTCTTTAATGTGCTTAATGCAAATTATATTTCTTTTTTTTGGAATCCATTTAAAATGGAATGTAGCACAATCAAAATATTACCAGAACTCCTAAGCTTCTAAAACATGACAAAATTAGAACTAAATCAATGAAAAAAAAATGCAATGGATGGTTTAATGATGGTAAATGAAATTAAAGATATACCAAAAAGGTTCTTACAGGCCTCAACATTAATTTCTACAAAAGACCCAAAATTTATAATATACTGGTTTCTACCATGACCGGTAGAGGGTATTAAATTTAAGAACATGAGAAAAATAAAATCCTAAAAGTTAGCGGAAAGTATATTCCTCCCTGCTTCATTTCATAACCAAAAAAAAAAAAAAAAAATTACTGTTGCAAGTTTAGGTTATCCATTTTATTCTTGCCATAGAAAACTAATATATGAACAGATGGCGAAAATGATTTGCTTTGACCAATACCTCTTTCTGGAATTTATCCAATTCAAAGGGAAAATCTAAAGCCATATCAGGAACAAGTTCATGGAAGCGCTCTGCAATCCCTTCACCACCTCCAATAACAGCCCAAGTCTGCCAATTGATTAACTTATAAAAGAACAGCATAACCAACAGCGAAAGGGGCAGACAGCAAGGCAAATAACATGATATTATACACATTTGGAGAACTCACCTGCTGCTTCTGCTGTCCACCACCATCACTTATGCCATCCAATTTTGTTGTTGATCCTCCTGATTCAACTGACAAGATATCATCCAATAGAGATAATTCAGGCTCATTTGGGCTGCTGGACACATCAGCGTTATTTGCTTCATCTTCCAATTTAACAGACTCTGCCTCCGACAATGGACCTTCAAAGTCAGCATTGAACATTAGCCCAAGAAAGAAAAAAAAGACTAAATGCATACAAACCAATCTTTCCCAAGCTAAAATTGATACACCAATATTATTTCAATATATAAATATTAAAACTTTCCACACAAACCTTACAATAAAAACCTTGTATCCATAAAAGCATATTTAAAATAATAATAATAATAATGATGATGATGATAAAAAAAATCCATAGTTCTTCAATCCTTCACACATAAAAAGTTGGACGGTGTATTTGGATTATGAGAAACGAAACAAAGAGAAGTTCATTGCTTCTCCCCTTTCACTACCTAGATGAAAAATAAAGAGGAGAGTAGTGAGATTAAAAAAAAAAAAAAAACATATTTTGAGGGCCATTTTTCAAATCTCTCCAGAAGAGGAGAGATTTTAGGTGTTAAGTCAATATTGTATGGGTAGTCATTTTTAATCTTTCTCATTAAATTCTTTTCTAAATACTTCTCTAGCAGAGAAAAAAAAAAAAAAAGATTTGTCTGTGTAGAACATATAAAGCACACAGCTACAACCCACTCATAACAAAACCTTCATGCAACCCACAGTCTATAATTTCTCTTCCTGCACCATCACCAAACAAGAGGTAGTGGGACCAGATTCACTTATCTTCTCATCTCATCTCCTCTATATTGTTCTTTTAGAACAGTTCTATTGTGACAGAATACAAACATACTAGAATCCAGTGCAAAACGCAGATCACAGAATATGCAAAACTTCTGTGAAATTCCATTTTGCCCCACCTGGATCTAGTCAGTTTAAAATTTGGTCCTTGAGCTGGATATAAAAATCACAATGAGCAAGCCACCTCAACCATCTCTGTTTAGAGGACTTTTAGTAGCCTTCTGAATGAAAATGAACTACTTTAAGAATATTCCTTTTTCTATACGTATAAATAAAGAAGAATCTACTTGATGCAATGCAAGGACAACCTGGGTCATTCATAAGCCCAAGCTGAACAAGCCTTGCTCTGCTCCTTCATGTCAATTTGCTCATGATATCATAACTTCAAAAACAGATGCATCCATGAAGAGAATATCAAAATGCAGATCATACGTACCATCTCCCTCATATTCAGGAACAATATCATCTTCCCAAGCCTTCATGAACAAGTCATCAAACTGTACAGATAACTCACCCTGCATATTCAAGTAACGGAAATCATTACCCAGGCATAAAATATCAGACAATAACATACATTCATGAGACCAAGTAGGGGTGTCCACTGGTCAAGTTGAGTTGAGTTTGGGCTCAACCCATCACTCAACCCGAGCAAATCAGGTGGGGGAGGGCAAAACCTGCTGTCGACTAAACAAAAGCGGCAACTCAACCATTTGAGTGTATTCAGTCGCAACAGGCTAAAAACAATGGTAGTTGTAGATCTGGCGACAATGGTATAATATGGGGCTGGTGGTGATGGGGAGAGGTGGAGGTCTCAAGATCTCCACCATATCTGGGTGGAAAACTTGCTGGAAACAAACAAACTGCCATCAACCACCTACTGCCATCAAAACCAGTCGAATCATGACAAGTCAGTCTGGATCAAGCGAGTGGGTCCAATTGGGTGGGTGTCTAGACAATCCTAACACCAGGAAGCCCAAACAAGAATCTAGACTCACCAGCTTTTCATCAGATGTGCTCTTGATTGAACTTTGGTCCTTGTAAACATTCCATGAGGATGGATAAACCTGTAGAAGAAGGAAGTGGAAAAGATCTTGTATTTAATAAGTCTGCAGTATAAAATCTTTATATAGAGTAATTTGTCAAAAGATTTATGAATGATCGATAAGTCAATTAACCTTGAGATTGCCAAGGTCCAACCCTTTCTTCAAGCTTGGAGTAACGGCCTGAGCAGGGCCACCATTCAAAACTTCACGTACCCATTCACCATTTGAAGCACCTTCAGGATGAATCCTTTCTAAAGACTGGGACTCATCCAAACCTCCAGGACGAAAAGGGCGGTTATTTATGCTGCCCCTTAGAAAATCCTTTGGAGGTCCAGCTGTGCGTGGCAAAGAGTCTTGAGCTCGAACAATTAGTTCTGATACATCCACCTAAAACAATATAATAAACCAACTCCCAAGACTAAGTCAGGAACAGAGGAGGTAATAATAACAGCAATGAAGAATATTGCCAAATTTCTTTTGGTAAGTTTTATTATCAATTGCAAAATAGCAATATAAACAATGGCAACCATTCTTGATTTCTCAATATTAGGCCAAATGAAGAATTAGTGACCAATAACACACATTGAAGAAATGGTAATCTCATACCTGAACAGACTTGGGTTCCCATATTTCTTGCATCAACCCTTTCTTCTGGCGTCTAAATGGCAATTCCCATGTAGGAACCACAATAGAGCGTGGTAATGATGGCTCTAGGGGTACTTTTGCCCTTCCAAACCAATCAAAATCCCACTGCCTTCCAACCTTTTCAGGCGAAAATTCTTCAGGGTCTAATCTAGGCGATAGATATGTCTCTTCTACATACGTTTTAATCGACTTGGGTGTTTCCCTCGGAAATGCAGGTGGCTGAAACAGAAATTACATAAGTTATCAATGCAAAGAATGAGTGCTCTTTTTGTAGCATAATTAAAAGACTAAAATATTGTTTTCGTCCCTAAAGTTTGCATAAAGTTCATTTTTCATCTACACTTACTTTTTAAAGTGCCTTTTCACTAGTTTAGGCGCAAACATAGGTATGAATATTTCTTAGTTTAGGGATAAAAGTGAAACATTTTTCAACAGTTTTAGGGACGAAAATTGAAATTCATGCAAACTTTGGCGACTGAAAACAATACTATAGTAAACAAAAAGGAGTTAGCTACTTGAAACTTTAGGTTTCTAATAACCTGTCCAATTTGACATTGAATGCTTCACTTAGCTCCCAATATTTGAAAGTTTCATAGTGCCAAATGCTCATAACAAAAAATGATCCAACAAAAATTTAATAGAATTGCTGAACAAGAAATTCAAAACGCAATAAAGGTTCTAAATTAAACAACAACAAAATTACAACAATCTATGGAAAATTAGAGCACAATGACATCTTAACCAAACCCTAAGAGCCACGAAGTGTATCACAGAGTTCACAACAAAAGGCCAAAGTTGAGCAAGCAAACTGAGCAGAGCAGAAGCAATAATTTTAAAAAGTGCGGTGTGAAATGAGATTGAACACTGACCAGAATGAAATCGGGAAGGGAATTGACGGGGTCGGAGCGCTCGACGGTGGAGATTGGCTCCACTCTGAGATGGCCACTGTGGCCGGAAAACCCGACCCGGAAAGAGAGCTCGTTTGTTGCTTCGATTCGATCCATTTCATGTAACGGCGCTTAATTGCACTGGAAATTTAAAATTGAGTGCTTGTTGGAACTACTAGTTGTTTTTTTCTTTTTTTAATTTCTTAGGGGTTTTGATTTTCGCGGGTTTTGAGTGAGGAGTTGGGAAAGGTTAAGATTCCTTTGGGTTTGGGGTAAACTGTATTTTTTATGTGCAGCCGTGTCCCCCTTGTGTTTTTTTAACTGAGTGCATGTGTGTAGTAGTACTCTGTAATGTAGAGTATAGAGTGTAGTGGGGGCATTTGGAACTTGTTGGCTGGCTAACAATAGTAAGTTTTTCTGGTCGGGAAAATTATGTATTGAGAGAAAATAAGGGGAGGAGAGCTGCCGCTAAACCAGGTCGGTTTAGTTAGAGGTTGAAAATGTGGAAAGATTAAAAATATTTCAATTTTTTTAATTTGTATTTGGTTGGAGGGTAAAAAATTTGAGAGGTATGGAGTAGAAAATAGTTTGTATAAATTTATTTTTATACTCTATTGCATTATTTTTTATATATAAATATTTTATGAAGGGAAGAAAATTATTGTTTTGGAATAAAATGAGCAACCCAAACGTAAAGCAAGGAACCCCAAAAAAAAAAAAAAGTTTGAATTTAGTTTGGGGGGAGGGGAAGCTATAGATGAGCAATTTTCATCCAACCCCTTCTCCCAATTTTCTCTCTAATTTGGGGGCTGTAAAATGATGGGCCTATGGAGAAGACAGTCGGACTCCACTATTTTCTCTTCTCTAAAATCACTTCAACCAAACACTCCTCCCACCTAAAATCTCTCATATTTTCTCTCCCTTTTTTTTTTTTTTCCATTCTCTCTATTTTCACTTGAGCCAAACATAGTCTATAACCCTAGGAGAAGATCCAAGCAGAAGAAAAGAGATGTTTAAAGTTCCATTCCACTTATACTCAGCTACTCAACAATATAGAGAACTTAAGGAAGACTTTACCTATGGCACAATGGAGCTTGGAATTTTGTAGTGTTTAAGGATAACTAGTTGAAAGCTTCTATGATTCAACCTTATATAACTTGAAAGGAGTATTCTTCAAACAAAACAAAAATGTGTTAGTGGTGCACCCCTAACTCTAGGGCCAAAAGAATAGCCTTAAATTCACCAATCAAAGGATCCATAGGAGGTAAAACAAATGATTGGGCAAAAAGTATGTCTCCCACATCATTTCTACCAATAACAGTAACCATAGAAAAGCCAAGTCTGATAGTAGTGTCGAAATTTATTTTCATCAAACGTACATGAGGATGACACAAGGAAGCTAGGGGGCAACTTTAGGGCTATCCATGTTGCAAGGTGCTCTTAATAGGTTTTGTTGATAGATTCTACTGCATATCTAGGTTCTATAGTGGTACCTAATTTTTATATATATTGTAGGTGAGTCCAACAGGCTAAGCCCACTTAGAATAGTGGATTTAGGTTAGATGGCCCAATATAATTAATTTTTAGAGGGTGGGCTTCCGAGGTCAACTTTGATGTACTAGTATGATTTAATCTTTAGATGGATGAGAAAAAGTTAGATAACTCAAGAAAGAATAACATATTCTTGGAATTAATACTTCCTCGGACTTGGCCAAAGAGCAGTTGTTCATCTATTGTTTAAATCTTAATCACAGGATAGTGCTATACAATATCAATATTTCTTTTCAGTTTTTCGTCCCCCTTCTGTTGGGGCTTCCTTTCTTTATATACTAACCTGAATTGCATCTGAGCTCTCCACTTGTACAATCACCGAACTTCCTTTAGATGCTTGTCCCATCAAGGTTTTGCTGGAAGTGGTAGAGTGTGCTGCAAGTTGTGAAATCATTGTTCAGAGGTCATTCCTCCATTAATGCGGCCAACTGAGTTGGTGCAGTGCATTGAATTGAATGCGGAGGTGATAGTTATTTTGTTTGGATACTTTCATTATTCTTTGATTGCACATCTCTACTGTCTTCTTCAGTATTATGTTATCTAGTGCAAGTGGTCTACCCAACAATTTTTGAGGAATGCTCGTTCTTCAGGCTCCTTTGAAGGTTGGCCTCTTCATGATTCCTCCTCAGATTCTCATCCACATGTTGGGTCAGGACTAATGTGTGGGTGGGTCCTTCCCCCTCCTCGAACTTGGCCCACGGGCTCTATTTCGTACTCGGATCTTACCTCTCCCACACACACACACACACACATGCATGTACATATATATTGGATCCTCCAAATATTGTCAGTAAGTTATAGAGATAAAAAGAGTAAAATGATGATTATCCTCTTTAGGTATTGTAATGAATATGGATGGATTGATAAGGTGTTTCATAGTGTCACTAGTAGACAAGGATCCCAATTTTGAAAGGTTAAAGGTTGCAACTTGCATGTGACATAGTGGTAATGGTGAAAGAGCATTGAATGATGAGGTGCTCAATTAATTCTAAGCGGAGATTGCAAATCTCATAGTTGAAGTCACTTTGGGCCTATATTTTATTCAATTCTTTTGTGGGAAGGGCATCCCAGTTGTACTTAGTGGGTAAAATCGTAAAAGTGATTTGTTATTTTTATGATAAAAGGTTAAAAAATATATTATTAATAGAAAAAGTTATTTATTTAGCTTATTCAAGCATGTCAATTCCATGCATGTGAGTCTCTCACACTGAAAGGAAGGTGCATATGCATATTATAATTATTTCTTAAGCGGGTGAGGGAGATTCAAACTTTAAGGGTCCATTTAGTTGAAGGAGTGAAAAAGTAGAAGGATAAAAATTATTTTAATTTCCCTCATTTTTGTTTGGTGGGAGTGAAAAAGTGGAGGAATAGAAAAAGTGAGTTTGTATAAATTTACGCATATACCATTGTTAAAAAAGGATGCCCGATTAAAACAAAAAAAATTGATAAACAACCAAAAAAAAATCAATCACCTAAATTTATTATAAAAAAAAAATCATGTCCACTACCTCTACTTAGAGTGTGTTGGTTGCACCACTCTCCATTCCCAGAAAAAATTACTTATCTTGTTTATTACCTCTCTCTGTCTTTACTTCACCCATCCAGATAAGGATTAAGCTATCTCATCACCTACCTCTATAGTATGCATCAAGTGGTCCCAGCCCATATTTACCTCTTTTGGTAAGATGCCATCCCAGTAGGACATTTATCTCAAATAAGCTTGAGTGGGAACCCTAGAATATACCCACTTTTCTCCCCACCACTAAACCGCACCCTCTAAAAGGCTTGACCTATGGCCCACCTCTCATGTATTGGCTGGTGCCTTGGCCTTTTGCACATGCTCCACTCTGTCTGAATTTTCTTCTTTCTAGCCTTCACACCATTTCTGCTACTTTTGCATTTGTTTGGTTCTGCTATACGTGTTAGTTGGTGTTTATCTTTTGTGATGTGAAGGGTGTGTGGGCTTTTGGACTCATATTTTCTTCCTTTCATCCTTTCTTGGAATGGGTATCACTTGGGCAAAAAGCCTTCGTCCTCCTGCTAAGCCCGTACTTTTTCTTCTTTATGATCGTGGGCCTTTTGACCACTAATCCTGCCATATCACTTCATCGTGCTTGGTATATCTTTATCTCTCTTTTTATTTCTTATTACCCCGTGGACTTGTGGGTTGATGTTCCTGCCGTATCAGCCCATTTCTTCATCATTCTTTTGCTCAGGGTTTCCTTGGCCCACTTTCCACATCTTTACCTCTTTTGGGCTTGTTGGCTAACATTCCTGCTGTACTAGCCCATTTTACTACTTTATTCTTTGGGATTCCTTGGCTTATTTACTTATTCTTTACCTATTTTACTCCAATGAGTTTTTTTGCTGAATTCGTTGGGCTTCCTCGACCATTGTACTACATCTTTACCTCTTATTATTTTTCGGGCTTATTGGCCTATAAGCCAATCCATTAAGTTTACCAATTTATTTCCTAGGCTTCATTGACCCATTTACTTCTTCTTTACTTCTTATTATTCCTATGGGCTTACTACTTCATTCCTTGGGTTTCCTTGATCCATCTATTTATTCTTTACCTCTTATTATTCCTACGACTACTTCATTCCTTGGGTTTCCTTGATCCGTTTACTTCTTCTTTACCCTTTTTTTTAATTTTTATTTTCATGGGCTTGCTGGCCATCAATCTTGCTACTTCAACCCATTGGGCTTGTTTCCTTATTTCTTTACTGCTTTTCCTTCCTTTTTTTTATTTATTTATTTTTTTTTATTGTTGGGCTTCTTCTGCTGTTGGGCCCTTTAAAAAAAAAGGGCATCAACACTAACTTAGGGTTGTAAATGAGCCTAATATTTATCGAGTATTGAATATTTAAGTTCTGCTTGACAAAAAAAAAAAAAAAAAAATGTTAAAGTTCATCTTAAGCTTGGACAAAACCTACAAACAATGTTTGAACTCAAGCTTGTAAAAGAATTCAAACACTTTAGCTTGTCTTGGCTCAACATGATTCATCAATCTAGTTGAATTCAAACATATTAAGCTTTTGAGATTGAGATCTAACACAAGTGCATTGTCAAGTCCATTTGGTTTGAACAAGTGGTTCTAACTCTTAATTAATTAAAGGTTTAGTAGAATATGAGTTTATTTTCAAGCCCATATCAAACTTATTACCAAGCACATAAAATGAGTATAGATTCAACTTGTTTTATTTTATTTTATCAACCCTTATTTTTTAGGGGTTTTTTTCATGAAATTTTATATTTTATTTTTTTTTTGGCTTGGGCCTAATCTGTATATTAAAAAGGCTTAAAATTAAGGATTAGGCTTGGTTTTTTTTTAGGGTTTGTTTGGGTAAATGGTTTAAAAATAACATTTTAGAAAAGTAGTTTTTTAAAATATGTCTTTTGAAAACACAGTTTTGAAATAACAAGTTTTATTTATATATTTATTTATTTATAGAGTAAATCTATATAAATAGTTTGGTTTATTTAATACCCTGTTTACCTTGGTCATTAAATTGTTTCACTATTCTAGAAGAATGGTAAAAAAAATAAAAGATAGAAAGATAAGGAAATAGCGACGGTAATTGGCGACTAGGCATATAGCCGAAAGTACCCAAAACAAAAGCCAAAACCATATTCTCTTGCAGCAAGCAACTGGCATCGACGCCCGCCCTTGAGACTTGAGAACCAGCACAAGCCAGAGGAGGAGGCCACAGTGACCCAATCCAAAGTCGGCGAAGACCTCTATATATAGAGCTTAGGCCTAGGGCACAACAGAGCCGAGCCAAACATGGCGCATAGAATGCTCAGAGATCTGGAGGCCGATGGCTGGGAACGCTCCGACTTCCCTATCATCTGCGAGTCTTGCCTCGGTGACAATCCCTATGTTCGCATGGTATGCTTCTTTTTCAATCTCTTTTCACCTTTCTTTCTTTGCCACTACAATTTCAATTTCCGTGAAACCCTAAATCCCTTGTTCCCAATAGCGCAACTTCCCGCTTATCTTGTCATATGTTATGTTATTTTTGTTGTTAGTTTGGCTTAGCAATGGCTTCTATGTATAAAATTGTTGTGAAATTTCAAACTTATTTTTTTTATTCGAAACACTAGCTTAATGAGAATGATTTTTTTTGGGGATGTCAAGGCTATTAGAATTTGCTGTGGTAAATAGACGAATGATGGGTCCCGAAGAGAGCACGGGTTTGTTTGGAGTTGAAATAGTTGCAGAGTGTTTTGCATGTGAAGTTTTATGTATGTTTGTAGCTAATAGTAGTGGTGTGTCTCCATTTTCAGATTGGTCTGGAAAATGTATTACAACTTAATTTAAATTCAATATTGTTTTATAATGAAATTGGTTAATTGGGATTTGGCCAATAAGCTCAAGCTCAATTGGAATTTCCTCCCATTGCAAGTGTTAAGTGGAGGGTGAGGTTATGGGTTCAAGACCCACATGTGTGTGTAATTTACCAAAAAAAAAAAAAAAAAAAAAATGCAATCATGATTAGGTCCCTTGGAAAAGTAGTGATGGGCTAAAGGGGTTTCTTAATAGGTTTTTGGTCTTTTTAGAAAAATTTTAAGAGGCTTTAGTAATTTCTTCCAGTTGAAACATGGATCAGATTGTCATCTTACCATCTATATGTTTCTTTGGTCAATTATGCTTTGTAAGTCTATTGTAGAACTGGTTGATAATTCATGTTCTCTATATCGCTAATTACTGTGTCATTTATTTTCTTGAGAAATTAAATGCAATATAGGAGGGCAACTTGTCAAGAAAGAGGTATGCAAAAAATACAGTATGACTGTTTGATAAACTTTACTGTATTTTTTGGGTAGTGATACATGTATTTTTCATATTAATGCCAGTGCGGTTTCAAATTTCAATTTTCTTTTCCTAGTAATGGTCAATTTCAACTATTGTTAAGTATTGGTACCCGTGTATTTGAATGCAGACAAAAGCAGACTTTGATAAGGAATGCAAGATTTGTACACGACCGTTTACAGTTTTCAGGTGGAGGCCTGGTCGTGATGCCAGATTTAAAAAAACTGAAATTTGCCAGACATGCAGTAAGTTGAAAAATGTTTGCCAAGTTTGCCTTTTGGATCTTGAATACGGTTTGCCAGTACAGGTTCGAGACACTGCTCTGTCAATCAATTCCAATGATGCCATTCCCAAGAGTGATGTCAATAGGGAGTATTTTGCCGAGGAGCATGACCGCAGGGTATGTTTTTTTTTTTTTTTTGCCCAAGATTACATGGCCAAAAAATGCTGAATTATGGAGTAGCATAGTGGTCAGTGATGGGAAATAATGTTAATTTATTTAATTACTATTACAACTTCATTTGCATCTGTAAGCCTACAAGAATATGCTGATGAATTTCTAATTTTATTTGGCTTTGTAATGCTGCAATTGTTTTTGCATTTGCATGGTGAACAATTAAATTTGTTGATGGATGAATATAGAGAAAATTGCTTTAACACTCAGAGCAAGTCAAGCTCCGTGGAGCTTCTCCAAATTATTTCCTATGTAGTTGGGCAATAAAGATACCAATGTTTCCTGCTTTGGAGGTGTTTGAGTTTTTTTTCTTTTTTGGTTCTACATGGTTGATTGGGTCATGCACAACATCAATGAAAGAAAATGTTAGATAAAATCATCACGTGCTTTTTTAACGCATATCCTCAGTATATCTTCAAATTTATGCCATGATGCTATTAATAGCCAGTTTCCATGTGTCCAGTAGATCCCGTGATTTTGTTGACCTTCTCTTGCTATAGCACTTCCCACATGGTTGCTGATAGTGTTGTTCATCTACCTAGTGCCTTGGTCTGTTATCTACCTCCATGACCTAGTTCTTTTGTCTGACTAACCAGAGTAGAATAACTGTAAACTTCCATTCCTATCTAATTTTGCAAATTTCCTTCCAGTATTCTTCTCACAGCTCTTTGGTCCCTGAATTCTGATTTATCTGCCTCTGGCTCATTATTTCCTCTACGGCAGTCATGAAAAAAACCTCTCTTCAGCAATCATTAATATATAACTAATCTGGTAAGAAATCATAAGTAACTGCTGAAAGAAAATTTAGGTTTGAAAAACATTATACCTGTTGTAGGACTGCAATATTCTGGAGTTGAATAATTGTTTATTATAAAAAAGTTAAGGTTTAGCCTTTTGTTTCTTTTGACAAGGCCCAAGACTAAGTGTAAGGTTACTACTCTCTCTCCTCTTTGCGTTTTTGATTGAATGCAAGAGCTTTGGTAAATTCTAGTTCTCATGAGAGATGCATAAGTGATGGTTTAGTTTTGCTGTTTAATTTGCATTTTTTAGTTTTTGGCTTAGATGGCAAGGTTACATCTTCTCCATTCTGTCATTCTTTTGTGCTTATTTAAGTCTTTACTTTATGCAGGCTAGAGCTGGTTTAGATTATGAATCATCATATGGAAAGGTTCGCGCAAATGACACCATTATGAAGCTTCAAAGAACAACACCGTATTACAAAAGAAATAGAGCGCATGTCTGCAGTTTCTACATAAGGGGTGAATGCACAAGAGGTGCTGAGTGCCCTTACAGACATGAGATGCCCATAACTGGGGAGTTGTCACAGCAGAATATTAAAGATCGTTACTACGGGTATGTCCAGTGGTTGATGATTTCTTCATTTTTGAGTAAAATGAGGCATATTTAAGCTGATATCTCTCCCTCTGGCTTGCTTGCTCTGTATGGTTTGATTTTAAAATGTCATGGGTGTGAATGCTAAGCTTTTATTAAATGTAATGGAGATTAGCAGTTATGCCCATTCATTTTGGGATCATGTGGGTAAACTCATACACTTGCATTAGTTGGTCAATTGTCATTATTCTAATATTCTTTGCATGGAAGTTCTAGATAATGGCATAGTCATGTATCCATGACATATATTGTTTGCAGTTTGTCTCTCCTACCATAGGCTAGGAGTTTATTTGCTGAAAACTCTACCTTCTGTCAGTTAGAATGAAAGAGCTTGGTCTTACTTGATTTTGCCATGTCCCGCTAAGGGGGCTGGATGGTGTTACTACTAGACCAAAGGCCATTCTTGACTTAAAGAGATAGCTCATATTGGGATTGGTAGGGGTGACTAGTTGCTTAGTTTCTTTGAATTAGAGGGTTAAAATAGTCTTTACAAGGCAATGTTAAAAGTCTCCCCCTGCCCCTTCTCTTGTGTGTGTGTGTTTGTATTTTGCCAAGTGTGTTTGATCATCCATGTTTTTGTTTGGTAATAGTCTTTACATCTCTGAGCATGTTTTGATTTTCAATGACTCAAATCAACCTTTGTGCTTTGTACTCTATTCCCTGTTCTTCCCATTGCCAAAAACCTGCAACAAATCACTTGCATGGTTGCACAAATGCCTGCACTTGCATGCTTACAGATATGTGCATCTGTGCACCTGAGCATGTGATGCATAACTTTAAGAGATTTTGATATTTGCCTTTGATTTAATATTCTAAAATATATGCATTCTAACTTAAATAAATAAAATTCTAAAATATGCAGAGTGAACGATCCGGTTGCAATGAAGCTACTCAACAAGGCAGGAGAGATGCCTTCTCTGGAACCTCCTGAGGATGAGAGCATCAGAACCCTCTACGTTGGTGGGCTTAATGAAAGGGTCACAGAGCAGGACCTGAGGGATAACTTCTATGCCCATGGTGAAATTGAATCCATAAGGATGGTGCCCCTACGAGCTTGTGCTTTTGTAACCTACACAACCAGAGAAGGTGCAGAGAAGGCTGCAGAAGAGCTCTCCAACAAACTGGTCATAAAGGGTCTGAGGCTGAAGCTGATGTGGGGTAGACCTCAAGCACCAAAACCAGAGTCAGAGGGCTCAGATGAAGCAAGGCAGCAACCTGCAGTGGCTCATAGCGGGATGTTGCCTCGGGCAGTTATATCCCAGCAGCAGAGCCAATTACAGCCACCTGGCACTCTGGACCAAAACCAACCTATGCATTATTTCAATATTCCACCTCCTCCTCAGCAGGAGAGAGCTTTTTATCCGTCAATGGATCCTCAAAGAATGGGTGCTGTTATTCCATCACATGAGGGGGCTTCCACTGGGCCCACAGGGTCAGGTGAGAACAAATCTGGTCCTGAGAAGCAGCAACAAGGCCATCATTATCCCTATCAAGGTATGCCACCACCACATGGGCAATATCATCAGCAGTTCTATCCTCCATATGGATATATGCCGCCAATGCCACCTTATCAGCAATACCCTCCACCATATCATTCAGCAATACCCACTCCACAGCCTCCACCAATGAACCAGCCTTATCAGCATTCTGCACCACCAGGGTCTGGTACACACCCAGGATCTGCACCATCAGGATCTGCTACTCACCCAGGGTCTACATCAGGATCTGCACCTCCAGTGTCCAACCAAGCAGGGTCTGGACCATCAGGATCCTCAACTCCCGGGTCATCTCAGCAGTGAAACATTTTTCCCCTTGTATTTTCTTTTTAACTTTTGGTTATAAGTAATGCACTTCTCATGAAGTTGACTAAACTGGCTCGCATCTTGGATTCAAAGATGCTTCTACTTTCAAGTATTCTAGAGTTGTATTTTATATCTCATGATATGTGCATTATAACTATTGGCTCCTTTTTGGGCTTTTTTTTTGCCTTAAATCTTGTTTAGGATATATGGTGTCCTAGTGACCTTGATCCAAAGCAGTTAGATTTCATTTATTTATTTTTCATCCAATTACAATTTTGGTCTCTTGTTTGGTTTGTTCTTATCAAACTTCTGTACGAGTATGTTTGTGGCAATTGATATTTTTACTTTTTGAGTACATGTTAACCACCAAACTCTTCACTAAAATTAAGTAATTAATTCATTTATACTTCAATAATATAACAAATTTTAAAATAATAAATGTACATGTAATTCATTTTGATAAAATGGGTGAGGTAAAGTTTAGCTACAAAATTAGTTGTTGTCCTACAACTTCACTTAATGTGCGTTTGGATAATGCTTATTGTTCACCAAAAAGTTATTGTTCATATGTCTGATTGCATTGTTCTGTGACATGAACAGTGCAGCAGACATTGGACTTAAAAAAAAGAAAAAAAAAAAAGCCCAGAAAGGAGCCAATAGTTATAATGCACATATCATGAGATATAACAGACGCAGATGCATTACCCAAACAAACTCTTAATATCTTTTTATTAAAAGTGAATTTTGACAAATTCACTATTAAATTACATAATCTTCTTATATTATTAATACTTGCAAAATTTATAGAAGATCAAAGATTAAGATGGTACTCCAACCCCCCGACTCCCCTTGCTCTGAGGAAGTCTAGTGGATGGTATCTCTGAACATGGCTCTCACTCTCAACGAAATTTGCTTTTTAAGGAACCAGGGATTCCACTTGGACAACCAGATTGACATCCTTGACTCGGTAAGGCATATCTATCTAAAGCTAGCTGAATTCTTTGCCATATTTGACCTCGAGAAGCCTCGTGCACCTCCACCACCACAGCTCACCTAGTCACCTCCACCCTCTGATTGGATCAAGATAAACTCGGATGCAGCCATCTCAGAAACTACCCTTGCATTTTTAGCTCGTGATCACAAAGGCGATGTCCTCAAAAAGCAGAAGTTGATGCTATCCTTTGGGCTGTTCAACTCGCTTTATCTGAAGGTTGGGACATAATCATCTTTGGGGGAGACTCTCAAATTTTCTTTGACCTGCCTATCATCCCTTGGCTCCCTCTCCGCCTGGTCCATTAGTAGTATTATTACAAATATTTTATGTATAGTAGAATCCTTTAGTAGCTGCTCTTTCCAATGGGCTAAGAGAGATTGTAAGTTGTAACCACGCTTCTCACATAGCTGCGAAACTCTCTCTAACATCTCGTACTCCTCCATGTTTCAATGATCATAGTTTGCCTGTGCTTTAGTTAATGTTTGTAAGGTAGACTGTTGTTCTTAGTCTCTCTTGAATAAAATTGAAGTTTTATAAAATAAAAAAAAAAATAAAAAAAATGTCATCAATCAATTGTTTAAAATGCAAGTTTTTGTAGTCTAAAATTTAGTATAAAAAATAAGTTTATGGGTCATATACTAAATAGCATTCAATTTACACAAAATTTGACATATATGTTTTAAGAGTATAAAGAACATGCAATTTAATTTAATGGCCCTTAGATAAAAGAAAGGTAGGCTTAATGCCTCTAGACAAGACAAAAGTGGGCTTGTCTCTAGAGAAAACAAGGATGGGCCTAAGGCCGAATACAAGACAAGAATGAGTCTAGGCTCAAAATAAAACAAGGATGGGCCTAAGGCTCAAGACGACACAAGGAAGGGCTTAATGCCCCTAGGCAAGACAAAAGTGGGCTTAATGCTCCTAGACAAAACAAGGATGGGCCTAAGGTCCAAGACAAGACAAAGAGAAGACAAGATGTGGATGGGTCTATGCGCAAGACACAACAAAGGAAAGACTCAAAAAATGCGTTGTTATATTTTCAAAGTATGTAGAAACATTAATTTTTTCAAAAATTAATTTGTAACTTTAGGCTACAACCAAGTTTGTAGACGAACTTTGTCTAAGTGAGAGAAAGGGATTGGAATTTACACTGTTTGAAAGTTTGGAGGGAGATGAGAGTAGAGGTCTAGAGGGTAAGGAGGGGAAAAAGAGGAGAGTAAATGAGAATGGTTACCCATTCACTTTGTATGAATGTTCTAAAATCTAATAGGAAAAAGGGGATTAGATATCCTCCCATTTGTTTGTAAATTTTAAAAATCAAGTAGAGAGGAGAGGTGAGGGAAGGTGAATTTCATATAAATTGAAAATTATGATATTTAAAAAAGAAAAGAAAAAGTAAGATGAAACATTTCATAAACACAACATTTATAATAATAAGCTATTATTAGTCCTCTTTATTTTTCAAGAACAAAGTTTGGCTTAAAACATGTTTGAAGTTATCTTGCTCCAACCCGTGATGTGACGATTAGACTTTTTTTAAATAATACAGATAAATGTTCTTATAAATTGCCACGTCAAAAAAGATAATTTTAAACATATTTAGTAAGAAAATTCGCTATTTTGAAATGGACAATGTGATTGAACATTTTGCTAGTTGATATATTCATAATATTTTTACAGCAAATCTTAGTGGCATATTGTTACTAATTCTAGTATGAGTCTTTTCCAATCATTAACGAGTAAGTTTTATAATTTCTCTATTGCTAAAAAAGTAGGGTTTCCTCTTCTCTTAGACAGTAGAATTATTTGTCCCTTTTGTTAAAGGGGATTTTGTTCTCTTAAAGCAACAGGATTGCCTTTCGAGCTTGTGGATTTTTTCTTTCGGGGTTGGGGAAACAGTTTTTTATTCTTTCTCTTTTATTCTTCACGATACTATGGAGGATTTAGCAAACATCTAGAGTAATCTTTCTCTTACTGAGAAGGAAAACACTGGTTTCAAATTATAACAAGACTAGTGATCAAGAGAGTTCATCATTGTAGCAAAGTTCCTAACAACCCGTTTTTTGAACATGGAAGCTATGGCAAGGACTTTCAAACAACTTTGGCGTTCAACAAATGGGTTTGAGATCCATAACCAAGGTGACCATCAAGTCCTTTTTGTCTTTGACCATTCCAATGTCATAGATAGAATTCTTCAAAACCAGCCATGAAGTTCTGACAAACATTTGGTAGTGCTGTAAAGGTATGAGAATGATCATCCAATATGCAGTTTAGTTTTTAATAAAACTCCCTATTGAGTACAAGTCCATGCTATTCCTATTAGATATATAAGTAGGAAGGTGGTTGAGGAGATATATGATGTAATATGAGAAAGTGCACAAGTTGACTGGTGCAATCTGGAATGCACGGACGCGGCTCTAGAAGAGCCGCACCTGCGTCCGACTCGGCGGGACGCGATGACGTGGGAGGGACGCCGCTGACCACGCATCCGTGCAGCGTCGGGCTGTGTCCTGCCACATGGATTCCCCGACTTGCGTCGACGTGGCTCAAATCCGGCCGACTCGGGCCGTATTGGCCGAATATCGGTGTGTTTCGACCGGAAAAAGGAAATCGGCCTGTAAGAAGAAAAAAAAAAATTTAAAACCGAAAACACCGGTGGATTTGATACGTCGACTTCACCGGCTTAACCCCTTTCTTCTTCTTCTTCTTCTTCTTCTTTTTTGCTTCTTCGTCTTCTTCTTCCTTTTTTTTCGCAGCGTTACCGTTCTGTTTTGTTGCCGATTCAGGCCGAAATTTAAAGACTTCTCCAGGCCGTATCGGTCTGTAACTCACTGTTCTTCATCTTCTTCTTCTTTGCTTCTTTGTCTTCTTCTTCACCAGCCTTAACCCCTTTCTTCTTCTTCTTCTTCTTCTTTGCTTCATAACTCATTGTTCTGTTTCTTTTTTTCTTTTCTTTTTTGAAGAGCTCTGTTTCTTATGACTGTCCTAGGAGATAAAAAAGCTTTATTTTTTCTTTGTGGCTCTCACGCCTCTCTGACCAAACATGTGAGAGCCAGATCTACCCCCTTTTTTATTTCTTTTTTAATAGGGAGCTACACCTATTTTAATACTTACTACATATATCATTTATTTTATTTTTGAGTTAAGTCACATCTTTTTATTTATTTATTATTTATGAGAAGTTTCATCTATTTTAATACCTCTGCCAATAATTCAAGTGTCAAAAACTTTATTATTATTATTATATAAAAAAGTATGCTTAGTAATATATTAAAAATATAAATAAAAATATTTTTAATAGTTGAGTCCCGCCACACCCGCACCCACCTTTTTCAAAAATTGCTGAGTCCTACACCCGCACCCGAGTCCCGAAATGCACCCGTGCTTCATACGGTCCAATGGATGAAGAGGGTGGAAATTTTATCAAGGTAAGAGTTACAGTCAATATTTCATTACTACTATATCGAGGTAAAGTTATAATGATGGAGAATGGAGGAAAGAATTGGGTTTCTTTTAGATAAGAGAGGTTGCTTAATCTTTGTTATTGGTGTGGCCGATTGAAACACGATGACAAAAATTGCATGATATGGATTGAAAGTGAGGGGACTATGTCAACTGAGAAACAACAATTTGGTTCTTACTTGAGGGCTTCCCCTTACTCCTCAACTGGTAAGAATGTTATTTTTGTCCTTGGATACTACGAGAATTTTCGGTTTTGTTTCAAGGAGAGAGCAGTGGATACGGCAGCTCCTCCAGGGTAGGTGATGGTTAGAACTAAAGGCATCCAAGTAGGTATTTTTCAGCCAAATATGGAAATTGAGGTTTTTGGGGGATAAATTGAAATTGAAGAATTTTCAAATTCTTAAAATCCTGCTGCTACTTCTGATGAGGAGACAATCATGGACATACCTTTAAAAGCATCCAAGTCAACTTTGAATTCTCCCCCATTTATTTATGGTAAGGCTTTTAATGATGAATTATTCCTTTCCAAACTATCCGATATTGACCAAGATATCAAGAAATTTGATAAGGAACCTTACGTGAAATAAGGGATATCCATAGGACCATAGCGTTACAATCCACCGATCCAGCTGTGGATTCTAATCCGGACTTATCGAACCTAGCAAGTCGGATTTTGAAAATCCCCCACATGTTGAAGAGGATGCAGGTATCCTCAGTTACGTAACAAATTAGAAGTTTAGAACTGCTCCATCTCCCCTACAAGGGAATTAGAAGCACTGCGTAAGGAAAGAAAACATGGAAAATAAGGGAGTGATTGCAATCTCACTAAGCTCAAGCAAGAGAGCAAAATAACACTACAAAACATGGGGGCCTTGGGCCGCATTTTTTTAGGCCGCGGCTATAAAAAATGCGGCCCAAGATAGACTAAAGCTGCGTTTTATAAAAACATGGCTTAAAGAAAAACTTAAAGTCGCGTTTTAAACGCGGGGCCATAGAAGGGTTTTGAAGTTGCATTTTTTTGAGCTATAGCCGCATTTTTGGGGCTGTGGCCGTGTTTAAAGAACAAGGCCTAAGGACCTCCGTATTTAATTTTTTTGGCAAACTCTTTTTTTTTTTTTTCCTTAACTGTAGCCGCATTTTTAAAATGTGGCTATAGCCTACCTAAAGCCGCGTTTTATAGACACGGCTTTAAATTTGGTCTGAAGCGACGTGTTTAAAATGCGGATTCAAATTTGGTCTAAAGTCGCATTTTAAACACGCGACTTTAGTTTTGGATGGGTCGCATTTCTTAAAAGTGACCTCAGATTTTGCCTATAGCCGTATGTTAAAAACGCGGCTTTAGGCTTTGTTTATATACTATTGCTTCAGATAGTTTCAACCCAGGCCTCTCAAGAGCCCGATCTCAATCCTCACTCTCCAAGCCTCGATCTCCGATCTCAAGCCTCACCCTTACCCTCCATCTCTCCGATCTCAACCCTTACCCTCCATCTTTGATCTCACCCTCACCCTCCATCTCTTCGATCTTAAGCCCTTACCCTCCATCTTCGATCTCACCCTCACCCTCCATCTCCGAACTCAAGCCCTCACCCTCACCCTCACCCTCCATCTCCGATCTCAACCATCACCCTCCATCTCTCCAATCTCAAGCCCTCACCCTCACCCTCCATCTTCGAACTTAAGCCCTCACCCTCACCCTCACCCTCCATCTCAGATCTCAACCCTCACCCTCCATCTCTCCGATCTTAAGCCCTCACCCTCACCCTCCATCTCCGATCTCAAGCCCTCACACCCCGCCGTCATCGCACAGACAAAGTCCGTGTCTCGTGTCTCTCTCTCTCTGTGAAATCAGAAAAAGCTGAGAGAGACTCAAATCTGATTCTACAAGGTACGATCTTCTATGGCTTTTCATTTTGATAGCATTTTTTTCCTATAATATACCCATGGCTGAGCTCATCTCCCTTGCTTGCATGTGGGTCTCTTATGATGTGAATCTCTTGGGTCACAAGGATCGCTAAGGATTGACTTTGAGTTTTGGAAGACTTTGTTCCCGGTGAGTTTGAAAAAAGTTTAAAATTGGGTCTCTGATTTTGATTAAGTTTTGGAAGACTTACAACATGCAACAAAAAAATTTGCAATTAAATATGAATCTATTTAATGAATAAATAAATAAATAAGTAAATCTATTATACTTAGCTATGAACAATTTATACTTGCTATTGATTATTGATCAAAAAGACAATGTTTAAAATCAAGATTAGCAAAGATGTAGCAAAGATGCAGTAAACTTTAAAATTTCTCTTCTTTTCCTCTCTTATTTTTTATTTTTTATTTTTTTTTATACTCAACCAGTATATTGTTTATGTAGGTGTTCTCTCGTCAACTATTAATTTTTCCTGTAAGTTCTCTTTTCTTATGCAGTTGTCATCCTTCATATTTCTTTAAATGATTTTGCATGATTAACGTTTAGAGAATATTTATCTATTAGTTAGCTTGAGCAAGGACTAATGAAATCTAATATTGCTTATAGTTATATTCCAGAAATTTAGATCATAAATTATAAGCTACAAAATTTAAGTTCTCTGTTTTTTCTCTCTAAAAATCAATAAACTTTTCCCTATTGAACATTTAAAATATAGCTAATAAAATCCATAATTTTAGATTTTAAAATATTTCTTCATGTGAATAGAGCTTCAAATTTTGGTAACCAATGTGGACTGAGTTTATTGTTAATTTTTAGTTGTTCTTTCTCATTTTCATTTCGATATGCATGCATAAACGTTTTGGTGACTTCCAATTGATTTTCCCAAAAAATTGCTTATTAATCATGACCACATACCTTAGTTGCCGTAAGCTCTCCTAAATTTTTCATATTGTCGATGGATGATGTGTTTTGTATTTTTCCTTAAACTTAAAACCATTCAGAGCCATTGCTGTTGTAGTATAAGGCCTTGGTACGTTAATTAAGTAGTGCTAAACATCTTTTTAGTTGTTTTGAAATTTAAATAAGTCATTATTGATCTTGAATGTCTTTGCTAATATATTCATTGTCATTAAGTTATAAATTGTTCGTTAAAATATAAGTCCCTCCGTATTTAATGAATGACTTTCAGTGCTAGTATTATTGATTAGTTCGTGATGAACAATTTATACTTGCTATTAATGACATATTTTTTGGTTTTGATGTTGTGCTTGGAAATGTTGGATGCTGCAACAATTTAGGAACAAAAGTTTTGACTCATTTTGAAAGTTTGGTTTTTGAGGTTGATGTGTTTTTGGGTTTTACGTTTTGTGGATAGGATTTTGGAGGGTATTAATGTTGCTTTTGGGCTTTGATCTGTTTTTGGGTTTTGCTTTTTATGATGCATTTTGCTGGGGATTCAGTATTGTGCTTGGAAGTTTTAACTACTGCTTCTATCAAAGACCAAAACTTTGACTTGCAGTGATGTTTTGGTTTTTGGGGTTGATCTGTTTTAGGGGTTTTCTTTCTGTGATTCGGGTTTGTACTGGTTCAAACAGAAATAAAGTTGAGCTACAAGGATCCTTGAATGACAAGAAACCGTTTGTCTGGTTGCTGAGTTTCTGAGAACATTGACTGTAAGAAAATGGAAACCAAGTGTTGATTTTGCTTTATTTTCTCTTGGTTGTTGAAACTAGATCAACTGAGGTTATTAGTGTATTAATGCTTAGTTGAGTGGCAGCTTGTTTAATTGGTTCTAGTCTATGAGCAATGGAAAAATTGGCTAATGCAATCTGTTTAAAATGATTATTTGGTGGCAGCATTTTTTTTTTTTTTTTTGGCATGAGACACCAAAAAAGCCAAGCAAACTCATGGAAAATGGGGTCCACTTTAGGTGACAGATATAGTTCAAAGTTTGACTGTCATTTTCTATTTTAACTGTTATTATTTTTGTAATATTGTTGTGCGTAGTTAATTAATTTTAGCTTAAATTATCAGATCATTTTCATTTTTATTTATTATTATTTTATACAGTTTTAATTTACATGCATATTTCTCATATAAAATAACAGTTGCACACATATATGATCAATTTTAGACATATACCATATTATCTTACATCCAACCCACTTTTAATGCTATAAAGTTTTTTTTTTTTTGGATCATACCCCAAAAAGAGATTCTACATTTAACTGCATCTTATATATTTGTAATAAACATTTGTAATCTGAATGGAAAATTCTTTTCTTTTACTTCTTTATAATCTGTATATATTAAGATGATTCAAAATGTTAGTTATTGCTTTTTTTCCTATCAAAAATACTCCTAAATTAATTAACCAACAACTTAAAAATGAGGTTAAAATAGTAAATTGGTAGAAGAAAGTTATTTATTACTTTTTTTACTGTCAAAAATACCCCTACAAGATTTAGGTAATCCTTTTGTTAAATACTTATTGCATTTGTCCACTTATTTAGATAGATTCACTAGTTTACCAAAAAAAAAAAAAAAAAAAAGATAGATTCACTAACCGTTGCATCCAACGTAAGATTACAAAACCGTTTCTAAATTAACATTGGTGCCTTTACATGTTGTTGGCTATAAAGAATTGTAGTATTCAAGTTTAGCAAATTATAAGATAGCTGAAATTTTGCATGATATAGGATTTTTTTTTTTTTTTTTTTTTTAAGAAATAAATTTTAGATAAGTTAAAATCTAAGATTTTTAAGTTCTTACTTATCTAAAATTTTAAAAGGAGTAACTGAGTAAGAACCATGGATTCCGGGTGACTTTCTAATTTTTTTTTTTTTTAAAAAAAAAGTGATAACTGATTATCCTAACCAACTTTTATTAAGCCTTCAACGAGTAGGTGTAAGGATTTTTTTTTTTTTTTTTTTTCTAATATGTGTTTATGAACCGTTAAAACTCTTAAATTTTAGATAAGTTTTATTATTATTATTATTATTATTATTATTTTTTTTTTTTTAAGAAAGAAATTTTATATAAGCTAAAACTTAAGATTTTTAAGTTGTTACTTATCTAAAATTTTAAAATTAAGTTAAGGAGTAACCGAGTAAGAGAAATTTCTAAACAATTTTAAAAGTTTTATTTTATTAAAAAACTTAAAAAATAAAAATAAAAGATAAGATAAGGATTAGAAGTTAAGACTAAGAGTACATCTTGAATTGCCTGATTCAAATGGGAGAACGTGTGTATGGTGGTGGAAGTTTGTATTTGTGTAGAAGTTGAGTGTAGGGGCACAATTTTTATGGTCCAATCCCTGTTGATCAAGTCTTGCCCCAAGAAGCCCCACACAATGAATTTCTTGTAGAGAATGGGTTAAAGAACTTAGTTTCAGTGAACTTAGACGGTTTGCTGCATGGACAATAGAATTACAGAAACAAGAACATAGAAATGGACATGAAGATAAACTTTATTCCTGGGCATAGATGCGTACAGCAGGATTTTGCTCCTTGTTGAGGTCTAAAAAAGGGTCATAATAAAATAAGCCCAAAACAGAAGAACAAGTCAAGCCCAAAAGGAAAATTCAGGCTAAGCCCAAAGCAATAGATACGGAAGACCCATGGGGGAATAAAAGAAAGGTTCAGAGGATCCTGAAACCCAGAAAAGAAAGAAGCATCCAAAAAAGAGACCACGGCAAAGTATAAAGAAGCAAGGATCCTCAGGAACAATCAATAGGCATGGATCCCTTCAGGCACAAAGAAAAAGGAAGACTGGGACAGATCGATAGAAAGAAGACAGAAGAAGAAAACAAGAAATAAAAGCAAAAAACGCGAGCGACCTCTCATGGCACAGACAGAAAAGGCCTCGGGGAACCAGGACAGGGAAGAAGAATGATAACAAACGACTTTCAAAAATGGCAGAACAGGATTCCGCCCAAATAGGAAAGAAAGGGAAAAGAGGAAGAACGCCAGAAATGGGGATGCCGAGAAGGGCATACCTAAGCACGTCCCGAAGAGGATGGCTAACCAGAAACTTTCGAAAGAATCAGAACCAAGAGAAGGAAAGAATGAGAGAAAACGGAAAAGGGACTTACCGAGACGATGGGGACAGGATATGCTCTGTTTGCAAAAGAACAAAACAGGGGAACCAACGATTCCCCGGGAAGCCCAGAAAACTCCATTATAAAAGGGGGGGATGGGTTGTGAAGAAGGCAGCGAGAAAAAAAGAAAGAAACACAAGAAAGAAGAAATTCTCTAGGAAAAACTATCAGAAAAATCTGTGCAGAAAGAAAAATACTAAGGGAAAAACAAATATTGCTTCCCGGTATCCTGTAAAGGCCACTATTGCACATACTCGGATTCAACGAGAATCAAACTTTGCAAGTTTTGAAGGCTGAAATAGCCATTCAAGACTGCAATTTTTGAGCTTGATTGGACCTTGTATCACGTCCTAGTGAGTTTTCTGTAATCAAACAGATAATATATTAATGAAACACTGTTTCATAATTCCCAGGATCCCCACAACACTATTTCTCTTTATCGTTTTGCTAGTCTTGCTTTCTTTCCTTCTGAACTTACGTTGTTAATTTTTGGCACTCTTCGATATCCTTGTTTGTCATTTTTCTTTATATTGTCAGGAGTATTCTCTGCATTCACTTGATTCTTAAACAGCTCGTTAGCTGCGGTGAGTCAAGGCCCGGTCCACCAAATCCTTCCTTTTTCATTCAGGCCCGGGATCCTTGGGCCTGAGTGTCACGAAAAAGGCACTTTCACACTCCTGTATTCCTTCTTTTCTATTTTTCCGTCCTCTTCTCTTGGGGGACTCTTCTATGTTATATAGGCCTTCTCCTATCATCTGGACTTTATACTTGTTGATCATTCAGACCCCTATTTGAGCACCTGTCCTATCAGACACCCTTATCATTTCTTTGTGAGTTGTAGTAGCCAAGGTAGCACTGTTCAGAGGTCTTTTCCTCATTAATGCGGTTAGGAGAGTAGTTGTGATACATTTAATGTGGTGGTGGCGGCAGCCTTTTATGAGATATTTCAGGTTCCCTTCTTTTTTACGTGTTTGGAGGATGAATTGTAGTGGCTGGGGCGCGCCTTTGATCCAGATTTCGCAATGTCCGAGGAGGAATTACTCCTCGGACACATTTTCTTTGCCCCATTGGGCCTAAATAAAGATTGTTTGGGCCACGATTTCTCCTCGGACGGGCCCAGGGCCCAGCCAGCCTATTATTTTGGGCCGGTCCCCACATTGAGTATTTTAAATTTTAAATAGTTAATGGATGTCTTTCCTTTGTGCAAAATAAAAAACAAACTAAATTTCATGTTTATCTTAATCTATAAAAAAAAAAAAAAAAAAAAAATTAAAACTTAGTGTTTGCTATTTATTCATAGAATATTTAAAGTCCATCTATTACTTCTTCTTTTTTTTCAAATTGTTGCAAATCCATATAATATGTCACTTTTGTTGTCTTTTAATTCACTAATGGGAAGCATTGATTTTAATTTTTAATCAAATTTGTATTAACTAGATATGAGTTCTGGAAATAATTTTTCATCACACCCCTAGGTTTTTTATTTTATTTTATTTTATTTTTATTGAAAAATATAGTAATCCCAAATTATAATAAATGTTCTAAATTAACCCTTATCCAAAAAATAGAAGAGCCTTGAGCACGCGCTATGTCTAGTATAAATTATTGTGTTTGGTGATTGGAAAACGATCTTCTAGAATATAGAAAAAGTAACTAGTGTTTCCGTTGTGGTCACCTAGCTACCTAGGATAGAAAAATAAAAAGTATTCTAAATTTTGTACTGCATGTAACGGAAACAGTACTAGATATCACCGCCCTAAGATGTCCCATGCAACATGTTGTGCTACTTATTTGCTCCTACACGTCACTAATTAAGTCTTACACCATTAATCAACTAATAATTCTTTATCGTTAATTTATTATTATTGTGCATTTCCTGCACATTGTCCTTTTCCTTGTCCTTGTTTTTATATTTTATTCTAAAGATAGATATTGTTACATGCTAGTGTACATTTATCTAGCAACTTACAATAGTCAAGTTTTATTTAGTTTAACTGGTAAAGATTTTTGTAGTCAAATAAATAATCTAACGTGTAAACTTTCCTAATGCTAAAAATTAATTAGTATATTAGTGTGATAATAAATATTAATTATCATAGAGTGGACACGAGTTAAAATTGTATTATATCTATAATAATTAATAATAATAGATTTAAAAAAAAAAAACGCATATTACTAGGGTCAATTTATGCCCTTTGTTTGAGATATGAGTGATCATATCTAGTTTAGAAAATCTATGATCTTTGCCCATTATGGATCTTTCTCTCCCTCCACCAATTTTGCCTTTCGGTCTTCCCAAAATCACTAGAGCTTCTCTCAACTATATTGTTTTCTATTTTTTAGTTGAATTAAAATCTGTTGCTTTTTAGCTGCAAAGTAAACCCCACTCAACAAAGTCTTGGCATATTGTTATAACAATTGAATTATTATAATAAAAATATTCTTACCATGACATCTATTATTTTCAAAGTTCATCTTTTGGTTAAGAGCTTAAGATACAACAGAATAGTTATCCTTGCCCACATTCTCTTTCCAAAATTTGTGCCATGTATTAAATTACTTTGAGTGTGGTCATAAGGATAAGTTGTTGCTGCAAAGGCATTCTTGCAATCCAAGATAGAAAATTTCTTATCTAATTTCTATTCAAAGATCAATATTTGGTTTAGTGGGGAAATAATCCCAACAAGACACTAATGTCTTTCTTCATTTATGTAGGTGTCTGCCAACATGATAATATAACTGAACGAGATAAGCCAATTATCAAGCAAACCCTCTTTTCTTGATACAACACCTTGTTGGCTCCAAAGGTAAAAGCTGCAAACAGTAGTTATGTCTCATTTCTTTTACTCTTTAAAACTATATACATTGAATTATGTCGCAATTCCTTAACTACCAATTATTTTATACCAGACTTGTAGCTCTCAGCCACACATTTGAATCTTATTCAAGCACACGAAGTTTCTCATCAATTGCCTTAGCCCTGTGGGAAAAGCTCAGGAATAGTGATGCAGTTGGGACTATAAAAAGGGATGTCATAGAGAGGAACATGCATTAGGGTGAAATTAAGCTGTGTGAAGATCTAAAGAAAAAAAAAACAGTGCTTTGTTAAGAGTGGAGATCTTGTTGCGATCTTGGCTTCACTGGGTTTCTAGAGAGGTATTATTGGATTTTTCAAATTAATTGTGAACTTCAGTTTTGGACATAAACTTACGCATTGCATTCTCTATTTAGAGGGTTTTCAATTGTGCATGATTAATTTTCTTGCTGCTATTGTGGGGTTTTTTTGAGCCAATATATGGTGCTGTATGTTGTTACTCATATGAAAATGTTGATAAGGATAGGATTGCATGATTACTGACAACTTCGTTGGCTGTTTAAGTTGTAGCTTTTTAGACCACGTCTTCCAAGTGTTAGATTATTGTGTAAATAGGTACATTAGCACAGTTAAGAGGATCAAGCACTAACTTTTGCAAAATAATTATTGTATTGTGCTTACTTAAAGGGACAATATGATTAATGTGTTGTGTTTATTTACGCTCTGTTTGTTTCAATGTAAAATATTTTTAAATGTAAAATATTTTACTTTAAAAATATTTTCTGTAAAATATTTTTATTTTACGGTGTTTTGTAGCCTACATGAAAATGTTCAGGAAATCACTTTGTAAAAATTTTCCAATCTCACAACCCACCAGATCACTGCAAAGTCTAACTAGATCAGAGCAAATCCAACCAAATCAAAGCAAAATTTTGTCTAGTTGGAGCCATTGAAGCATCACCGGTAAATCCAAAGTCACAACTCAGGAAAAACATAGCAACGATCGTCAGATCCACCCCACCAAGCTACACATGAAACCCATCAAACAATCCAAGTCATCTGTGAATCCACCGTCAACCCACCACCATGAGAAACAAAACCCATACCTGAAATCCATCAAATGCGCACGCTGTCCACCAAGCCACCATCACCTCGCCTCTGCCACCGTCGACAAATGCAAACCATACCCAAAATCCATCAACACAAAAATCATCCACTCACCATATCCACAGCAATCCGACCCACCAAAAGCAGCTCCGCCACAATCTGACCTCCAGAAACTCAACTTGAAAATCTTAGAGCAAGTGGAGATTGGAGAACTATTTGATGAATGATTCTAATCTCTTCAATCTTGGTCTTGAAGGGTGATTTCAAAGCTGAAGAACCATATCAGATTTGGCAGGGAGTGTCGCGCCACCGGTGGTCAGTTGCTGGTGGGTGTTGTCTCTAGAGGGTGTTGTTGCTGGTCTCACCAGTTTGGCTTGGTAGAGTTTGAGAGAGGGAGAGAAGAAGTGTGAGAGAGGGAGAGAGGAACTAAAAAGAAAAGGGAGAAAGCGTCGGGAGAGAGGGAGTGAGAATTTTGTAAAATGTTTTACCGTTGATTTTTTGGTAAAATATTTTACAAGTTTCGAGGCACAAACTTTGGTCAAATTGAAAAATTTTTTATTGCTTTGACTATATTTTACATCCAAACAAACACTTGAAAATAAGAAAATATTTTACGAAAAATATTTTACTTCGAAACAAACGGAGCTTTAGATACACTACTTTGATTAATCTCTCTTTGTGAAAGCTGGTAAATAAATTCGCAATTTAAAACAACACATGCCTCATACAAAGAAAATAGTAGAGCTCCCCACTTTAAGGAACCCACCAAAGGAATATAGAGAATTAGAAGAAAAAAAAAACTCAACATCTATCCTAATCCATTTAAATATAGGAGTTAAACAACACATGCCTCATTTTTAAAGCCAAATGCTAATTTAAATTTAAAATATACTATCAATTCATACAAAAGTAGGGTTATATTTCCACTTTATATAGAGAAAATGGTAGAACTGCTCACTACTCCTAGTAAACTATCAAAAGATGCAAAAGCAAGAGGCTTACCACGATGAAATTTCTTCGAAGGATAAAAGTTAAACAGTAAATCTGTAAAGGTCTCCTTTTAATAGACCAAATGCTTATTCAAATTCAAAATAACAATTCATACATAACCTAGGACTTCAATAGGATCAATTTGAAACAAAACTCCAAGTAATAATTACTTACTTTCTCAAGAAAAAAAAAATCAAATCAAATACTTGACCAAATATTTAAAAAACAATGACCAAGACCCATGCAAGACTTAGGAACTGGGAAAGAGACTTTAAAAATCAAATAAGCATAATTAGAAGAAGAGAATTCATAATCTGTTAATTTTTTAAATGCTTTCTACCGGTCCAGGAAGTTTGTAGTAAAATTACCATAACTATTTGTAAAAAAAGCCCAAATTGCTAGTTTTTTTATGCATTAGAAACTAGAGACACAGAGCTATTCAATGATTTTTTGCTCAGAGGCTAATTATTTTAGAATTAACCCATATTTGATTTTGACTCTACCCAAAAATTTGGTTGAAATTCTGTAAGGATTTCACCAGATTAATGTTTGAATTTTGCAATGTTATTTCATTTTTCAAGGGACACTTTGGTATCTCTCTTTCCTAAGCAAAGACCAGTTTTTGAGTTGGGAATGCAGTCTTATTTCATAAGGGACCATCTGTTACTTGAATTCCACAATTAGTTGGACAAAGAATTCTACATTACCTACATCAATTAGTTGGGATCATGATAAGTTGAATTTACTTGAATTCCACAATTAATGTAAGACTTTGGTTCACTATTTCCAGGAATCATGACATTTGTGGCTCTATACTATAAGCAGGAGTACAACTCACCAGTATGGGATAAGAATAATAATCAATGACTCTTTAAAGTGGTCCAAGACCGACCACAATTGAAAATTTGAACCTGAGTCATGTTGTTGGCTCAAAAGATGGGAAATATATTTAAAATCGGAGCATATTGACTATAAAGAGTAGTTGTTGGTATCAGCAGAAAATCCAATTTCATATCCAAGACAGGGATCATTAAGTTTCATAAAAATATAATAGCATGCAACAGTTGTCCAATGTGTAAATCTGTCTGTTTCCTTAAGAAGTTGCTTCTTTTATGCACCGCACATGCATAGCCATATATAATTTACACTAGCACATTCGCCCAAATCCTTCCTTTCAAACAAAATAAATATTTGTGGAAGTGGTACGGGTTTTCTAAATGACAATGGCAATTGCAGGTTTGGTAGGTCAACATATTGTAAATTTTATATATATGATTGGAATATAATTTTTTCTTTTGGTTAAATTTTCTATACTCCAAAAATATTCCTAACATGGTATATCAAGGGTAGCTTTGGGACACAAAATTTTGAGACTAAAGAAGGATCACATAGTGTATTTATCCATGAAAAACCTTTTCTATTAAACCATTTAGAGTGTTGTAAATTTATCAAATATATTATATAACTAACCCTATTGTTCAGTAGTCTCACCAAGACTTGTCTAGCTGTCATAAAGAGTACGTAAGACAGTATTTAAGCAAGTCGAACTTATTCTTTAGGCAAGGCAATATACAGAAGGTTCTATTCTAATTCAATAATTAATGACTTTAACTCTCTAAAAGAGTGTAGGTTACAATTTTGAATAAAAATACTTAACTTTTATATTATTGTTTGTTTTTTAGTATAGATACCAAATATTTTTGTCAGTCTTGTCTCATGATCATTTGCATTTCATAAATACACCTTTTGTACTACATATTGAGTTATAAAATACTTAACTTGTATATTTCTTTTGAGAAGAACTTAACTTGTATATTGAATTGTGTTGAATTTACAATGCTAATTTACAATATTGTACATAGCATGGATATAATTAATAGACAGAGGAAAAAAATATAATTATCTCATATCTTTTATTCACCCTCCCAATAGATAAATTTATGACTCTACCACTCCTCACACTTGTCAAGTGCATAGGATGTTGATCAAATGTAAACCTATTACATGCTAGCCCATAAGAGGTTCACTGAGGCTGGAGATAACATGCCAAGCCTCTTTCATCAATCTTGAACTGCTAGAGCTTACTAAAGATTGATAAGCTTAGCTTACAAATTTGTGGTTTTGTTATGCTTTTTCTTTGGAAAAGTCATGTGCAGATGAGAGAAATAGCAAGTTTTAGGTTCTTCTGGAGTTTCAGCCAGAGCTCCTCCAAGCTTTAGTCAAAACTCTAATACAAATAGGGCTGCTTTTTTGCTTTCACAATGTGTTGAAAAGTTATGGTAAAAAAAAAAAAAAAAAAAAAAAAAAAAAACCAAAACAAAACAGCAAGAGACTTCTTCCATGAAGTAGCAGCTAGAGACTTGTTAGTGAAAAATCGGTTATTTATATCCTTTTTTTAATCCTATAGTGTAACGGATTTTAATTTTAATCTTTTATTGCTGAATAAAAAAAATGGTCTCTGGCGTGGATTCATCAACTCCACGCCATGTCATAGTAAGGGTAATACTAAGTCTATCACCAGAGCTTTGATAAGTTATTGTTTGTTTGGTTAGCTTTTATAGTCTGGTTGGTTGGAATCGCTGGATGACTGGAAAAATGGGAGAATAGAAAATGGAGAGAGAATAGAAAAGTGTCAGGATAAAAAAGATTTAGTTTTTCTCATATGTGTTTGGTTGGTTAGGAGGGTAGAACAGTGGAAGGATGAAAATCTCTTTTGTTTGATTGAAAAAAAAAATTGTTAGGATAGAAAATAGAGTTTGTATAAATTAACCATTATTAAAAAAGAAAAGACGAGTATGCTTAGTTACATATTTTGATCGTAGCATAATATTCGAAATAGCTGACTGCTGCATTTGTATTTTTGCAGTGTCTTATGGACATAAACTGTGGTCTACCTGTAAATCAAGGGTACAAAACCGATGCCCCACTTAGGCCACATTTTAAATGTGGTTCAAGGTTCTGGTCTTAGGCCGCGTTTTAAATGTGGCCTAAGGTTAAAGCTATAGCCGCGTTCAAAATGCGGCCTAAGACCAGAACTTTAGGCCGTGTTTTAAACGTGGCTACAACTTTCACCTTAGGCCACGTTTTAAGCGAGGCTATAGGTCTTGGTCTTGGGCCATGTTTGAAAAAGTGCGGCCATAGGCCCATCAATCCTATAGTCATAGGTTTTAGGCCACATTAAAAAACGTGGCCTAAAAAAATTGCGACTATAAGCCAAATCGTGCTATAGTCACGTTTTTCTGACCTATAGCCATGTTTTAAAAACGTGGCCATAGAACTTTTTTTTTATAGTGTAAAGTTATGTGATCTCACCTGCGTTACCTAAGAAAAAGAGTAAGGTTTCAAAGGGGGATGGATCATATGCAAATACATTGGCGGATGTTGGTTCCCTACCATACCAAGCAAAATGAGTATCCTAGTGTGGAACTGTTGTAGGCTTGGGAACCTACGTACAAAGAGAGAGCTTAGATTTGTCTTGTTTATACTTGAGACCTGGACAAATGAAGCAAGGCTAGATCATACTCTTAGCAACATAAATTTTGATCACAAATGGGAAGTACCAAGAGTAAGTCGAGGTGGGGGGTTTGGTTCTCTTTTGGAAAGCTTCAGTCAATCTTTTGGTTGAGGATTCACACAGGTATTTTATTGATGCTTCAATTAATAAAAATACAGAAGCGGAGTGGAGGTTCACAGGATTTTATGGGGAGCTCGATACCTCTAAGAGGTAGGATGCTTGGCAACAGTTAAGAATTTTGAACAATTGTCCCAATATTTCATGGCTATGTGCTGTGGACTTCAATGAGATCACGAAGCAAGGGGAAAAAGTGGGAGGGGCTCAAGGAGTCATGTACAATGCAACTCTTCAAAGATGTAATTGACGAATGTAGATTCATGGATTTGGATATGTAGACGACAAATTTACTTGGAGTAAACAATTTGAAATTGGGTATTCAATATGGGAAAGATTGGATAGGGGCTTAGCCACTAGCAGCTAGTTCCTAAAGTTCCCAGGTACAAGGGTAATACATCTATCTTGCACTTCTTCCGACCATGTACCTTTGCTGTTTAATCTTTCAGGTCTTGAAAATCGTCCCCGCAAGAAAGTGTTTAGGTTTGAAGAGATGTGGTTGTCTGACAACTGACGTGGAGAAACTGTGGAAGCATCGTGGTTAGCAGGAGGAATTTCGGGTTCAAGCAATGATGTACTGATGAAGGTGGACAAGTGTAGCAAGGAATTAACATGGTGGACTAAAAATTGTTTTGAAAATGTTTGAAAAGGTTGGAAGAGAAGCTCACTCTCAAGATAGTTGAACATGAAGCCATGAGGATTAGTTGTAATAATCTAGTTAGAGAACTTAAAACCGAGATAAATGTTCTCATTAACAGAGAAACGAGAATGTGGTGCTAAAGATCAAGAGTAGTGTGGTTAAAGCATGGTGACAGTAACTCCACTTATTTCCATAGTAAAGCCACTAAGTGACACAGGAGAAACTCCATCAGGGGGATTGGAGATAGTTTGGCATAGTGGCAGGTGCAACTCGAGGAAGTGGAGAAGGTGCTGATAGAGTTTTATTTAAAATTGTACACTAGCTCCAAGTCGGGTAGTTATCTAGAGACCTCAGCTCTTGTGGCATACTCGGTTACAGTAGAGATGAATGAAAGTTTGGTGGGAGAGTTCATGGAATGGGAAGTCAGTGCAGCTTTAAAACAAATGGCACCACTAAAGGCCCCTATTCCAGGTGGAATGCCTCCACTATTTTTTCAACACTTTTGGCAGGTGATTGATCATGATATTACCCAATCAATCTTGACCTGGTTGAATACAGGTACCTTGCCTCACCCGATGAATCATACTTTCATTACTCTTATTCCCAAAACTAAGAATCTTGAATTAGTCTCTGAGTATAGACCTATTAGCCTGTGTAATGTACTATGCAAGATTTTATCTAAGGTATTAGCTAATAGGCTAAAAAAATTCCTTCCCCACCTTATCATTGAGCACCAATTGACATTTGCAAAAAATTGCCTTATCACAGCCAAGATTCTTGTTACTTTTGAAACCTTACACTATATGAAGAAACATGTTTCAGGGAAGAATGAGTTTATGACTATTAAGTTAGATACGAGCAAGACATACGATAGGGTGGAATGGATTTTTCTTGAAAATATTATGAGACAAATGGGGTTCTATAAAAGATGGATTGATTTGATTATGTTATGTGTGAAAACTGTTTCATACTCAATACTTGTTAATGGAGAGCCAAAGGGTTTGATTTATCCTACAAGAGGTATAAGGCAAGGGGGCCTACTCTCCCATTTCCTTTTCCTTCTCTACATTGAAGGACTACATATCTTAATAAAAAGAGCAGCAAATAATGGTGATATCAGAGGTTTTTCCCCGTGCAAATGGGGGCCAAAGTTAATCCACTTGTTTTTTGCAGATGATAGTTTGCTCTTCTGTAGAGCAAATACAAAGGGGTGTGGCAATGTATTAGAACTTCTAGCTCAATATGAAGCATGCTCAGGGCAAAAAATAAATAAAGATAAAACTACATTCTTTTTCAATAAATCAACTCAGGAGGGGAATAGACAAGCTATTAAGAGAATGTTGGGGGTGCAAGAAATCCAACATTATGAAAAGTACCTAGGGCTTCCTTCTTTGGTGGGGCGGGGGAAAAAAGCGAGCTTTAGCTACATAAATGAGAGAATTTGGAAGAAACCACAAGGTTGGGAGGGGAAGCTGCTATCTCAAGTTGGAAGAGAAGTACTAAATAAGGCGGTTATTCAAGCAATCACAACTTTTGCTATGGGATGCTTCAAACTACTCGTGGGTCTTTGCAATGAGATAAAAGCTCTAATTAGAAAATTCTTTTGGGGGCAGAGGGGTGACAAAAGAAAAATACATTAGGTTCCATGGGATGAGTTAACAAAACTTAAAGCAATTGGTGGAATGGGTATTAGGGATCTTGCTCTTTTTAATGAATCTTTGCTGGCAAAGTAGGCTTGAAGATTATTGCATGACACAGATTCTCTTTTCTGTCGAGTGTTCAAGGCTTGTTTTTTTCCACAATGCTCAATCATGGAAGCAAAAGAGTTGGTCTTTGGATCATATGCTTGGAAGAGTATTCTGTGTGGAAGGGATGTGATTCAACGAGGTTCTTGTTGGAGGGTAGGTGATAGGAGGTCAATAAATATTTGGCAGCATCATTGGTTACCAATAAAACACCCAACCAAAATATCCTCCCCAATTGTTGAGACAATGGATGAAGCCACAGTTGATTGCTTGCTAATGCTGAGAAGAGACGTTGGATAGATGAGATAGTTGATGGACTGTTTGTAGAGGAGGAGTCAAGGCTAATTAAAAAAAATTCCATTAGCAAGGGTGACTACTCAAGACTCCCTTTATTGGCCCCTTTCACAAGATGGCCGATACTCTTGCAAAACTAGGTATAGATTTGAAAGAGGAAGTTGATCTAAATTTCCATGAAGACCACGGTGAGCATGACAAGAAACTGTGGAAATGCATTTGTGCACTAAATTCTCCAAATAAGATTAAACACTTCATCTGGAGAGCTTGTAGAAATGGATTGCCAACCAAAGAGAACTTGGTTCGTCGAACAATAATCAATGACCCCATATGTGATTGCTACACAGTAACTTCAGAGACAGTTTTGCATTCATTGTGGTCATGCTTTAATCTAGATATTGTGTGGGAGAATTCAGAATTTAGGGACTTGAGATAGAGTTCACATTTCCTAGACTTCAAGGATCTCATGGCATGGCTGATTACAAATGATCAATCTCTAGATTTTTTAATGATGATAGCATGGTTAATCTGGACATAGAGGAACTAGATCAGATTAAACCAACCCAATAGCAACACTGATCAAATTTACTAGATAGCTAAGTGCAGATTTGAGGAGCATAATGCCATTAGACCTTGACCATGCCCATAACAACAATAACCTCGTATTGCCTGCAGGGGTGGAGGTACATGGGTTGGTCCCCCCCTCCTAAATTTTTTTAGAAACCCTCTAATAGTTGGTAAATTTAGATTTCACCCCATCTATATATATCTAAAAGCTGAAGCGTAGCATTTATTTTTGTTATGCTTTAATTGAGCCACATCATTGCCATGTCACAAAGTTTTTTTTTTCCTTTTTTTTTTTTTTTTTTTAGGTTTCCACTTCACACATTCTCTTTAATCAATCCCATTTTCTCTCTCTCAACTCATCATTTTCCCATCAAACAAATGGCTAAAGTTTATACTATTAATGACTTTCCCATTGAATCCAAATTGCTTTCAATTCAGCAATCAATCATTCTCTCTCTCTCTCTCTCTTTGACTTATCATCTCCTTATCAAAAAAACGACTTTTCTCCCCATCAAAACATTCAATTACCTTCCCTTGGATTTAAAACCCACCGATTTAGTTTTTTATATATAGATTTTGAAAGTCTATTTGAGGTCAGTTTTTCTTTTTCTTTTCTCCTTTGAACTTCTTTGCTTTGCTGCTGCAATTTTTATGGTTTGTAGTTTGTATTGCTTTTTTTTTTTCCTTTTTTTTTTTTTGGGTTTCCACTTCACACATTCTCTTTAATCAATCCCATTTTCTCTCTCTCAACTCATCATCTTCCCATCAAACATACGGCTAAAGTTTATACTATTAATGAGTTTCCCATTGAATCCAAATTTCTTTCAATTCAGCAATCAATCCTTCTCTCTCTCTCTCTCTCTCCTTATAAAAAAAACGGCTTTTCTCCCCATCAAAACATTCAATTGCCTTCCCTTGGATTTAAAACCCACTAATTTAGTTTTTCATATATAGATTTTGAAAGTCTATTTGGGGTCACCAAATTACAACTAGAATTGGAAAGTCTATTTGAGGTCATTTTTTTTTCCCCTTGAACTTCTTTGCTTTTTTGTTGCAATTTTTATGGTTTGTAGTTTTATTGCTTTCTTTTCACCAGTCACCAAATTACAACTAGAATTGGAAGGTCTATTTGAGGTAAGTTTTTCTTTTTCTTCCCTTCAACTTCTTTGCTTTTTAGTTGCAATTTTTATGGTTTGTAGTTTGTATTGGATATTGTATTCTGGGGTTGTAAATACCATACATTTTTTTTTCCTTTTTTCAATTTTCAATTGAAAGTCTATTTCTTTGTATTCATGTTCGCAATTTTTCTTTACATAATCACGTTTTACCCATTAAATTTTTTTTGTATCTAAAGAATTGGAATGCATTTTTTGTTTTTGTTTTAGTACATGACCATTTTCCTCCCATTTGTTTATTTTATTTTCTGAATGGCTTTGTAATTTTTTAAAATTAAATACTACATAAATTCTTTCTAATTTTCTTTTAATCTCATCTAAATTTATGCTAATTTTTAACTTCTTAGAATAACTTGGAAGAGGAAACAAAATATTATGATTGATAGGTATGGACCATATGATCCTCTTTTTCTTTGTATTTTGGATTATAACTTAGCTTTATATGGTTTTTTTCATTATTTTTTTGAAAAATTATGATGTAAAGGTTTGTACTAGATTTTATTTTCCAGGGTTGTAAATATCATGTTTCTTTCTCTCTTTTTTTTTTTTTTGAATTTTCAATTGATAGTCTATTTCTTTGTATTCATGTTTACAATTTTTCTTTACATAATTGTGTTTTACCCATTAAAATTGTTTGTGTCTAAATAATTGGAATGCGTTTTATTGATTTGGTACATGATCATTTGCCTCCCATTTGTTTATTTTATTTTCCAAATGGCTTTGTAATTCTTAAATTAAATACTACATACATTCTTGCTAATGTTCTTTTAATCTCATCTAAATCTATGCTAATTTCTAACTTCTTAGTTCTTAGGATAATTTGGAAGAGGGAACAAAATATTATGATCGATAGGTATGGACCATATGGTGTTCCTCTTTTTCTTTGTATTTGGGATTATAACTTAGTGTAAGGACTCAATTTGTAATGACCCCAAATTGGTTTATTGGGTTTGAACGTTAAGGGCCCAAACAATAGATTTGTAGAGAGTGGGCTAAAAGGCTAGACCTTGGTCACCGGACAGTGGTTAGTCATGGTATTCATGGCGGTCTCACAAAAATGAACTGAGTTTGTTCAAGAAGACTTTCTCTCTGGCACGGCTTGAGTGGATCCGGTCATTGGACCTCGTCCGAGGAGCTTAATGTTCTTATTATTCTTTTTATTTTCAGGTTTCATGGCCCTGGAGACCATCTGCCCCCCCTTTTTTTGGCTGTTTCCTCCTCCTTTTATACTAGCTTTTCCCCTCTCTCATGCGTCCACGTGTAGGTTCTGCTTTTTAGGGTTGATACTTGTCTTTTCAGCCCATACCCAAAGTGGTTGGGGGTGGTTGTAAAAGCTGAAAAGCATGGCCCTGTCAGGCACAGAGTACTTAATTGCAGTATTGACAGCCTTTCACTTGAACCATTCCTACATTGTACTCGCCCTTTCTTCTAGGAGCGCTCTGGGGGCCGCCTTTGATGGCGTGCCATTCTTTCCTTATAAGTTTTGGGATGCTAAGGACAGGATCGTCCTCAGCTACACCTCTAGGCCATTTGGACTTTCGTTGCACGTCCTCGGCAACGTCTCTCCTGGGCTCGGGCCTTGGGCTTTAATGTAAATTGGGTCGAGATCACAAATTCTCTGGCCCCACAATAGCCCCTTAAATTTCTGCTGTCTGGTCCCTCGGACGGAGAGGAGGGTTTTGGTGACATCGGGCCTATGTCATGGCTTGCCAAGTCTTATCCTTCATCAATGCCGAAGCCTCTTCGTTTGGCTGGGACATGCTCCTAGTTATGAGACATTCTTTTAGTTTTACCCATGTAGTGTTCCTGCCGTTTCGATGCACGAGGCGCGTCTTTAATAAGGTCTCTTTACGAGGCGACACAAATCCAACGGCTGAAGACGGCTTTGGAAATTGAGCGGGACCTATCTCGTTTGTAATTTTTCTTGGAGACTTATACAGATTAAATGCCACCAGGCTTGCCCTCCATATAAGAAGCACGGTGGGAGGTTATTTCCTTTACGTACAGACCCCTCAAGCTTTTCAAATCCCTAACCCTCCAGCTGTGCTCAAAGTCCCCATTACCAGTGTGATTAAGTCCTAGGGAGTGATATGGTCACATCCAGGATGAGGGCAAAGGGACCGCACCCTCTCCAGAAGCATTGAATTTCCCCGAGATTCAAGATGGCTCGGTCAGGGCAAGGGAGACAAAGACTCAAGAAACTTCTTCCCCCTTGATAAGGAAAGAAAGGAGCCTTTTCTTCCTTCAGCCAAAATCCGAAGCAGGTGGAGGTCGCATCAGACTTTTGGTGCGACAGCAATAAGGTTTCTCATCGTCAGTACCATTCGCTCTCTCTCAAGCGCTGCTAATATGATACTTGCTCGATTGCAGTCAGAGCTGGTACGGGAATTCGGCATCCCTGCTTCTTCCTCTCTTCCGTCACTGGTGTCATCTAGGTGCCTCTGCTTCTTCTTCTCTTCCATCACTGGTGCCACTTAGGTGACTCCGCTTCTTCTTCTCTTCCATCACTGGTGCCATCCAGACGTGCTCAATGGCTGCTAGAGTAAAATCGAAAGATGTATCTTTCCCATGTTTTTTTATTTTTTATATTTTCCTTTTTGCTTCTGTAATTAGCTTCTAGTGTAGGCTTGTTTAAGCCCTTTATTATACGCTGTACTATTTCTTTGTCTAATAAAAGATGTCTTTATCCCATTTTGCGTGTTTTTTCTTTTCTGCAATAATTATTTTGTGAATGGGTGTGTTGGTGCCCCTTTTCTTTCGAACAATACTTAGGGCCGATGCCGTTGTTAATAAAGTATTATCACTTTAAACTTATTAAAACTGACCGGCACAATAATGCCAACTTCAAGTGGGTTAACTACATGAGATTAATCGGGATAATAACTGGATGTTCTGCATCATATATGGGATGATCGCCCAAGGACGTGTAATCTAAAATGAACTGTCCGAGGGGGTCACCAGGCACTGGGGTACTTTGCCATGTTTCAAACGATATTTATAGTCTTAAGTTGTTTTGGGCATCTGGTCCGAGGACCGAGGTATAATTATACCAAATTTAAACACTTGGTTGCGTTAGTTTCCTTAAAACTGGGGGTCCGAGGACCGTATAGGATTTCCATTCTGTCTAGGATTTAAGCCATTTTTTAGCGGCTAGTTTCCCCATAGGTTTGAGTCCGAGGACCATACAACACCTTGATTCTGTCCAAAAATTAGATTTTCTTTAAGTAGTTAGTTTTTCCATAGGTTTAAGTTCAAGGACCATACAAGACCTTGATTCTGTCCAAAACTTATATTTTTGAAGTAGTTGGTTTCCCCATAGGTTTGAGTCTGAGGACTATACAGGACCTTGGTTCTGTCCAAAACTTAGATTTTTTGAAGTAGTTGGTTTCCCTATAGGTTTGAGTTCGAGGATCATACAAGACCTTAGTTCTGTCAAAAACTTATATTTTTGAAGTAGTTGGTTTCCCCATAGGTTTGAGTTCGGGGACTATACAAGACCTTGGTTTTGTCCAAAACTTAGATTTTTTGAAGTAGTTGGTTTCCCCATAGGTTTGAGTCCGAGGACCATATAAGACCTTGGCTCTGTCCAAAACTTAGATTTTTTAAAGTAGTTGGTTTCCCCATAGGTTTGAATCCGAGGACCATACAAGACCTTGATTTTGTCCAAAACATAGATTTTTTGAAGTAGTTGGTTTCCTCATAGGTTTGAGTCCGAGGACCATAGAAGACCTTGGTTCTGTCCAAAACTTATATTTTTGAAGTAGTTGGTTTCCCCATAAGTTTGAGTCCGAGGACCTTACAAGACCTTGGTTTTGTCCAAAACTTAGATTTTTTGAAGTAGTTGGTTTTCCTATAGGTTTGAGTCTAAGGAGCATATAAGACCTTGGTTCTGTCCAAAACTTATAGGAATTCAGTGAATCGGGCTACTGGACCCGCGAGGATTAGCCCCTTGACAAAGGTGTGTGGGTCATAAACTTGATGTTGGAAGCCCCTAGAGCAACCCGCGCCACTGGCACTTCGAAGTGTAGCCTTGAGTGGGAGCTGAGTTAGGACGACAACCCTGTGCTGCTGGAAATGGAGGAGCTTTCGCAGACTCTTGTTTGACAGGAGCTTGATCCTACGATGACTAACCGCTGCCTGTGCCAATGCACAGGCCTCCCCACAGGCGGCGCCAATTGTAAGGACTCAATTTATAATGACCCCAAATTGGTTTATTGGGTTCAAACGTTAAGGGCCCAAACAATAGATTTGTAGAGAGTGGGCTAAAAGGCTAAGCCTTGGTCACCGGACAGTGGTTAGTCATGGTATTCATGGCGGTCGCACAGAAATGAACTGAGTTTGTCCAAGAAGACTTTCTCTCTGGCACGGCTTGAGTGGATCCGGTCATTGGACCTCGTCCGAGGAGCTTAATGTTCTTGTTATTCTTTTTACTTTCAGGTTTCATGGCCCTGGAAACCATCTGCCCCCCCCTTTTTTTGGCTGTTTCCTCCTCCTCTTATACTAGCTTTTCCCCTCTCTCATGCGTCCATGTGTAGGTTCCGCTTTTTAGGGCTGATACTTGTCTTTTCAGCCCATACCTAAAGTGGTTGGGGGTGGTTGTAAAAGCTGAAGAATATGGCCCTGTTAGACGCAGAGTACTTAATTGCAGTATTAGCAGCCTTTCACTTGAACCACTCCTACACTATACTCGCCATTTCTTCTGGGAGCACTCTGAGGGCCACCTTTGATGGCGTGCCATTCTTTCCTTCTAAGTTTTGGAATGCCGAGGACAGGATCGTCCTCGGCTACAGCTCTAGGCCATTTGGACTTTCGTTGCACGTCCTTGGCAACGTCTCTCCTCGGCTTGGGCCTTGGGCCTTAATGTAAAGTGGGCTGGGATCACAAATTCTCTGGCCCCACACTTAGCTTTATATAGTTATTTTCATATATTTTTTGACAAATTATGATGTAAATTACATTATCATAAGTCAGACATACAAAAGTTTTTTTTAATTATTTTTTTATATAAATAAGATCTAATCTCTAATTCTTACCATTTATCTTTAAAAAAAAAAAAAAAAACTTACAATTTAAAATTTTTAAGGAAACAACTTTTGGACGCTTACAATGTTTAACTATTGCATCCATTTTATGACTGTGGACATGCATACAGTATTAATTTATGTTTTCCATGGTAATACTAATGTTCATTACTTTGGAATTAAAAAATTCTCTCAATTGAAGCATATACCTCAGTGTGATCTCATTCTTAAGAAATCCTGCAACTTAATTCAATCATGCTAACCAATATATATAAACAAATAGAATGATTTTGTACAGTCCAACACGAATTAAATCATATTATACCTTAGTTAGCTTAATTAAACTTATCTAATTCTTGAGAGGGAAAAAAAAAAAAACCTAAACTTATTTCTTATATCTTATTCTGAGTTCAATTTGGCTATGATATGTTGCACTTCAATCTATCATACTCCTTAATTATACATAAATATGATAGAAATAATACTTAGATAAATACAATAGGAAATCAACTAGGAATTTCTTTTGTACTTAAAAAAAAAAAAATTCTTAAATGCATGCATACTATACAAATTCCACTATTATAATAATTCTTAAATAGTATTGTAAGGCCTCAATTTGGGTCCCTAGCCCAAATGGTGGATGAACTTAGGCCTAAAAAGCTCACTACAATAAATTTGTAGAGAGTGGCTTGGAAAATTGGGCTTTAATGAGTTGAACAACAAGTAAAATGGATTCAGATGACAAAAAAAGGAAGATAGACTGATTTGAACTAAACAAAATCGTCCTTGGCAAAGTCTGAGGAGATCAGCTCATATATATCTCTCAAGTTTGATTATAAATTTAGTTTTTGATTGCTACAGTGTTTTTCTTTTAATTTCTCTATTTCCTTCTCTTATTGCCTCCTTCTTCTTTTATACTATCTTCCCCTTTCATCTCTACCCTCCACGTGTAGGTTAGATGGTTGGTGTTGATACTTGTCCTATCAGCACCTTTTTGAAATCTTTGTGTAGTAGCTATAAGGCTGAAAACCACTGTTCAGGTATCACTTCCACATTAATGCGGCTAGAGGGTTAGCTACAGAGCATTCAATGTGATGGTAGCAGCTTTCTCCTTAGATATTTTAGAATTCCCCCATGTCCTATGTTTCTGTAATGCTTATTTGTATCTACAGAATTTCCTAGAACGTTCCCCTGGACGGCAGACCTCCCCTTCGGACCTCGACTTTGGTTAGCCGATGAGGCATTTATCCTTGGGCCACCCTCATGGGCTTTTATGACCAAAACTAACTTTTTCATTTACCAACACAGACTCCCTCGATAATATTTACTCCTTCTTGGATGACTTCACGCCCTCGGATTGGGCCTCAGGCCTAATATATACATAGATAATGAGCTCCTGTGCACAATACCCCTACAAGTATGTACTTAAATATTCACTATTAACTCTCTTAGCTACGTAGTCAATTTCCCCCCCCCCCCCTAAAATGGGTATAATTTTCCTCTTAAATTATTCCTAAGAGGCATATATATAATATAATATATATATATTTTTTTTTTAGTAACTAAAAAGTCTTTTTTTTTTTTTTTTTAAAAAAAAAGGGGAGGGGGGTGGAAGTAACCTAAAAGGCAAGAGTTAAAACAATTAATTTCTATGTACAATTTCCCTTCGGGTATAATTGGGGGAAAAAGTCGTTCCCTACCTATATATTTTTTCTATCTAATTGAAAAAAAAAAACATAAAATTCTCATTTATAATTTTTCATAAACTTATATGGTAGCCCAAAAGTCCTTCATTCAGACTTATTATTATGTTACCACATTGGATTTGATGATATATATATATATATATATATATTTATTTATATATATAAATCATCACATTAACTATGCAATTGACCATTTATAAATACATTTTTCAATTACCAAAACATACAAAGTCTCTTCCACTTCCCTAACCTTCTCCTCCCTCAACACTTATGTATTGTGTATACCTTTTCCCCTTCCCATACATAATTTTTATATTTATATATGTTCTCTTTTAATCTCCCTTAAAACCAATAAGCATAGTATTTGTGATGGAAATTTTTTTAATTTCACTACATGTTTGTTTTTGATATCTACTATCAAAGGTACCTCTCTCTCTCTCATTTCGATTTCTCTATAATCTTGATCTTCTATTTGTTAAAATTTAGAAATTGTGTTTGACTTTATCTTGCTAGGTTCTTTTTCATGATCATTGGTTTATATGTTGTGAGTTAGCCTAAAGCTGAGGACTTGGGAGAAATCAAACAAGATATAGTTGCTACATGAAAATTATAGAAATCAAGACTATTAATATATACGAAAACAAATATGGATATTTATAAACAATTATACCATGAATATGTTTGCTTTCCCCTACCCCTTTTATGTTATTTATTGATTGACTAAGGTCAACTACACATTTAACTTCCTTAGTTTTTCACATTTTTTAAATTGTATGGAAATGAAAAATAGAAATCAGTATATGTTTTGGGGAGAAATTTTTTTGTAATAGTTGATTCTCATATATGAGCTTAGTGATTATGAAAATATAATTTATTATAACTTTTTTTAATAGTTCTTATGTGATAAAATGGAAACAAAGTTTCAATAAATTGTTTATTAACTTCTCAAAAAATGCAAAATAATGTTAGCTTTCATATGAAATCTTCAAGATTCATTTTTATGCTCTAATAAAAATTATACATTTTCTATTTTTAATTGTGTTTTGTTTTGATGCATATCTCACTATATTATAACATATTACAAATATTGTCATAAATAATAATTGAAAGTAAAATGCAACATGTTTTCTTGCCAAAAAAAATATATATTTAAACAAAAAATCAAGATATAAACTTCTTTACTTGCATTAAATATTATATATATATATATATATATTACAATGTAATCACATTATTGTGTGATGAGTTTGGGACTATTACTTATAATTCTCAACTACTATTCTCATTCTTTGCTTGGCAAAAAAGAATATGACGTCAAATTTTCCCGCACATTGCGTGGGTCTGCGACAAGTTTTTTTAATAGTTGGCCCTTACAAGAATAAAGCTCCCCCCCCCCCCCCCCCCTTCAACACATCAACCAAATTTGGATCCCCAAAATCCTAATTTTTCACCATTTGTCTTTTTTCACTCCTTCTCTCAACACCTTAGCCATTTCTCATATACTTTTATTTACTTCTTCTAACTTTTAGTTTTAGTTCCATTTAGAAGATTCATTCAATTTTTTTTTTCCTAAAAAGATAAAACTTACATACGGTATATTAAATTCCCTAATTAAACTCAACTATATTTTTGTTCTCCCCTCTCCCCGCGTGTGTGTGTTAAAAATACTTAGTATTCTCAAAAGAAAAAACAATGGGTTAATCCCACATTAGAAAATGAGTGTGAGTTAAAGAGGTTTAAAGCCTGTGCTGTGTATCCAAGAGTTAAGCCCTTTTGAATATATACCACTATCAGTTTCTTTAAAAAACCTTATTCTCTCTCCCCATGTGTGTGTTAAAAATATTTAGTATTCTTAAATATATATATATATACATATATTAAACACAATTGTTCTTAAAAATGAAAATAATGTTTGTGTTTTATTGGTCATGGTAAATAAGTGGTTGAGTTTCATTAGGAAACATAATGTACTACACTTAAAAATGTACTGTATTTAAGTTTTTCTCTTCTCCCAAAACTCTACAATATGCCTTTCTATTTTTGAGAGATAGTTTCAACTTATGATATTTGCTCTTGATTATTCCTCTTTATCATCAAACCAAAAAACCAATTGGTTTTTGTTGTTGTTGTTGTGTGTGTGTGTGTGTGTGCGAGGATCAAATCTCAGATTTTTTCACTTGGTCGTTTAGCTTGTTCGTATTTTAAGTATTTATAAGAATTACACTAATAAAAAAAATAATGCATGAAGACATATATGTATGTTGTAGTTTGATTTTTCTTGAATTATAAATTAATATGATAGTTTTACCTCCGCTTCCCTAAACATAGATTCTTGATTTCGGCCTTAATTGCTTGGATTCCACCTCCGCAAGACTTGTTCAAGGTAAACTATGGTGGGGCCAACCATTGCACACCCTTGATGCTATGGTCACTTTATAAGTATAAGTGCTTGTGGGATATGGGGGGTAATGGTCAGAGTTCAAGTCTCTAGAGGAAGTTTCACACACATATACACTTAGATTAGGTTAGAGTAGAAAATCTATCTTGTAAAAAAAAAAAAAAAAAAAAAAAAAAACTATGATGGAGCCATATTTGCTGAAGGCAACAAATCTGGTATCAGTGTTGTTATTTGTGACAACAACAACAATGGGCTAGTAATCGCTTCTCTAATTCAGTAGCTACCGTTAGCATATCAAGCAGTGGAGATTGAGGCACTTGCAGCAACTTGGGCCCTTGAATTTGCCCTGGAGGTTGGTGTCAACCATGCTATTATTAAAGGGGATTTAGAGGTAGTGGTAAAGGCCCTGGCTACAGAAGAATTCAGTTTGGCTTCTCATGGTTTGTTACTTAAAGACTCAGTTTATTTTCCTAGTCAGTATTCTAAATTACTCTACTATCATACGAAGAGGGAGGGTAACAAAGTTGCTCACAAATTGGCGAGATTAGCTGCCAATACTGTTAACTGTGCAATGTGAATGAAAGATGTTCCACAATGCATCTACCCTCTAATTTAGGCTGATATACTCGTTGTGTATTAATAAAGCTTCGATGTCCTTTCTCTCCCAAAAAAAAAAAAAAAAATCTAGTATGATCTGGCTTCTAAAATTACATTTTTCACTTTATTATCCCAACACGTGGTGAACGGCTATCGGAATTAGATGCCCACACGTAAAAAAATTAAAATGTGGTTGATAAGTGATAACGTCCCTCTATAAGACGTGTCGCGCGTTGGCTGGTCTCAACATCACGAACCGGATCCGCATAGACCCAAACCGGCTTTGGCTACTATTCTCAAATCTCAGATAACCACGGAACTGGACGCGCCACGTTAAATTTAACTGGAATTAAATCTACTTTGGCGTCCGCTTCTCCAGAACCTTCCACTGGGTCCCTCCCTATATATAAACCAACTTTCCTCGCTTTCGCCCCTTACTCTAATCCAAACACAAATTCCAATTCCCTGTGAGATCAAATTACAATCTCTGCGATTTCTCTCAGTCTCTGTTCCATCTGATCCTATGGTAAGCCCCTCCACATTTCTATGCAGATTTGATTTTCAGAACCTTTGTGTTGCTTTCACTTCTGATATATATATATATATATATATATATATATATATATTTTGAAATTCTCGATATATAGGTTTTTCTTCTTTCAGTTTGTATTTTTTGATTTAGGAGTTTTATTTTGTGTCAGATTAATTAAGAGAACAATTTGTTGATTTTTTGTGTGTGTATAATTTATAGAAGTGTGTGTCCGATAATATTGATTAATAGAGCGATTGTTGAATTTTTGATATTAGATAACGATAAATCATTTCCTTGATTGTTGATTTAGCTCATGTTCTTGATATAAGATTGTTTATATTTGTTTATTTAGAAATTTGTGTTAAGAGATTTAGGCTCGAATATTAGAAGAGCCATTTTCAAACATAATAATGTGTTAATGAGAAAGCTTGTGAGTATGAGGCTCGGTTTAATTATATTTAATTTTATATGTGTATATGTATACGCGTATACAAATATAATAATTATATAGATTTGATATTGGATTGTGTAAGTTTGTAATCAAATCTTTAAAATATCGGATTATTATTTGTAATTTCTTGATTATATAAATGGTTCACTTTTATATGATTTTTAACACTATAAGGTTGGTGAATCTAATTTTTATGTTTTCATAAAATAAATCATTCTATCTAATTAGCTAAAATAATATAATTCTAACTATAATTAGTTTTATTTTTTAGTATAGATTTGTGAGGGGTAAAAATATTTAGTCAAAAAGAATAAGTTAACTTTAACCAAGTAGCTCAACTTTGTTCAAAATAAAATTAATTGAAAAGTTTGGAACTTTTAATACTTGGCTCGTTTACAGCCCTAAATTGATGTCATGAAAAATAGAATTCTTTGAGAAAAAAGTTAAATGATTACTCTTTCTGTAAAATATTTTTTCTTTTTTAGAAAGAGAATGGAATTGATACTCTTCCATTTCAGATTACTCTCTTTTTGAAAAAAAAAAAAAAAAGGGAGAGAAGAGTCTCTCTTTTGCTCAAGAAGATAATGCACTGTAGAAGTTTAAGATTTTTAAGTAATTGTTCTCTTTAAGTCATTGACAATTTGTCATGAAATTTTGAATTCATACGGCTTTGTTTATTTTAAGCTTTTCTATCCCGGATTGACCGCTGCCTTTTGAGTGGCAGATGGATCAATCGGATATCTGGACAGTGGACACCAAAATGGTTTGTTAAAAACCACCGGCTACCATCATCCACCACCATAGAACTGCTCTACCGATAAACCAACACAAATCCACTACAGGACCAAATAACTGTACATCACCACAACACCATCCCAAACACAACCCACATGTCCATTCTTGACAGAGTAGGAGGATAAAAGGAGGCGATAGGATCTTTAATAGTGTAGGGCTTTGGGGATGAAAAATGAGAGTCAGCCTAAGGGGGGAGGGAATTCTGGGTAAAATGAAAAATGTGAGATAGAGAGAGGATAATTATGGATAATTCATTGGGAATGTGTCAACATCAGGTGGAATAACAGGGGAAAAGATATCACTGTAAATATGAGGGGAAAATACTTTTTTTTTTTGGAAACAAACCTTTATAGGAATTATCTGGACTTATTTTTGCTGAATTTGATATTTAGGAGGGTTATATTCATTTGTTTTGGATGCATGTGTTTTTAATTTCTATTCTTTTCTTTGGTAGTATATTTTGTTCATATTGTCCTCTTAGAACTAATCTTTGTGTTCTATTTGATGGTTTCACAGATGTCGTACTCCAGAAGGTCAAGGTATGTTTTGTTCTAACATGTGATTGTGGTTTTATTGATATGGTTGTGTTACTGTCTCGGTTTCTAATTGCTGTGTATTTTACTTGTAACAAAATTTCTAGGTATTCTCGCTCTCCTTCACCATACAGGCGATACAGGTCTGTCTCAAGGTCACTGTCAAGGTCAAGGTCAAGGAGCCGGTCAAGGTAGTGCCATAAGCACCCATTATCTTTGCTTGTGGATCCCATTGTGTTGCTCTTTTATTTTATTTTTTTGGTTATTGTTTCATATGATCTTGATCTAGCTGATGGGACTCCTATTTTATTTTTTGGGCTAGGTATGGCAGGAGTCCTTCAAGGGATGTGGAAAATCCTGGCAACAATCTGTATGTGACAGGATTGTCACCTCGGGTCACAAAGAGAGAACTTGAAAAGCACTTTGCAATTGAGGGAACGGTATGATCGAAGCTAAATCTATTAAGAAATTGTTATGTTTTTGTACCCGGTCCTATTTTGTTGGGTATAGAATGTTGTGAATAATATGTGGGATCTCACTTCTATGAGTGGCTATTTTAGGTTGTGGATGTTCATCTTGTAGTTGATCCCTGGACCAGAGAATCCCGTGGCTTTGGGTTTGTTACAATGGCCACCTTAGAGGAGGCTGATCGCTGCATTAAGCATTTGAACAATTCTGTTATTGAAGGCCGTGTGATTACGGTGGAGAAGGTAATAGTTCTTTACATTTACTTTTGACTGTTGACCACTTGTTGCTTCACTAATTCTTGGTCAAAGTACTCCATTCAACATTGTATGAGATTATTCAATATTAGATGGTTTCTACTGGTTCTTTGAGTTTGAAAGTTGTTTGCTTCTTTCCACTTGAAGTTTTTGTGGCAGCAGGTTAGCTGTGTGTAGCAGCTCTTCACCAAACTCAAACTACAACTAAACAAACAAATCAAACACTTCAACAAGTATCAGACATGGGGTTGTATGCCCTGCATTTCTCTCTTTTCTAGCAATTAAATCTTGCTGTGTTTCAATTTCTTTACTATTTTCTTATATCATCTCTTTCTGTCCACCGCATTTTTTTTTAGATACTATCTTGCTGTGTGCCTATATCTTGATTTGTCTTGTAATTCGCTGATGTAATGCTTTGATTTTTCATTTGTTGCAGGCTAGGAGGCGGAGAGGACGCACTCCTACTCCGGGGAGGTATCTTGGACTCAGAACAATCCGAGGTAAGAATCTTCTTACTCTGAATAAGTTTCTTTATGGATCTTTTTTGTCTTGTTTTGTGGTCTTTCTTGGTCTTATTTTTCTCCTGTGACTTGTCTTGGCATAGTGCGCCGTCGAACACCTAGCTACTCTCCTCGGCGATCTCCCAGTTACTCTCCTTACCGAAGGGGTCGAAGTCGCTCTCCACGTTACTCGTCTGAACGTAGTAGGAGCAGATCATTCTCTCCTTATTATGTCAGGCAGAGGTCGTACTCTCCTTACTACAGCCGGCGGTCATACTCTCCTGACTACAGCAGGCGGTCATACTCAAGGCGCAGAACCAGATCTCCTTACTACAGCCGACGCAGGTCCTACTCTCGGTCTGCCTCTCCTTACAGTCTGTCACCTGTTAGTCAGCGTGATCAGTCTTACTCTCCTTACGATTCAAGGTACCGCTACCGTGATCAGTCTTACTCTCCTTACGATTCAAGGTACCACTACCGTTCTGTCTCTCGAAGCATGTCACCTAGGCCAAGAAGGTCAAGGCGGAGCTACTCACACGGTGTCTCACCCAGGCCTAGGAGGAGCTCTAGGAGGAGCTACTCACGCAGTGTTTCCCCAAAAGGAAGGACTTCCAGGAGTTATTTGAGAAGCGTTTCACCGAAACCAAGGAGCACAAAGAGTCGATCGCATGGTGGTTCGTCCAGGCATGGATATTCTAGAAGCTACTCTAGGAGTCCAAGTGGGAGTGTGAGTCCGAGTTCTAGTTCGATTTCAAGGTCAAGGTCTGCGTCTGCTAGTTCTAGGTCTCCTTCCAGGTGAAGAGTGAAATGTCTTGCATATCTAGCATGCTAGGAGTGACCCAGTGAAATGTTGGCGTGGACAAACTAAGTTACTGTATATTGGGTAGTTTATGGTTTGTCTGTTGACTTACGAGTTAATAGTACTCTTTTTCTAAAAATAATCAGCAGCTTTTAGTTTTGCGAATGATCTTTGTCCAAATGGATGTGAAGTCCAGTGATACAAAACTTAATGCGACACCTTTGTCCAAGGGAAATTCTATAGCTCAGGTGATATAGATTAAATCTCACGATTCCCTTCTCCACTGATACAATTAATAATGTGCAGAGTCCCTCATATGGTGCTTGGGTGTATTATAGGCAGTGGCGGCGCCACGTTTAGGCCAGGGTGTTCCCAGGAACACCCTGACCTGAAAAAAAAAAAAAAAAAAAAATTATATATAATATTTAAAAAAAATTTATTTGTTTACCCTTAAAAAAAATTAGGAATACCCTCAACCAAAATTAGGAACACCCTCAACCAATGTTATTGATTCAGTCCGTTCCAGCCGAGATGTGGATTTTGGCCGGAACTGGTTTTGTATCTGATTATCTCTCCTCTCTCATTTGATCTCTCTCTTCCTCTGCCTTCTTAATCCTTTTATCTTCTCTTAAATCCAACAACAAATCATAAAATTCTTCAAACTTGATCTAAATCAAGATCCCAAATTCATCAAACCCTCTCCTAAAAAAAAAAATCATCAAACCCATATAAATAATCAAACCGAAATTGCAAAAGAACAAGAAGAAAATGCAGAAAAAAGCTTACCCACCAAGAGTTTTCTCTCTTTAGCTTCTTGTTTCAGCATTAGCAAAAGAAGAAGAAAGACGAAGACGCTGAAGAAGAAAAAATGGAGAAGAAGAAAGAAGGAGAAGGAAAAGAAAACAAGAAGAAAGTGAAAAAGAAAAAGAAAGAGATAGAGTTCAGATATGGCTTGTGTGTTAAAGTTGGTGGGGCCAGGGTAGTTGTGAATACTAAAAAAATATGAGAAAAATATTATTTAAATAAAAAAAAAGTGTAGAAGGGAGCAATTAATATAGGTGTTTTGTAAAAATAAATGTGTAAAATAAAAAAGATAAGTTTCTTTTACAAAACAAAAGGAAAATTTGCATTTACACTTATGTGAATGCTCTTAGAAGATATGAATCTTAAAAAAAAAAAAAAATCATAAGATCAATAAATCAGCAAACGTATTACTAAGTCCAGATAGTTTCAAGTTTTACCAAAAAAAAAAAAAAAGTTAATCAAGTTTAATGTATTGGTTTCTAGCTGTACCTAGAGTAGAATGCTAAAGGCTGTTTTTTTATTATTTAAAAAAAAAATAGTGAGTGGTTGATAAGATGTTGGTAACTTAACCATTCTTATCCAAGAGTAATATTTCTACCGTTTCTAGAATTTATATATATATATATATATATATATATATGAAGTAAAAGATTTTTTTTGTACATACAAGAGGTGCTTTGACTTTCATATTTATTGTACATTTGTACTGTTTACAACTATCCAAAATGTGAATTTTATTTATAAAAAAATTATAAATAAATATTTTAATCCAATTTTATTTAAATATTAAATTTAATTCATTATTTTATATAATAGTGTGGGGCCCAATAATCTATGGGCCAGGCCCATTTGCTTGTGAAGAGTTCGAAGGCCCAAGCCGAGGAGAGCTATGGCCCAAGCCCGATAACATAGAGCACAAGACTGTTTTGGAATACAGCCGAGGACAGTTCAGTCCTCGGCAGATCCAAAATCCCACCGGAATAAAGGGGTAAAACTGGTATAGGACTAAACTTGAAAAGAGACCTAAAATATCTTGGGAAAGTTACCCTTATGACCCTTCCCAGATAAAACTCTGCACCTAGCAGAGCCGTATTCTTCAGCCTTATCAATCATCCCCAACAATTCTGGGATTAGACTGATGGGACAAATATCAGTCTTGTAAAGGTTGACCCTACACGTGGACGAAGGACAGTTAACGTAGACGAGTATAAAAGAAGAAAGTAAGTAAATCTAAGGGGAGGCCCCATTCTACCTCCAAAAACAAACTCCATGGGGGAAAATATCAGGAGAACACCTGCACATCACAGAAAAACCCACTGTCGGGTAACCGGGGTAAGACCTTAATGACCCTCAGATCAAGTCCGAGGAGTCCAACCCCATAGGATGCGACCCTGCAGAGCTTAAATATTCAAACCCAACTCCTCTTGCTATATGAATTCCTCTAAAATCAAGACTGGAGTATCGCCCCGTGACCAACGGCTAGTTTTTCAAGTCCACTCTCTACAAATCATATTGTGAGGGATCTTTCATGCGCGAGCCCAATATCCTTATTGGGCCGCCAAAGAATCGTGTCCTTACAATTGGCGCCGTCTATGGGAAGCTTGCGCGTTGGCGCGGGTGGCGTTGGAGTCAACTCTCTAGCAAGCAGAAATTCCTGGGGTTTCCTCCGTCTCCGGCGACATACAGTTACTGCTCCAGCATAAACTTCTCCTAGGGGCTACGCCTTGCAGTGAATAGGGCGTGGGCATCTCTAGGGGCTTCCGGCCTCAAGTCAACTTTCCCCGCCCTGGTATAGGGGCTTATGGTCAAAAAAATAAACCAAGTAAAAAAGAATCTCACAAGTTTTGGACAGAACCAAGACCTTGCATGGTCCTCGGACTCAAGCCTATGGGGAAACCAAGTACAAAAAAGAAAGCTCATAAGTTTTGGACAGAACCAAGACCTTGCATGGTCCTCGGACTCAAGCCTATGGGGAAACCAAGTACAAAAAAGAAAGCTCATAAGTTTTGGACAGAACCAAGGCCTTGCATGGTCCTCGGACTCAAGCCTATGGGGAAACCAAGTACAAAATCATAAGTTTTGGACAGAACCAAGGCCTTGCATGGTCCTCGGACTCAAGCCTATGGGGAAACCAAGTACAAAAAAGAATCTCACAAGTTTTGGACAGAACCAAGGCCTTGCATGGTCCTCGGACTCAAGCCTATGGGGAAACCAAGTACAAAAAAAAAGCTCATAAGTTTTGGACAGAACCAAGGTCTTGCATGGTCCTCGGACTCAAGCCTATGGGGAAACCAAGTACAAAAAAGAAAGCTCATAAGTTTTGGACAGAACCAAGGCCTTGCATGGTCCTCGGACTCAAGCCTATGGGGAAACCAAGTACATAAAAAAATCATAAGTTTTGGACAGAACCAAGGCCTTGCATGGTCCTCGGACTCAAGCCTATGGGGAAACCAAGTACAAAAAAAAAATCTCACAAGTTTTGGACAGAACCAAGGCCTTGCATGGTCCTCGGACTCAAGCCTATGGGGAAACCAAGTAAAAAAGAATCTCACAAGTTTTGGACAGAACCAAGGCCTTGCATGGTCCTCGGACTTAAGCCTATGGGGAAACCAAGTACAAAAAAGAAAGCTCATAAGTTTTGGACAGAACCAAGGCCTTGCATGGTCTTCGGACTCAAGCCTATGGGGAAACCAAGTACATATAAAAAATCATAAGTTCTGGACAGAACCAAGGCGTTGCATGGTCCTCGGACTCAAGCCTATGGGGAAACCAAGTACATAAAAAAAAAAAATCAATCAAATCGCAAGTTTTGGACAGAACCAAGGCCTTGCATGGTCCTCGGACTCAAGCCTTTGGAGAAAACAACTACTTTTCCTAAATAGCGAGGATTCTCAAGTCTGCCTTTGGATCTGCAGCGCCAAAGGGACTGACGCGATACGGTGCAATATATTACCCTAAAGCACAATCAAAGTCCCTCGCTACTCGGCTACCCTCTCGGACATTGGTCTAGCATGCATCGCGCAGCACTCAGCGACTATCCCGGTTAGTTCCAAGAGTTTAATTTATTGAGGATTACCATTGTTATACTTGATAATATTTGTGAGTTTAAACCAGTAGGAATCGGTGTTAAGGCATTTTTCTGCCCGAAATATCATTAAGGGCAAGCTTACATTTAATATTCATGCTCAAAGTAGTTGTTACGGAGAAGAAAAGTATGTATAAAGAAATAGACACATATTTTATTAAGACAAAGGAACAGTACAGTGTACAATGAGAAGCTGAAACAAGCTTACATTGAAGCTAACTACGTAAGTAAAGAAAAATACAAGAGAGTGAAGATAAAGCCGAGGAGGTAGCACAAAGGAGAAGTTGGCTACTGCCACGAGACCTTATTCCTCCTCAATGCTTTTGCACGCCCATAACTCAGGCAGCAAAAGAACCCGACTTAAGCCTCACACCGCTGAGGGAAAGATGCAAGGAGCCGGAAGCTGAGGAGCCTTCACCAAAAATTTTCCTGCGACAAGGTAGAGGCGCTGGGGGCGGAGAATCTTTCTTCTGACACACCAAAATTCTGGCATGAACAGAACCTGCTTCGGATTTTGACTAAAAGAGGGAGAAACACCCTTTCCCCTCTGTCAAACTAGAATATTCTCTTGAATTTATGTCTCCTTTGCCTGTACCTCACTATCTGGAGTCTCAGGAGGACACGGCGCCTTTGTGGCGGAGAGAGTTCCTTTGCCCCAACCCTCGCCTCAAACATGATGTATTAGGAGAGGAGACTGAAGGATTTGTGCGAAAGTAAAGCAACTTTCTCTCCTATTTATTTAAAAGATAAGGTGGTGGCATTTAATTCACGCAGCGTCCCAAGGAACGCTACAGACAAAACGTCTCCGGCTCGATTTCCAATGCCGTCTGCAACCCTGAGATTAAAGGAGTCTCGTGAAGGCGCACCTCGAACACTGGGACGCCAAAAAGTACCGCGTGACCTAAGACTACGGAAATGCCCCCTAATTTGTGGGCCCAGTAAATTCACGGCCCAGGTCCGTTCAGCATAGGGGCCCAAGGACAGAACTAAGGCCTTGCATGGTCCTCGGACTCAAGCCTATGGGGAAACCAAGTACAAAAAATAAAAATTATAAGTTTTGGACAGAACCAAGGCCTTGCATGGTCCTTGGACTCAAGCCTTTGGGGAAACCAAGTACAAAAAATAAATCTTACAAGTTTTGGACAGAACCAAGGCCTTGCATGGTCCTCGGACTCAAGCCTATGGGGAAACCAAGTACAAAAAATAAAAATTATAAGTTTTGGACAGAACCAAGGCCTTGCATGGTCCTCGGACTCAAGCCTATGGGGAAACCAAGTACAAAAAATAAACCTTACAAGTTTTGGACAGAACCAAGGCCTTGCATGGTCCTCGGACTCAAGCCTATGGGGAAACCAAGTACAAAAAATAAACCTTACAAGGGACAGAACCAAAGCCTTGCATGGTCCTCGGACTCAAGCCTATGAGGAAACCAAGTACAAAAAATAAACCTTACAAGTTTTGGACAGAACCAAGGCCTTGCATGGTCTTGGACTCAAGCCTATGAGGAAACCAAGTACAAAAAAAACCTTACAAGTTTTGGACAGAACCAAGGCCTTGCATGGTCCTCGACTCAAGCCTATGGGGGAAACCAAGTAAAAAAAAAAAAAAAAAAAAAAGAGAAAAATTACAAGTGTTGGACAGTACCAAGGCCTTGCATGGTCCTCGGACTCAAGCCTATGGGGAAACCAACTGCTCGGATAGGGAAAGTCCTCGGCCCAAATACTGTAAAATGTTAAGGCCAATAAGAGTGTTAGGATAATGGCGGGACGCTCCGCTATTCGACAGCCTAAGGGGGCTGTTCATTTTTGCGGATGATATGCCTTCGAATAATTACTTCCTACACCACGAAGAACATCCAGTTCTAATCTCGGCTTTGTTTCGAGCAAGTATCGCTATTTACAGGTACACATTGCTATGTCAAACAATTCTATTAAAGTTATGGTGACATCTTTTTATTAGCCAGTATTTTGGCTTTAGTTATTATTGATTCAAATGCTATATTATTGTGCCGAGCAGCGTTTGCAAATTTATAAAAAAAAAAAAAAGCATAGAGACAGAACATGCGAAATAAAATAACAACAATTTTTATTAATACGAAAAATTATTACAACGTACAAAGAGGGGCTCAAACAAGCCTATACAAAATGTGAACTGCCTAAGCAACGATAACATCCGCAGTACGGATAAGTAAACAGTCAGGCGTCTTTTAAATTCGTCTTCAAAGTCTCTCCAATATCTGCCTCAATACTGCTCATATTACGATAAGAACCTTCTTTGGAAAAAGATGAAAGAGAAGGAAATAGTAAGGAAGAAATCAATGAAGAAGAAGGAGGAGAAGAAGAGAGAAGAGATGAAAAGAAAGAAAAGGAGCAAAAGAGGGAGAAGAGAAAGCACCAGAATGGATCTGGTGCTGGGAAGACTAAGAAAGGGAGGCGGAGAGGGCCACCAGTGAACGAAGAGAGGAAGAAGCAGAGACACTTAGTCCCTACCTTGGTCCTGACTCCTAACACGCTGGGGCCATATTAGGTGAGCTCATAAGAGAGCGGTTGGTTATGATGATGGGAGTTCTCGACTCAGTCAATCCGAAAGTTGGACGTGATGAGTCCCTGCTTCGGATTTTGGCTGAAGGGAAGGTGGGACGAATCTTAAGTCTCCGCCACCCTTGCCCTGACCGAGCCATTTCGAGCTTTATTAGAACACGGTGCTTTGAGGAGGGGTATGGTTCCTTCATCACTCGTTATGGTAAACGTATTCTGATTGGGTGTATAACAATTGGGTTAAGTGAACGCTAAGGAAGGATGAGAGTTTCAGATCTCAGAAAGATGGAGGGGTGTCTGCACAAAAGTGATGGCTTCCTACTTGCCTTCTTATAGGAAGGGCAAAACGGAAGGTATTAAATTCATTCAGGTTTCCAAAAGAATCTGAAGAATAAAGATGTGTCCGTTCCACTTCCCCACCTCATCAGATGAGCCGTCGAACGTAAATAAGTCTCGTAAAGGGAATGTCATTAAAGGCGCGTCTTGGACAGCCAAACGGCAGGAGCGAGTCATGAGCAAATTAAAGGGAGCGCCTTGTAAGCCGATATATCTTCTGGGCAGGTGGAGAAACCGTCAGCATTAATGGAGGGCTATATTAAAGGAGCAGTAATAAAGGCTCGGCATTGCCAAAACCCCCCTTTCCAACCGGGAGGTTGGACAGCCGGGTTTTGAGGGGCTATTGTGGGGCCCAATAATCTATGGGCCAGGCCCATTTGCTCGTGGAGAGTCCGAAGGTCCAAGCCGAGGAGAGCTATGGCCCAAGCCGAGGAGAGCTATGGCCTAAGCCCGATAACATAGAGCACAAGACTGTTTTGGAATACAGCCGAGGACAGTTTAGTCCTCGGTAGATCCAAAATCCCACCGGAATAAAGGGGTAAAACTGGTATAGGACTAAACTTGAAAAGAGACCTAAAATATCTTGGGAAAGTTACCCTTATGACCCTTCCCAGATAAGACTCTGCACCTAGCAGAGCCGTATTCTTCAGCCTTATCAATCATCCCCAACAATTCTGGGATTAGACTGATGGGACAAATATCAGTCTTGTAAAGGTTGACCCTACACGTGGACGAAGGACAGTTAACGCAGACGAGTATAAAAGAAGAAAGTAAGTAAATCTAAGGGGAGGCCCCATTCCACCTCCAAAAAACAAAGACTCCATGGGGGAAAACATCAGGAGAACACCTGCACATCACAGAAAAACCCACTGTCGGGTAACCGGGGTAAGACCTTAATGACCCTCAGATCAAGTCCGAGGAGTCCAACCCCATAGGATGCGACCCTGCAGAGCTTAAATATTCAAACCCAACTCCTCTTGCTATATGAATTCCTCTAAAATCAAGACCGGAGCATCGCCCCGTGACCAACGGCTAGTTTTTCAAGTCCACTCTCTACAAATCATATTGTGAGGGATCTTTCATGCGCGAGCCCAACATCCTTATTGGGCCGCCAAAGAATCGTGTCCTTACAATTGTCTTTACAAATAATTTTATAATTAATGAAACAACAATATAACAAATTATAATTTATAAAAGACAAACAAATTAATGAAACAACTAAATAACAATAATTAATATTTGATAGTTTTTTGTATATTTTTTATTGTTTTACTAGAATTGTAGGGGTAAAATTCCCAAAGTCAACAATGGGCCTAGGGCCCCGCACGGAGCCCAACCATGACCCAAAGGGAAAAGGGGGACCAAAAGACTTCTGGCCCAATCCTGTTGAGCCCAGTTTGTTTTAAAAGACGTCCGAGAAGGAATGTCTCCTCGTACACACAAATATGGACCCAATGTGCACCCCCTCCACAGTAAAGAACCATCCCAGACAAACGTGGATAGTAGGATGAGCTTCACACAGCAGGAAAGAGGAAAATGTAAGACATCCAGGGAGAAGCCACAACTGCCGCATTAAAATATTAAATGCAAGGAAACTACTTTTTCAGCCGCATTAATGTGCAGAAGACAGGCGAACAGTGTTACATTGGCCAGTGCAACTCACAGAAAGATAAGGTGGATGTCTGATGAGACAGGCACTCAAGTGAAGGTCCAGATGGTTAATAAGTGTAAGGTCCTTATCAATTTAAGGAGGCTATATAAGAGAAGGAGATCCCCATGAAGAGGGGATCGGGGAATTTAGAGAAAAAGAGAAAGAGGTTAAAGAATTATGTAGTCTTTAACCAGAGCAAGAGGTGCACTTATACGTCTCCTCGGACCGGTATCCTGCAAACTTAAATGGGATATTCTCACGTTCAGACTGATGCATGGCATACAACTAACTAACATTCACTCTGTCCAGCCCTAGTTCTGTAACACCATCTCTACAAATTCATTGTCTAGGGACTTTTAGGCCAGAACCACTTACTTGTTGGGCCTGGGCCCCAAAAACCGCCCCTACAAGAATTATGGACAAATATTTGATAAGAAAACCACATAGAAGGCAATTGTAAACTTTATGTATTTGCATGTTTTTTTTTATCGTTGTTTTTGTTAATATAGAAAATTTTCTTTTTATTAGATTGTGTAATTTATGCTTATTAAGGAACACCCTAAATAAAATTCCTAGAGTCGCCACTGATTATAGGTGCATTTTTAGTTTCAATGACTACACAGGCATGCGATTTCCAGGTAGGGTTCGGGCTTTTGGCTCGGCTCATGCTTAACTCTTGAGCTTTGCTTGATTAGGCTGGTGAGGGGGCTGTCTAAGCATCCTAGTCTGAGCGGTTCACCATTATTTTTACTGTTAAGCAAAATTATTATAAGAAAAAAACCTTTCTGTCATGAAATAATGTGCAATTCCTGTGGTAATTATCTGTTTATGGAACTCAGCCTATTATAAGTTTGGCTTTACCTAACCAATAGTAACGCATTGCTTGAATCTATATCAATTAGGCTTTGGCAAGTCCTTCAGCCAGCATTAGCATCAGAAAATGTTACTCTATCTTATTTTGTTATTTCAAAAAGTTACTTTATCAATTATATTATTCTTGTACGGCACCAAGACCTTAGGCCCATACAGACCCCGGGCCCTGCCCCAATTGTACAGTGCGGTGATCCCAGGCCCATACAGGCCCTGGGCCTTGTCCCGTACTGGTTTTGGCCACAGGCCCAGCCGAAAGGTCCAGTCGTCCTACGCCATTCCCGGGGATTCATAAATAACAAACAGGTGTAGGGTATTAAGTTCCAAGGTGGGCTCGGTCAAACGTTTCCGGCCATGTACATGAGTCATTCCCGGGAAAATGTGGTATGCACGGGAGACGGTGCTGCCGAGCATTATCGGTCCAGATGGAATCAAGTTCCAAGATCATAAATGCAGCACCGCCCTCTCACCTAAACATCCACTTAAATCAAATGATATTGGACCTTCAATGGCACAAACGGTGGCTGTAATCATGATCTTCCCACTAACCTTGGCTATAAATAGAAGAAAGATGGGAGAAGAATGGGATTTTTTTTTGGGGGAGAAAAGAGTGAAAGAAGGAACATCAAACTGGGCGTTGCTTTGAGTCTCTGCCGAGAACGACCCATAGTAGGAAATCTTCAAGCCCACTACAAATAGATTGTGAGCCCATAATAATCCAAGGCCCATAGGCCTCGTACTTGGTTCTCACAATTGGCGCCCACCGTGGGGCCCTCCTACAAAGCTGTAGTTCGACTGGGACTCAAACGACGAGGATGTCTGAGGAGCGTGCACCAAGCGGCTCCATGGGATCTTCTCGGGGGTCAACATGGAGGGAGAGAAGGCAAAAAAGGCGGGAAGATAGGGAGCACTCAAGAAGGGAGGAAGGGTCCGGACAAGGAGAAGGATCGGCTCAGACACACTGGACGGTTTCGGACGTCTCGGCGCATCGGCGGCATGACGAAAGGGACCGAGAGCTGGAACGGTTACGCAGACTGGTAATGGACCTAGAGCTGGAAGCAAGGGTTCGGCGAGATGAAAGGAATCGCAACTCCCAGCAAAGGAGAAACCAGGGTGAGGCCTCCAGCCGGTCTAATACGCATCGGTCCCGAGACCGGTCGCGCTCCCAAGAGTCGCACCGGCAATCACGGGAACCACGCAATCGACGGAACCGCTCACGGTCGCACGGTTATGATCACCAAGGATCAGAATCACCGGAAGAACGTCTACACCACAATGCCTCCATGGACGCAATGAGCCGGGCTCTACGGATGGCTGCCCGGTCACCGTTTTCCGATGAAATTGAACGGGCCCCTATGCCGAGCAGATTCACACGACCACCATTCAATTCGTATGAGGGAAGGACAGACCCTGTGGAGCATGTTAGCCATTACATCCACATGATGTCTTTGCATGCGCACAACGATGCATTAATGTGTAAGGTTTTTCCCTCTAGTCTCGGTTCCACGGCACTAAGATGGTTCAATGGTTTGCGGAAGGGCTCCATACACAGCTTTGCCGAGCTGATTCAGGAATTCGGCAGCAGGTTCGTGACATGTAGCTGGGTGCAACAGCCGGTTGACGCACTACTTTCCATGAAGATGAGGGTTGGGGAAACCCTTCGGAGTTATGCCAGCCGATACTGGGAACTCTATAACGAGATTGGTGGAGGAAATGAGAAAATTGCGGCAAGCACCTTCAGAATGGGGCTCCCTGAGGATTCTGAATTACGGGAGTCACTGACGAGAAGACCCCCCGAGGACATGAGGCAACTGATGAGACGCATAGAGGAGTACAAACGCCTGGAAGATGACCGGTTGCAAAGCAGGGGGAAAGCTCCGTTAGTGGGGAGATCTCGGCAAAACGTTTTGCCGGCAAAACCGAAACGAGACTTCAGAATGCAGGGACCAGAGGGGCAGATCGACGGGGTCAATGTGGTGTTTAAAGAGCCAGTTCACAAGATCCTGGAACGGATCAAAGACGAGCCATTCTTCAGGTGGCCGAACAAAATGGGGGGCGACCCATCTCGGAGGAACCAAAACTTATACTGCACCTATCACAGAGACAAGGGGCACACGACTGAACAGTGCCGGGTATTAAAAGATCATCTCGGACAGCTAGCAAGGGCCGGGTACTTAAAAGAGTTTGTAACAGATTCCGTTAACCGAGAAACCGGGCAGGGATCCCAACAGAAAAGGAATCCCCTTCCACCACCCCTGGGGGTAATCGAAGTCATCCATGCCGCACCAAGAAGGGCAGCAGCGGCTAAAAGGATACTGACAGTAGCCTGCGCGGAAGGAGAATCATCCAAAAAGAAGAAAAAAGGTGGACGGCCGACCATCTCGTTCGGAGAAGATGATTTCGAGGGGACGGTCCAACCCCACGACGATGCTTTGGTGGTGACAGCCCGGATAGGCGGATTCCTGGTAAAGAGGGTGATGATTGATCAAGGAAGCGGAGCCGACGTCATGTACCCGGATCTCTTTGAAGGGCTAGGGTTAAAGACCCAGGATTTGGCGAAGTATGACACGCCGTTGGTCTCGTTTGATGGGAGGGTTGTAATTCCCGAGGGGCAGATCTCTCTCCCAGTGAACATGGAAGGCAAGACAGTTATAGTTACATTTATAGTGGTCCGATCATTCGCACCATACACCGCAATCCTGGGAAGGCCGTGGATTCACGCAATGGGGGCTGTCCCGTCCACCCTTCACGTAAAAGTGAAATTTCCTACCGAGAATGGAGTTGCCGTGGTAAGGGGGAATCAGCAGGTGGCGAGGCAGTGCCTCGTCGCCGCGGTCCGGTGGGAGAACGAACAGCTCGGTCGAACTGAGGAGAACGAGAAAGAAAATTCATAGCAATTACAGAAACCCCAGGGGGAAGCTGGGGCGGACGTGGCCGAGGAGGTGCTGAAGGTAAGGATTCTCCCAGATGCTGACAAGTATTTCCAGATAGGTACAAGCATGAACGACCGGGAAAGGGTAGATATGTTGCTGTTCTTATTGCAAAACGTGGACGTTTTTGCGTGGAGCCCGTATGAAGTGCCCGGCGTAGATCCCGAGTTCATTGTCCACAGACTCAATGTGGATCCGTTATTCCCCCCCAAAGAAGCAGAAACCGAGAAGAGCGTCGAGGGAACACGTCGAGGCAGTAAACCTGGAGGTACAGCGGCTGAAGGATGCCGGAGCCATAAAGGAGATATTCTTCCCGAAGTGGTTGGCAAACACTGTCGTGGTAAAGAAGAAGAACGGGAAATGGAGAGTTTGTGTGGATTTCACAGACTTGAACAAGGCATGTCCCAAGGACCCATTCCCGCTGCCCAAGATTGACCAGCTAGTAGATGCAACGTACGGGCATCCGAGGATGAGCTTCCTGGATGCCTTCCAGGGCTACCACCAAATTGCCTTGGCGCCCGAAGACCGAGAAAAGACTGCATTTATCTCCCCGAATGCGAATTATCACTACGAGGTCATGCCGTTCGGACTAAAGAACGCCGGGGCTACGTATCAGAGAATGATGACGAGAATGTTCCGAGAAAAAATTGGATGCACGGTTGAAGTTTATATCGATGATATGGTGGTGAAAAGCAGAATTGAGTCGCAGCACACCGAAGATCTCCGGGGAGTGTTTGAGATACTACGTCGGTATAAATTGCGCTTGAATGCCGAAAAGTGCACTTTCGGAGTGGGGGCTGGTAAGTTCCTGGGGTATCTGATCTCTACTCGGGGTATAGAAGCCAACCCCGACCAGATAGAAGCCGTGAACCGCCTCAAACCACCAAGCAATCCCAAAGAGGTGCAAGTGCTCACTGGAATGCTAGCGGCCCTGAACAGATTCATCTCCAAGTCTGCCGACCGTTGCCGGCCCTTTTATCAGCTTCTGAAAAAGTGGAAGGGGTTTCTATGGGACGAGAGCTGCGATGAAGCCTTTCGAGAGCTAAAGGAATATTTGGCAAAGGCGCCGAGGTTGACGGCCCCGGATCCCGGAGAGGATCTGTTTATGTATCTCGCTGTCACCGACCATGCGGTAAGTGCTGTGTTGCTAAGGGACCGGGGAGTGCAGATGCCGGTGTATTACGTGAGCAAAACCTTGGTCGATGCCAAGACAAGGTACCTGCCTCTCGAGAAGTTAGTTTTGGCTCTGGTGCACGCCACGAGAAAGTTGCCACATTACTTCCAGGCACACACAGTGTTCGTCCTCACCGAGTATCCATTGCAGTCACTATTGAAGAGATCAGACTTCACAGGGCGGATTGCCAAGTGGGGGACTCGGTTGGGATCGTTTGACATAAGATACCGGCCTAGAAGCTCGGTGAAGGGACAGGTTCTGGCCGACTTCATCGCAGAGTTTACACCCAAGGATGAAGGCAAAATAATCTGTAGTACGGAGATTCGCCCATGGAGGTTATTTGTGGACGGTGCATCGAATGCTATGGGGGCCGGGGCCGGTATTGTCATTGTCACCCCGGAGGGTATACGACTGGAACACTCCCTCAGACTGGGGTTCAAAGCCTCGAACAACGAAGCCGAATACGAAGCCATGTTGGCCGGATTGAGGGCAGTATTACATCTGGGCGCAAAGGACATAGAGATCTACTCTGATTCTCGACTGGTGGTTTATCAGATCACTGGGGACTTCGAAGCTCGGGACCCCAGAATGAAAGCTTATCTCGGCGCGGCAAAGCAGATTATCAGTCAGTTTGGAACGGTAAAGATATCCCAGGTAGCCCGGTCACAAAACAAGCACGCTGACTCTCTTGCCACGTTAGCCTCATCGGCTACCGAGGATACGCCAAGGCTCATCACGGTAGAACTTGTAAAGGAGCCAAGCATCCTGGTGAAGAATGTTCCCAACCAAGCCGGAGTAGAGATTGCGCAGGTGGCAGTAGCTGGTCCAAGTTGGATGAGCCCGATCATAGACTTCCTTGCCGAGGATAAAGTTCCGGAGAATGAGGCCGAGGCCAACAAGATTCGGCGAATGGCTCCCAGATACTGGCTGTCTTCAGACCGAAAATTGTACCGAAGATCCTTTGCAGGCCCTTACCTCTTATGCCTACATCCAGACAGGGTCAAAGAGCTCCTGACCGAGCTGCATGAGGGAGTGTGCGGCGGGCATGCCGGGGGACGATCTTTGGCACACCGAGCAATGACACAGGGGTTTTGGTGGCCACAGATGCAGAAGGATGCCGCCGAATACGTACGAAGTTGAGAACAATGTCAAAAGCACGCCCCAATGATCCATCAACCTGCAGGACAGCTAAATCCTGTCAGCAGCCCGTGGCCATTTGCACAATGGGGGCTTGACATCCTTGGGCCTTTCCCCCGGGCAACGGGGAACCGCCGTTTTGTATTGGTGGCAGTAGATTACTTCACAAAGTGGGCTGAAGCAGAGGCCTTGGCTAATATCCGGGATTCCGACGTGAAAAAATTTGTATGGAAAAACATAGTTACACGGTTTGGGGTGCCGAATTCGCTGGTATCAGACAATGGGCTGCAGTTCGACAGCAATGCTTTCCGGAGCTTTTGTAGTAAGCTTGGCATCAAAAACAAGTATTCAACCCCGGCATACCCACAAAGCAACGGCCAAGCTGAAGCGGTAAACAAGACTATCTTGAACGGGCTCAAAAGAAGGTTGGACGGAGCAAAGGGAAGATGGGCGGAAGAGCTACCCAGTGTATTATGGGCGTACCGCACGACCCCTAGGAGATCCACGGGTGAAACCCCGTTCTCCCTGACATACGGCTCGGAAGCAGTCATACCAACCGAGGTGAGCTTATGCAGTGCACGGGTCGCCGGGTTTGACCCCGTACAGAACGCCGACCTGATGATGGAGCGTTTGGATTGGCTAGAAGAATGCAGGGAGGCTGCGACCATACGTCTTGCCGAGTATCAACAGAAGCTGGCCCAAAGGTACAACCGAAATGTAAAGAGCAGGGAGTTCATTGCCGGGGAACTAGTATTAAGAAGGGTAGTGGGAAACATGCGGGACTTGACTGCAGGGAAGCTCGCTCAGAGTTGGGAAGGACCATACAGAGTCACAGCTATTGCGGGTGCAGGGGCCTACTACTTGGAAGACCTTGACGAGAGGCCACTCCCTCGACCATGGAACGCCAACAACTTGAAGAAGTTCTACGCATAATCATCGGTGTAAGCCATTATTTGTATCCCATTGAAATTAAGAGCATGATGAATCCTTTTGTATAAGCTATTTTTCATTCCTTAGCCGTACGCCGGAAGAATCACCATCAAATCTCAAAGGACAGAAGCCTGACTCTCGGTTCGATCACTATCGCCGAGCAGGCGGAAACCTACAAATAATAATCTAAGGACAGAAACCTGATCCTCGGCTCGATCACTATCGCCGAGCAGGTGGAAACCTACAGATAAGTCTCTAAGGACAGAAGCCTGACCCTCGGTTCGATCACTGTCGCCGAGCAGGCGGAAACCTACAAATAATAATCTAAGGACAGAAACCTGATCCTCGGCTCGGTCACTATCGCCGAGCAGGTGGAAACCTACAGATAAGTCTCTAAGGACAGAAGCCTGACCCTCGGTTCGATCACTATCGCCGAGCAGGCGGAAACCTACAAATAATAATCTAAGGATAGAAACCTGATCCTCGGCTCGATCACTATCGCCGAGCAGGTGGAAACCTACAAATAATTCTCTAAGTACGAAAACCTGACCCTCGGCTCGATTCCCGGTTCAGCCAAAGCCTAACCCGACCCTTTTTCAAATACTAAGTCAAAAAGCGCTCTCAAAATACACTAAGCGCCGCGTAAATGGTTCTCGGGGGTACTATTACATTAAGCCGCCATAGCACTGGCGTGGTTCAAGCAAAACACGAACAGAGATAATTTCATTCGACAAATTCAAACGGAAAAAGAAAACGGACTTCTAATTAAAGTAGAGCAATTGTTCGGTCACCACATCCCGGTGACATAGGCAAATAAAACCAACAAAATAAAACAAATGTTCGGTCACCGCATCCCGGTGACGTGATCAAGTAAAACTAATAAAATGAAAGTGAGCAAGCAAGATAAAAGCAAAATTAGCGGGGAGGTTGGTTCGGTGGTATCACTTCCTGCTGGCCGGCCAAAGAAAAAGGCGGGGCCTCACCGAGAAGCTCCTGCACAGTCGGGATACTGGTGACTTCCATTTCCTCAGGCTCGGCGTGAGCATCGATTTGCTCAACCAGCTCCCTCATACTGGCTGTCTCTTCCTCGTCAATCGCCACCGGGGTACCCTGAGCAGCAGGGGCGGGGCTCGGGAATGGGATTTGGCCGGGGTCTCTCAGATGCGAATCCTCAGGAACGCCCATTGCCTGAAGGGCGGCAAACCACCCGGCCTCAAAGCCCATATTCCTAGCCCGAGCAACCACCGGCTCTACAGAGTTTTCGGCATCAGCAAAGCCGACATCATACCATTTCTGCTCCGCGGCTGCCAAGCCTGCCCTAAGGTCAGCTATCTCCTCGGCATTGGAGGTGTTAAGGCTGATAGCTTGGGCTAGCTTAAGCTCCGTCTCATTCTGCTGGGTTAGGAGCTCCGCACACCTTTTCTCGGCAAGGGACCGGTTCTTCTCGGCAATTGCTGCCTTTTTCTCAGCAGACTCGGCGGCCTTCAGTTTTTCCTTAGCCGTTTTCACCGCCGCCTCGCGCGCCTCCTTCTCGCGCTCGCTCTCCTCAGCAAGCTCCCTTGCCCGAGCAGCCACAATGTGGGCCATTTGAGCAGCCTAGCAAGGACAAAAGTTAGAAAAAAGACAAAAGGAAACCTGTATGAAGAACTAGATAGACAAAAAAATTACCGCAATGGCGTGCCACTCTAACCGGCGCCCTACGGACTCCTCGGATCCATCCTCGAAAGCATGCACATCCTCCGGAAGTTGGAGAGCTTCGGCCAAAGATTGGGCAATACGGCCGCCCTCGCCTTTATCCCACATCCGAATGCAGGCGGTTGACGGCAATGGTTTGCCGTCCAGAAGGATCTTCGGCTCCCACGCAGGAGCCACTTGGGAGGAGGACGCGCCCCCCGTGCCGGCTTCAGTCGGCGGCTCACGGATAACAATACCACCTGTTGGACGGGGAGGAGTCTGGGCAGCGACCTCGCCCGGGCAAGTGGAAGGTTGATCAGTGACCTTTTGCTTCTTCCGGGCACGTCCGGCCTGCGGTGGGGGTGAAGGCTGCGGCACTTGACCCCGGCCCTCTGGAGGAGGGGGCTGATTGGATTGTCGGGCACCGGGCACAAACCGTTCTACCGACAGCACTTTTCTAGATACCATCTTTCCCTTAGGCCGGGCAGCTCTAGCTAAAAGGGCGGCCGCTTCTATCACTTGTTGTTGGTTCACGGCGGCCGGATTCTCGGGGATTGGCTGCTCTTGCGCTTGGCCTTGCTGCACGGCTTCGTGGGCTAACTCCCTGATGCGCCGGGATGCTTTTTCCGCGGATTCGTCTCTCAAAGGGGCTAGCTCGTCTGCGCAAGTAACCCGCCGGCCAAATTCCCTCGCTTCCCCGGTTGTAAGACTCGGCGGTAAAAAGTTCACGTACCGAACGTCTATATACGACAGCAGGGGGCTGTCAACTATCAGGGCCTGCTTGAACGGCTGCCAAGTAGAATAAACCGGCTCCACACCGAGGATCAAATGCGAAGCCCGGAGTTGCCCGTCCCAATGCACGTATATCTCAGAGCGGAGGACGAAGTTTAAGTCTTTGGCGTGGACGACTCTGAGGTCCTGCACAAACACTTTGCCGTCTGCAAAAGATCAAATGACGCATTAGTCTCTAATCATAAAAATTCTTTTTACCGAGAGGAAGAAAAAGAGAGGCGAAAGAAAGCAGTTATATGAAGGGGATGGAACGAACCCACTTCACGCGGCGTAAGGGGGCAAGGAAACTCCCCGGCAAACCAATTGCCGCTCACCCTAACGAACTCATTGGCGGAATTCCTGTTCGAATCAGGTAGGCATGATATCAGCCGTACCCGTGCATCCCTTGTCTTTAGGTAATAACCGGTGGCTTTGCTCCCACAGAGCCTATACATTTGGTTAATGTCATGGTGGTCTAACTGTAAGTTAAAGGTGTGGTTCAACTTACTGACGCAACTAACTACCCGGTAAAAGTTGGGGGGAAGTTGGTCCGGGCACAGCCCGTAGTAAGTGAGTGTGTTTATTAAGAGGGGATCCACGGGGAACCTGACCCCACCTTCTAGAATGGACATCAAAGGAAAGAAGGCTATACCATGCCCTCGGTGGAGTTCAATATCGCTCTCATGGCAGTAGGCCACATCCACGTCATTGGGAATGTTAAATTTACTCCTAAAGGTGGCCAAAGCAGCCGGGGACTCTAGGAGGTAAGAGTAACCCATCTATAACGCCTAAAAATACGAAAGTAAACTCAAAGAAATGAAAGTTGAAAGGAAAAGGAAGGGGAAGAAAAACTTACTTTGGGTTCTAAGGAGGAAAAGAACACTGGGTAAGCAAGCGCACAGAAATGTGGTCGGCAGAGAAAAAGAGCTCTAAAGATTGGCAGAGGAAAAATGGGATGCTGTTCAGAGGGAGGTTATTTATAGAGGAAAGAAAAGTGAATGGAGGAAGAAGAAGCGTCTGAATCAAGCATTAAATGGGCGCGGTCTACGAGCAGTCCAACGAACGCCAAGCATAACCAATCCGCACGTCGCTTCGGTCCTCGAACCGTCAAGCAATAATGACGACTGCGCCTGGCGCCGCGAAACGGCGCGTCTTTTGAGATGAATATTAAATGAGAAATGACGGTCAGAAGTCCCAGGCTAAAAGACTCCCGAGGTCAAAAGGTCCCATGCTGCTCCTTGATTCTTCTCGATGACCGAGTATGAATCAAGGGGGGGCTATTGTACGGCACCGAGACCTTAGGCCCAAACAGACCCCGGGCCCTGCCCCAATTGTACAGTGCGGTGATCCCAGGCCCATACAGGCCCTGGGCCTTGTCTCGTACTGGCTTTGGCCACAGGCCCAGCCGAAAGGTCCAGTCGTCCTACGCCATTCCCGGGGATTCATAAATAACAAACAGGTGTAGGGTATTAAGTTCCAAGGTGGGCTCGGTCAAACGTTCCCGGTCATGTACATGAGTCATTCCCGGGAAAATGTGGTATGCACGGGAGACGGTGCTGCCGAGCATTATCGGTCCAGATGGAATCAAGTTCCAAGATCATAAATGCAGCACCGCCCTCTCACCTAAACATCCACTTAAATCAAATGATATTGGACCTTCAATGGCACAAACGGTGGCTGTAATCATGATCTTCCCACTAACCTTGGCTATAAATAGAAGAAAGATGGGAGAAGAATGGGATTTTTTTTTGGGGGAGAAAAGAGTGAAAGAAGGAACATCAAACTGGGCGTTGCTTTGAGTCTCTGCCGAGAACGACCCATAGTAGGAAATCTTCAAGCCCACTACAAATAGATTGTGAGCCCATAATAATCCAAGGCCCATAGGCCTCGTACTTGGTTCTCACAATTCTATTTTATAACACACCTAACATCTCAAAATTCTATTTTACCATATTGCACGTTAAAATAATATATGTACATAATAAAATATACTTTTTTTTTTTTTTTTTCAATTTTTCTCCTCCACCTTCCCTCAACCTCTATCACCGTGCCTATACTGCCCAGTCACCACCCCCGCGCCTCTACCATGTCCACCACACCACCACTATCTATTGCCCACCAAAATTCCACCGGAACAAAAACCCATAATAATTAAAAAAAAAAAAAACCCATCGAAAAGGCAGAACCTAGAAGAACCAGCCAACCATACAGTGACCCATGGCGATCTCCACCAAATCCATCATCGTGACCCACGCTGATCTTGCCATGACCTTGTCGAACCCAAACATTGGCGATCTCCGACGACCAACAACCCACTTCAGCCACAACCCAACCACAACCTAAACACCGGACCCAACCATGACCAACAACCCAAACACCGAACCCAACCATGACCCATAACCCACTTCAGCCATACCCATCTCTTCCTTTAAGCACTAGTCACAACAAAAAAAAAAAAAAAAAAAAAAAAAAAAAAAAAAAACCACAACCACCATAGTGACCCACGCCAAAGACCAAAACCACCACAGTGACCCACGCTGTCACCCATGCCAAAAAAAAAAAAAAAAAAAAAAAAAAAAAAAAAAAAAAAAAAAAAAACGCAACCACAAAACCCACCAGATTGTAACCTACTAGAAAAAATGAGCCACTGTGATGTGTGATGTTGATGTTGGGAGGGGGATGGTGTTTGGGTCTGAAGAGAGGAGAGAGCATATAAGAAAGAGAGAAGGAAGAGAGAAGAGAACAGAGAAAATGAGAGAGAGGAGAGAGAAAGTTCGCATCAGGTGAGAATTAAAAAAAAAAAAAATATATATATATATATATATATATATATATATTTACAATATTGCTATAGTGCAATTCTACCTTTAGAATTGCATGTAGTAGTATTGCAAAAAAAATTGCAATACTTGAGTTTAGCATTCCCTGATGCAGAGCATTTTGGGGTTTAAAATGTCAAATTCTTCTTACATTTGGCATTAGCATTCCCCAGTGCTGAAGCTACTCTGAAGCACTAATGCCATTTCTCTAATAGGATAAGATATAAAAATTTGTGTGACAACTTGCCTTTTTTAAGATAAAACCCTTTTTTTTTAAACTAAATTTAAAGAAATTGCAAACTTTGTACCCTTTCCATTCTCTCTTTCCTTGCGCAGCCTAGGGACTTCATCTGCTATTTCACCAAAGAGGAAAAAGTTCTACTCCCCATTTTCCTCCCTGATTTCTACATTAGCCCCATCCAGTGTACCTGTAACGAGGCAACCATTGAGTGCAAATTTCATGTTGCTTGTGCCGCTTGCCTCCATGCCTGCAGTGCTAATATGCTGCGACAGCTCACTTCCTGGAATAAGTATTTCTGCTACAGATACATCGCAATTCGGTACAAAAACTACCTGGAAAATGTTGCCAGTTATGAGCAGATTAGTTTAGAATAGACCTTGATAGCAATGTGTATGTATAAATAAACGCCCATACAACATGCAGAACATAATAAGAAAGATTATAATATTAAATTAAGCGACATATGGCATGCCAAAAATTTTGACAGCAACATAGGTCTTAAAATGTCTGATATTGCTTTACAAGGAATGCTCATTTATAGTTCAATTTTCACGTTAATCGACTTTCGCTGAGTTCTAAAATTCCAATGGAGAAGGTATTTGCTAATTTTCCAAAAGGAAAAAAAAGAAGAAGAAAAAAAAAAAAAAAGGTGAGGACGAAGTGTACTGCATGATGCTTCTATGCCAAGGAGAAAGAATATTAAGGGTTGTGAAAATCTGAGAGGATACTTGCTTGCTCACTCCCAAGTGTAGGAGATCGTAGCAATATAATTCTTGAATTACCGAGGTCGAACCACAAGGAGCAGGGTAAATTCAAAGACAATATAATTAAATAACAATTTGGGTGAAGAAGAAAAATACTTTTGTTTGGTGATTATTAACAAGAATAATAATAAAAACTGATTTAAATCAATAATGTAAATACTAGGGAATCGGGATGTTTCTCTATATCGATATGAAATTCTTTGTGATCTAAGAAAATATCTATTTCATAATTGATTGTTCTTATACAATTAAAAACTTATGATTCGGTTAAACTGAGATAATTCAAAAACGCATGATAATCTCGATTAATAATGCGGTTAGAAAAGTTTTCAAAAAAACCCATTCACTTTAAAACCTGATTTCTATTTGAAACTATTAGAAATTCATCTAAACAATAAGAAAAACATGATTAAACTTATTGAAAGCATGAAAGAACTAATACATCAAAAGAAATCTAATTAAACAATTAAATATGTTGTTGATAAAATCCTAGAAAGAATCACATTGAATATTCATACCGTATAGAAGAAACATAACCTCTAGCCCTAGCAAAGAGTTTAGGCTGCCATTAGAGAAAGAAAAATACAAGGTTTTCTCTACCAAAATTCGTTCTACTCAGCCTCCCTTCAAAACCCTAATGTAAAAAGTGTCCAAAGAAAATAAAACTTTTTTTATTTCAATTTTCGTCCAAGTTTACAGCAATAACTTGTGAGTTAATTTCGGCCTTCAAAAATTGAGAATTTCTAAAAACTCAAAACTGGAAATTTGTAGATATTTAAGTTATGGTTCCAACCCATCTGGCCTTGTGTCAATTAGATTTTTGAGGAGAGAGATACACCCAAAATACTAATCAGTGCTCAAATTAGATTTTTCCTTTCTAGATTCTGCCTCTTTGATTTCTTTCTTTATTTGAAACTTCCAATCATGTAGATGATCCAAACACTCCAGCTGCACCTCCTTTGACATTTAAGCATGGTCTTTTAGCTCCACTTTAATTCTAGTTTGGCCTCCATTCTCTCACAAATTCCTGTAAACTCATCTTTCTCACATGATTTCCTGAAAGTAAAAAATTACACACAATGAATAGCATCTTATTCAAGAAATTATGTAAAAATAAATAATAGGGACTAATGCAAATCATGACTTAATTATACAAATTAAGCATAGTAATAAGGAGATAACGTCCACATAAATATATAACAAGTATACATTTTAAGGCGTTATCAATACTACACTTATTCATATTTTGTAGATCCTGTACTCTACTTTCCAAATAAACCATTTGATCAAAAACATTCACAAGTATAAGTGCTTGTGGGGTGTAGTGGGTAAAGACCGGGTTCAAATCTCAAAGAGGGAGCTTCACACACATATACTTTTTATTTTTTATTTTTTTGATAAGCTGCAATTCTATTAAATTAAGATGGAAAAGCAGGACAATCTGCATTACAAGCTAATTATAGGGGAGGGGGCAGATTGTCATAACTGAAACAAAAAGAACAAGAAGAAGATAAAGCTAGCTTAGCAGCAATATGTGCTGGAACGTTACAAAGTCTCTTAACCCAAACAAAGGAACAACTAGGAAAGGATGGTGCGAGATTATGGATATTAACAATGGAAGTGCTGATGGTCCAGTCTAGAGCGATGGCATTGGATAAGGCGTCAAAGCAGCATCTAGCATCACCTTCAACTATGATGTGGGTCCATGCTTCATCCTTAGCTAAATGGACAGCCCAGAGAATGGCTGTAGCTTCTGCTTGTATAGGTGAGCACAGATTGATGATTTTTGCCCGTACTTTGATGGCAATACCTTCATGATTGCGAGCTACAACTGCTATGGATGCTTTTGTGTTGGATATGGCAGCGTCAGCATTGAGTTTTAGGCAGTCAACCGGGGGGGGGGGGGGGGGATTCAACTAGAGAGATGACTTGGAGCTTTGGCGAGGGAGACAGGGGCAGCAAGTCTAGCGAATTCTGCTCTTCTAAAGTGAATTTGTTTTACGGTAGCTAGAATGTCTGCTGGCCCACCATGGAAGAGCACATGATTTCGAAGGTTCTAAATGCAGTCCATAGTGATGATCATATTTAGAGAGACAATCCATGATTCGCTATTTGGGCATTGATGTTCCGGGGGGTTAATTACAAGTTTGATGATGTCTTCAGTAGAGTGGATGATGGCTTCCTCAGCTTTGAAGCCCCAGCAAGCCGAATGCCAGATAGCTCTGGCAACCGGGCATTTGAAGAAGATGTGTAGGGCTGTTTTAATATCAGACCCATAAAGCACACAAGAAGAGTCGGTAATGTTTAGCCTTTTCATCAAATTTTTACACTTTGATTAAGTTAGAGTAGAATTTCTATTTTGTATTAAAAAAAAAAAACACCCTATGCCTTGCATTGATATCAATGATCATCTTGACTGAATAAGAAGCATCATAAGCATACCTTTAAGCAGGTTCATAACAAATCTCACTCTCTCTCTCTCTCTCTCTCACACACACACACACACAAATGGAAACAAGAAAAAAAAAGAAAAAAGCATGGCAGACCATCCCCTTCCAAAACATCTAAGCAGTAAATTCTCTTTCTGGAGCCATAGAAATGCTTATACATAGCAATCCCATCAACAGAAGGATCAAACACTTTTGCCTAGACAATGCTAGGAACGAGTATAATCTGTATATTTTAACCATCCTTGTCAACAGTGCGGGAATGAAGATTTATATGAAAATCAAATTTAAATAAAATTACCTTCAAGTAGCTATTGACCTCAGGATCATTGGTGACAACAGCACCAACATCATTCACCAGCTTGACTATTCTTTTAGCATTTGTATATGTTACAAATGCCTCTCCACCAATCATGATGGTGCGTGAAGTAGTCTTTTTCCGCTCTTCAGGGCTCATCTCCTATCATATTCAGTTTCAAGAAAGTTCTCAAAGATAGTACAAGAATTATGCTAAATTAAGAATGATAAACATTCTATTTAATCATGAGATGTCTTTTATACCTTTGAGTTCTTGTTTATATAAATTGCTCCCAGAATATTCAGCAACTGTCTCTTATATTCATGGATCCTCTTGACTTGTATGTCAAATAGACTATTTGGGTCAATGCTCACCCCTGTGGCCCGTTCTATGTACTCTGCCAAATGCTGCTTATTAGCCATCTTGGCGGAGGCCCATTCAGCTTGGAGTTCCACATTGTCGGCAAACTATTGGAGAAAGCATTAGTAATGAATGTGAAATTTTTGTGATTGGTAAATAGCACCTGCACCAAGGGTTCTTGAACCCAGGACCTCACTCTCTATTGCATTATTGTGGGAGTGGGTAGTGCCATTTGTGCTAGAGCTCATTGGTTATGAAATTTTTACAATACACGAAGCAGGAAGAAAATAAAAATATTTCAAACATTTCTAAAATATATATTTTAAACATACCTGTCGAAGACCTGTGAGGAGGTCAAGGTTGGTAATCCATTCTTCAGTTTTTAACCATTTGGTTATTATGCTACTGAGCTCAGGACTGCAGAATCGAAGACATCGGTGAGGAGTAATGCCATTAGATTTATTTTGGAACTTTGTTGGCCATAGAGAAACATTGTCTGCAAATAACTCAGACTTCAAGATCTCACTACGTAACTGGGCCACACCATTTACCTACAGAGAGATAGACAACAAAAGGTTACTAAGATTCAAATAAATTCAATGCTTAAATAAATAGAAGCAGATGGGGTCTCCACAAAAAAAAAGGGAAAGAAATAGAGAAAATAAAATCAAAAGATAAAGCATCTGAGTAACATTAACCAATAAAAAATATCTCCAAATGTGATCAATACCAACAGTTCTGTAGAAAACTAAAAGAATGCCAAGTAAGCTACATGAGATGCTCTCTATGCAGATTTTCCAAAGAATAGACCTCTTACCGTATGTACAGACACCACACATAAATTTGCCATCCGCACAACTGGCTTTTGGGGATTGTTATCCAAAATGCGCATGCTAGGAAGCTTACTTTCAAGGTCAGGTCGTGCCTTATGTATCCTTGCAATGAACTGCATGACGCATACAATTTCATACTAAAAACTCAAATACTTATACAGTAGAAATGGGTAAGGAATATACTCTCTTGTCTATTTCTTCTATAATCTCCATATGGCGAGGGAGAAGCTTCCACATCACAGCTTGTGACCATTTCTCAAGTGCATCAGGAAGCACTGTGTGATTAGTGTAGGCAACTGTCCTGGTTCAATCATTAACGTATGAATTGAGCTACTAAAAACTGCACAGCTAAAACATGCCGAAAGACCAATAAAGCAAGAATGTTCTGCTGCAACACCCTCAGTGAAAATGCTCTAACAAACATAAAACACAATGCACCTTCTTTGTGATATCCCAAGCTTCATCCCATCCAAGCCCCTCCTCATCCATTAGTAATCGCATCAGCTTTGGGATTGCAAGTGTAGGATGAGTATCATTCATTTGTACTGCAACCTTGCTAGGAAACTCAGACCATTGCCATGATCCCTTCCCTAGTTTCCTCTCCTTAGATCTGAATATAATGTCCTGTAATTTGTCCCATGATAAGAGCCAAAGATGGCAAGAATTGCATAATGGAAAAACAACTGTACATGGCTTTTTATCAGTGAATGAAAGGAAAATTATAATGCAAGACAACTGTACATTATTTTAATAGATCCCCTGGAAGCATAATTTCAGTGTGATGACCTCCATTGGTTCTTATATTTAAGAGAGTTAAGGATACTACATTATGCATCCTCATGCACTGACCTTCATAGGATTGGTTTGCAATTTTCCCTTACATTAAATGGTTTTTTTGTGCTTCCAGATTACATCACTGGAAGAAGTATTCTATGATATATGAGAATGTAGTACCATATGAGCATATTCTAAGTGAGAAAGTCATACTGAAAGAAGGAATGAAAAATAAAGGGCAAAAAGAAAAAAGATAAGGAATTAGACAACCTGAAGTGATGCACTACATAGAAAGAATTGTTGTTTCAGCCGTAAGAGCTTACCATTTTCCTTAGCATCCCCAGGATATAGAACTCCACAAATCTGCAAATGCACCATTTTTTTCAGTTTTTTTCAGGAAGAAATGAACACGAATACGTGAACATATGTAATTGTATAAAAGTAAGTTCACCAGAATATTAACTAGTTAGATATCCAGCAATAGGCATAAATTTAATAAATAGAAAAACAAAATTTTTAGCAAGATGAGAAAGTTAATTATGAAATTTATTTTTCATAAACTGAATGGTGCCTATTCTTTGATTCAAGGGGTAGGACCACAAATGCTTGGCAGACTACTCTTTTCATTAAAAAGAATAACCATTAATCAATTCTCCTGATCACTATAGTATGTTTGTGCAATTACCTCTTTCTTGCTTCAAACCAAAAAGAGAATTGATAATGAATGAAGGATGAAGAGCCCAAAGGTGATGAATACATTGTTGGCCTATGTTTGAGACAAATGGTTGAAAATCTATAAGCACATTCTAATGAAAGCCTATGGGTGTAAGTTGAGAGCATTTTTGTAAATGGACCAAGCCCTATGAAACAAGGGCAAGGCTCATGAGAGGGAAGGAAGTGACTTTGTATTTGGGCCTTCATTAAAATGGACATAAAGATTCTCTAAGAACATCTAAATAAAAGAAGCTTCTAATTTGGGACATGGAATTAACAAATGAGACTTTTTTTCAGGCACCATTGCACCACCGAGACTAAGTAAGCACATCCCTACCTCAACTTGGGTTCGACAAAGTGATGGAAGGCGTTTGACTAAGGTTGATATCATACCTCAAGAAGAGATGACTACTCCAAGTGATGCTGCACTAGCGGAAAATATATACAAGATGATAGAAGATCAAGGCAAGGTACTTGAAAAGATGGGAACTCGTCTCACTAAGTTGGAAGAAAGTAAGTTCAAGAATCCCCTTGTGGTAGATGTGAATAAGGAAGAGGATAAGGAAGAGTGGGATGAGAAGGATAAGACCGATTATGAGAGGAACAAGCAATTTGAGAAGCTTACCGCCGAAAACTTGGCCATGAAAGAGAAAATGGAGAAGATGCAACTAGCCTTTCGCAAGGCTCAAGGGATTGATGGTTGTCTCTACAACATGGGTGGCCTAGGTTCCAAAACTCCTATTCCATTGCTTCCTAAGTTCAAGATTTCTGATGCAGAAAAGTTTGATGGAACTGGGGATACTAAGCAACATGTTAGGAGATATATAAGCATAGTTGAGATGAAGGGCTTGGATGAGAAGCAAAATTTGCATGCATTTCCTTTCTCATTAACGGGAGATGGATTGAGATGGTACTATAGTTTGTATCCAAGTAAGACCAAGGTATGGAATGAGCTAGTGGAGTTGTTCGTAGACCAATTCATTTTCAACACCATGATTGATGTGGCTTTAAGAGACTTGTATACTACCAAGTAAGGTGTTGGAGAGACTTTTTCCAAATACATGAAAAGGTGGAAGGGGAAGGCTTCCAAGATTGTCAATAGGCCAAATGAGAAAGACCAAATCAACATGATCATCAAGAATTTTCTTCTGGCGTACAATATTAGGCTTCTGTCATTGCCTATTAGTTCTTTTGGAGAATTGTGTGATTGCGGAACTAGGATCGAAAATGCCATTAACAATGTACAATTGGAGAAAGGAGAGAGCAAGCCTTTAGTCAAGAAGAAATATGGGGGAGGATCATCTAATACCAAATCACCCAACCCCGTAAATGTGAGTTCCATCATACCCTAACAACCCTTAGCCTACCAAAACTTCAAAAAGAAAGCCCGCCGAGAATTTTCTAACCTAGGAATGACCCTTGCCCAAGCATATGAAAACTTGACCTCCAAAGGATTTCTCAAGCCTTTAGATCCTATAGCTATGCCTAATCCCTTACATCTTGCTTGGAACCTCAATGAGTATTGTCACTTCTATTAGAAATCTGGTCATAAGACTGACAATTGCTTCTGCCTTAAGCATGAGATACAAAACTTGATAGACAATGGAACTCTCCTAAATCCAAATATCATCACCAAGCCTAACATTAGGAAGAAACTCCTACCTGATTATCACCTAGCTCCTCCGCCCATATCAGAATTGTGTCAAGGTCGAAGGGATTGATTGGGATTGTTCTAAGTTGATAAAAGTTGTGGAGATTAACATGGTTGAAATACAAGGAATTTGGGTTGAAGATGATGAAAAGTTGAAAAGTGCCATAGCTGTTTGGGGAATTGCCCCTAAAGGGATGTCTAAATTGAAGAAAAGAATCCAAGAGGATGATGTGGCCAATGTCAATAGGAGTGGAAAACATTACAAGCTATCCTTTTTGGAGAAAGATCACCCTAGTAGAAACTTGGGAGAGGGGTTGAGGCCCGTTGGCATCAATGGGAATGACCAGAAAGAGGAGGCTAGGGTCTAAGCCCAACTAAAGAAGACTCAAGCACATGTGTTCGTATGAGGTTTGCTAATGGCCTCTTATAAGCACCGAAATGCAGTCTTAGAATATGCCTCAAGAGGTTTTGTCCATCATGGGAGTAGAGGTCCTATCTCACCCATTTTCTTACCTTTTCTGATGAAGAACTTCCTCCCGAAGGAGTTACTCATACTAGGCCTTTACAAATCACCATCAAATGCATGGGTGCTAAGGTTTCAATGGACTCGCTTTGAATGTATGCCCATTTGAAATCGCTCTAAAGGTCATTCTAGACTTGGAGACCATCATCCCTTCTCCTTTGACTGTTAGAGCTTACGACAACACCTCTAAGAAAGTTATGAGAACTTTCAAGGCTCCTTGCAAAATTGATCTTTTGACAACTGTGGAATTTCATGTGATGAATATCACCCCTAGCTACAATCTCCTCTTAGGAAGAGCATGACTTCACCCTATTGGAGCTATCCCCTCCACTTTGTACCAAAAGATGAAGATCCCATGGAAGGAAGGAGTTGTCGTGGTACTTGGGGATAGAGAAATCTTGGCTCCCTTTTGTGTACTTGAAGGTGAGGATAACGAGCTTCAAATGAGTGGCTTTGAGTTAATGAACATGACTGATTATGGGTTGAAGGATGAGAAGTATACTACAAATTTGCTTTGTTATTGTAGACACAAGGTGATCGCAATGATGAAGAAAATGGGGTACATGCCCGATATAGATCTTGGAAAGGAAGGAAAAGGGGTTGCTGAATTACCCGATTTCAAGACTTAATTGACTAGGGAAGGTGTAGGATTCTTTGAAGGTTGTGATAGAATCAAGAAAAATCTTGGTACTTTCAATGAGAACTTTGTAAGGGAAGGAGGAGACTTTCCTTTTTGTGGCTTTCCCGAGCTATGGGTAGGCAAGGATGGAAAGTATATCCTAGTTGGGAGATCTTTTTTGAGGAAAAGCTCACCTTCAAGGAGGAACCTACTGTTGTGAGTGAAGAAGTTCAAAAGGAAGTTGACTGGGTGGACTACATGGATGCTGAAGTAACTAGTAAGTTGTCGCGATGCACGGATAATTTTGTAATATTTTATATAAGACGGTTTTGTATAGTGTTGTATATATATTATAAAGAAAAAGTAAACTAAATTAGAGTAAAGAAACATATACATTTTGAGATATTAAAAATTACTTTAGTAGTTTCACTACATATTTATGGCCTTCTCAAGGTAAGATTAATTTTTTTTTTTTAAAGATCATGAAACCAAAAATAAATGCAAAAAAGTAACGGAATCATGAAAATCAACTAATTTGTGTTGTGTTCACATATTTCATAATGTGAAATGAAAGTATGTCTAACTCTCTCACTGTCTTCCTCCTATCGATGGTGCGACATTAAGACATGGTGTGGGCAAATGTATATGCATTTGTCTTATAGATGATTTAAAATCATGGTAGAATATGGCTTTATATTGCGTACCAAATATTTTCTCTACTTCTATACCCAAAACAAAAACTATCCAATCAAATTACCCAAACCTAAATCATATTTAAGCCCCTAATTAAAAAAAAAAAAAAAAAAAACCTGTAGGGGTTTCAACGTATTGATGGTGGTGGGATGCCAATACGAGGGAGGCAACGGCCCCTCAAATTTCTCTTTCTCTCTCTTTCAAATGTTTTGTCAGTTTTAGGTCTTTTATTTTGGTAATATGTAGTGAAATAATGCATTTTATTTAACAATCCAGAATTTATTTGTGTCTCTTTATCTCTCTCTAAGGCCTTATCTGGTTAGTTATTACTATTAGTCCTTAATTATTATTTTATTGCTTTTTAATAATATTAAAATGGCGGGTATGCTAAAAGACATTAAGAAGAGAGAAAGGTGTGGTGTAAGCTTAGGCAATTAATAAGAGACTAATGAGATAACAGTAAAATAAGTCAATGTAAACTTTTGGATAACAGTAAAAAAAAAAAAAAAAAAACTTAATGAAAGAGGTAGAAAAAGGCCAAATGCAAAATTAGAGTGCCACTTGGCAAGACCTCATGCACTCCTACATGAGGTCTCTGCTTATATATATATATATATATATATATTGATCGGAGCAATGTTGAAAGTTGAGGGGGACATGTTTGCCATCACCTTTGAAGAGCCAAGTGATCCTTTTACATTCATCATGCCTACTGATGGGCACCTTAGCATTTGGACTTGGCGGTTTTTCTAAAGTCTTAGGGAAAAATGTCCTATAACGCAAGTTTTGATGTACTTTTCAACATTTCTAATAAGATGAATTCTGATTTGGCTTAATTTGATGCGTCCCATAATATTGAAATTTTGCACTTAAATGATTCCAATGAATTTGAAAACGAAATAATAAACAATTGGAAAAGAAGATTGAACTTATGGAACCAATTCTTGAAACTCTTAATTTGGACAATGATGAGAATCCACGCTTAATTAAAATTGGCTTTACTTTAGATGAACAAGAAAAGAAGGATCTCAAAGAACTTCTCACTAAATTCCAAGAAGTATTTGCATGGTCTTACGAAGATATGTCAGACATTGATCCAGAGATAGCACAACACCATATTGATACTCACTCTCACATAGTGCAAGCAGAAATTAAGGCACATGAGAACTGAATGGCTTCTTAAGATCAAAGAAGAGGTGACCAAATAGTTGAAGGTAGGGTTCATCAAACCTGTCCAATAAGCCAAGTGGATAGCTAATGTTATGCTTGTACCCAAGAAGGATGGAAAGGTAAGAATGGGTGTGGACTTTAGAGACTTGAACAAGGCTTGTCCCAAGGATGATTTCCCTTTACCCCACATAGATATCTTGGTAGAGAACATTGCCAGTAGTGGATTGATGTCTGTTGAGGGCCAAAATTTCAAAAGAAAGCCCATTCCATGAAAAGTAAGGAACGACCATGGGCCTTAACAAAAGAAGGTCCAATTCATGAAGTTAAGAAGGACCATGAAGGCCCAAAGTCCCAAGAAGGAAAAATAAAGAAATAATAAAGAAAAAAAGAAGAGGATCTCGGTCAGAGGACATGCAGTAAGGATCTTGGGCAAGACTAGAGGACATGCAGCAAGGATCTCGGCCAGGCCAAAGGATATGCAGCAAGAAGAATCAACATCAAGGCCCTATGTATGTTCAGATTTCCAGCAAAAAGGCCATTAAAAATCCAGCAAAATCTAGTGAAAGAACTGGGCTGGGATACCCAGAGGCTGCTAGAGGCTCGGAATCCTCGGGATGTGCAGCAAAGCTAAAGTGGAATTGAGATAGCTCAAAAAGGGTACCATGAAATACAAGAAACGAAGAACATACATGTCCTTCTCAAGCATCCAATGGTGCAGCAAAGAACCAGAAAACTTGGAGAGTGACAATTCATGAACAAAAGGCCGGTACCTCGGGGAACTCAAAATGAAGAACTATAAGGGGAAGTGGCTGGGAAAACCTTCAACCCAATAGAAATGGTTTCCGCTCACTTGGGAAAAATGACAGCAAGGAAAGACAACCAAAAGCTGAGTCTAAAAAGTAAGAAACCTTGAAAGAAGAGAGATTGAAGGTTAGCTGCCCAAGGACGCCCCGGAATGGAAAGTCAGCAAGTGACTTTTAGAGAAACAGCACTAAAAGATGAAAACTGATAGGCCATAAACTGAATGACCCCTTGTGATAGAAATTAATTAATTAATTAGCCAAGTTATTAATTAATCAATTTATCATGCAAACACGTGGTAGTACAAACAAATCACCAATAAACTAAATATGCAGTAGAAAATAAATAACACGGTGATTTGTTTACGAATGGGGAAAACCTAATGGCAAAAACTCCACCGGGTGATTTTCAGGTTACCACTCCCGAAACTCCACTATTATCACAACAAGCGGTTACAAGTAAAGGAATCCAAGTACCTTACCAACCTACAGTTGAACCCTTACCCCAATACCCAATTGGACTTGTTCTGTAGTGACAGTTCCCTTTTCAAATGCACGACTCCCAGTATGTGACTAACCAATTGCGTGGATCCTAGTACGTGACTTCAATCACCAATTAAGAAGGTTTTTGGTTGCAAAATTCTTCAGTTCATCCACACGATGAAGATCAAGAAGATGCTTGGTCACAAAACCCTACGGTGCACATACACAGCAACTTCTTCAAGAGAAAGAGATGAACTAGGGCAATAACTTCATCTCCGGTCACAATTTGCTTGAGCAGAGTTTGCTCAAAGCTTATGCAACTTATGAACATTTTGACGGTCCTTAAACTGATCCTTTTATATGTCTAGGTTTAGGAGAAAAGAAGGCCCAAAGACACATTCACGGATCCCAAAAAAATTAGATTGAAATTCTGAAAATCTTAAACCTCGACAGATAGCAGGTGTCGAGTAGCTGTCGATCAGGTATCGAGCACATCGAATGAAGAACAGCTTCCTTAAACTCGATAGATGTAGCTGACGAACCAACTGTTGAGCTTTAATAATTTTGCACTCTGAACTTGTTTTCTTGAACAGACTTGAAAGTTTTAATACTTGATCTTGAAATAAGATTTCTTGAAGTATTTAAAACATCCTAAATCTATCCAAATACAAGTAAAGTGCATTTTGTCAAAGGATAAGTCAATTACATAAAATGATGACATATGTTCTTAACAAGTGAAACACATATGTCCTAACAATCTCCCCCTTTGGCAATCTGTGACAAAATCACAACAAACAAATGAACATATGAGAGAAGTCATAAATCACTCAACTCATATTCACTTGTTGAATACAATAAAATCTATCCTAATACAAACTCTTGAAAATTTTTGCAAGAAGAGAGTTTATGGCAAGTAGACTTTGATAACCTGTATTTCTGAAACACTTTTAAACAAAACTCATCAAGGCATCTTTGTGTGAAACGGAAATAATAGATTGCATACAAGTATAAGAAACATGTGTATAAAGAGAGAAAAGAAACAACACATGAAGGGGTTAGGTGAAAGAAAAACATACATCAATATAAATAAAGAGATAAGTACAATGTATGTCTAGAAATGGTCACAAGACCTCATGTACAAGAGTAATGTATCTAAAAAGAAAGAAAAGAAAAGATACATACTATCCTCACTACATCCCTAAAAAATGTATCAACACTCCCCCTAACAAAATGATCCTATACTAACTCTCCCCTTAAGATAGACTATTCTCATACCAAAACTACTCCCTCTTTTTGTCACGAATGACAAAGGATAAGAGTGTCAAGTAGACATCTCATCGGCAGAGTTAACATCTCCATCATCATCATCATCATCACCATCATCATCATCCTCATCCTCAGAAGCAGAAGTCACGGGAGAAGGTGGTGAAGGAGTAGCCTCAGGAGTAAAGCCACCCATAGACACCAGTCGCCATGCAATACGACCGACACGAACGTTCACCTGATACAACTCCATAGAGAGTGTATCGAGGCGAGCATCCATGCGCTGCAGCTGCGCCATGATATCTCTTAGAGACACATCACCCGAAGAAGAAGGAGGAGCCGATGTGGATGGAGCCGAATAGGATGGAGTGGAATGGGACGAAGGAGCTGCTGAATTCGACTGCCGTGACCGAAGCTGGGCCTCGCTACGTTTAACGGTAGCGTAATCTATGGCACACATGACGGTAAAATGGTCGGATGAGGGAAAAGGAACAGAAAAATGGTGTAGAATCCTTGTGATAGCGGAAGGAAAGATGAGCTTATCACGGGTCGTCGAATCTAGATGAACATCTATAATAGACAGAATGAAATGAGAAGGGAAGTCTATGGTAAGATGCTCAAAAAGAGACAACAAAAACCAAGCATGAGGTTCTGTGATGGAGTTATAGTGAGAGAGGGGATGCAAAACAAAAGTCATCACTATGTTCATGAATCTAGGACCTTTAACAAAAGGTCGACATGGTGTAAAAAGACGCTCACTCCAAGAAGTAGGGCGCTCACAGAAAGCAGACATGAGCTCATCCCTAGACATAGTTCTCAGACGCTCACAATCAGGATAGTCAGGAAACTCTATCCTAGGAACCCAAAGCACATCTGCAACTAACTGCGGTGTGATAGGAATGTGCGTACCCTGAACGCGAGTGAAAAAAAGAGGTACTGACCGATCAATCCTGTGCATGTTGGAGTAGAACTCCTAGATAAGCATGAGAGGACAGGTGACCAGGGCGTCACACATTGACTCCCATCCCCTACTGTGAATGATAGAGGGAAGGTCGGTGTCTGCAAAATCTATCAAGATGACTTGGCATTTCGAATAAATGCCTCATCTAGAAAAGTTCTTCAAAAATGCCTTAAAGGCATCATCATCACGGAACTGGATATGAGATAAAGTAGGATTAGACGAAGAAGAAGCACCGGAATGAAGAGGGTTCCGGGCTGGAGTGGATTTACGCTTAGGTACCATAGACACGACAAACGTAAACAGCAGAGAGGGAGAGAAAGAAAGACAATCAGAAAAGTCCTAAACATTTTCAAATATATCAAATATATTGAAAAGAAGTACGTATGCATGGGAAATACATGAACATGTGACATGCAAAAGAAATTGCGTCATGGGCTTAACTCAATCCAAACCTATCAGCACACAAATATATAGCACACATCTAAATGCATGGCAAGACTATTATAATGCTAATGTGATGCAATGTATGAGGTTTTAAACACATTTAAGTGAAAACCCAATCCAAAATTTCAATGAAATCTCATCAATTTTGAAAAACCCCAAACATTTCCAAAAACCCATACCTAGGTTTTAAAACATGAAATGCATGAATGAGAAAGGATTAGAAGTTTGCCAAGTGAAGAAAAACTTGAAAAACCTTGGAAAATCCTTGAGAACCAAGATAGGAGTAAGATTGGAGTGTTTTTGGGAGAGAAACAGAGAAGTATCGAGAGAGAGATTGATGGAAATGAGATCTAGATCGCGTAGGGGCTTTATATAGGAAAGTCGGTAAATCTCGACAGATGTAGGTATTGACAGGTATTGAGGGATCTGTCGAGGAGGTGTCGAGAAAATACTCTTCGACAGTTGAGGTGTCGAGAAGGTATCGAGGATCGTCACACCAGAATTTAGAACAGAAGCTCGATCGATCCACCAGGTATCGAGAAGTTATCGAGCATACAAACCCAATCTCGATAGATCCACCAGGTATCGAGGTGCAGGCGAGATTGCGATAAGAAAAAGCTTAAGGAAGCTCGACAGATAGCTAGCTATCGAGGAGGTATCGAGGAGGTGTTTTTTTTTTTTTTTTTTTTTTTTTTTTAAGTTTTTCAAGATGTGAAAAACACAAACATGAATGCAATCCAACATGCAACTCAACCAACGATCCAATCAACATATTAAGCTCTTAAAATCATCTCTCAAATGAAAATTTAAGCACATGGATCTTCACAAACACATACACACACACTAAACAAGTCTAACCAATTTTATATTTAAAAAAACAAGTCTAGACAGTTTAGTGAGCATACATTAATACATATAAAACCTTGTGATGGCCAAATCACATTGTAACTGCACATGTATCAAGAATAGCAAAGAATATTGCGTTTTGTGTGTGAAAAATATCGCAAGATTGCATAAGTGTATGCATGTTATGATGATTTGAGATATGAGAAAATCACTTTAACTCACACACAATCATAACTGCTTGATGGGGACTATCACCGTTGAGGTACATCCTATAACTCCCACATCTCCTAGAATACATGCTTGCAATCATTTTTAAAGCATTTTTGATTTTTTTCTTTTGAATTTTCTTTGCATATTTTTCTTTTAAGCATATCATGCATGGGCTTATTAGAGAGAGAAAAGAAATACCCAATGATATTTGACATTCAAATTTTGCTATGCCTAAGCATATATATGTCATTGACACTGCACTTTTGCTATGCCAAAGCATACAGGTGTCTTATTATGATTGACGGGCAACAGTGGTGAGATGGTTATTTATGCCTTTCTCTTAGAATTTTTTAGTCATTCTCGTCAAAAAGAGTAATATGAGTGTTAAGTTTAAAAGACAACTTAATCGTACTCATCACAAACACGAGCCACAAAGCTCACTTGCTTAGTTGTGCATAGAGATTCTCATCTAAACTACAAAAGATACAAAGTTTAGAAGACTTTATTTCAATGGCCATCTAAGGTACACAAGTACCAATATACACAAAACATACACTGTTTTTGTATTTTTTTTTTTTTCTGATTTTTCAATTTTTATTTTTATTTTTATAATGAAAAAAAAAACAAAGCAAAAACTTGAAAAATAACCAAATAAAAACATGTTAAACAAACAAAGCATAAAAACTAGACTGACTCAAAACATGAAATCAAAACACATAAGTAATGCACACACAAAAACAAGAAGAGAGAGAGAAAAGTGACAGAATCACTTGAAGCCATTTTCCTTCCACACCTTGGAAAAACCTTTCCGTCTAGCAAACCCTTGAATCGGCGGTGAAGGGGAAGAATTAAAACCGTTCAAGTTCGAAAGGAACATGAGGGCTTTGAGAAGATCACCAAGGGGAGTAAGAGAGGATTGAAGTTGATTCTGGTTCCCAGGTGCTATCAAGTCGTTGCTCTATTAAGTGGCAAGCCACTTGTAGCAATTTGGTCGAGTGTGACTGGCAGCTCCACAATGATGATAGAGATGCTGCTTCTTTTGTTTAGGCTTTTGAGAGTTAGCCTTCTTAACCCTAGGGTTTTTAACATCTTTCTTCTCAAGTTTAGGGGGTTCTCCTAAGATAGATTTACCCTTATCTAAGTTCTTACTAGCTAATTCAGTTTTAATCTCATTGTTCTCAGTTTTAACATTATTAGCAGGAGGAACAAAAATAGTAGTACTAGAAGAAGCAGTGTTAGAGGAAGAAAGACCATACCCTAAGCCTGTTCGATCTGAAGCAGATTTCTGAATGCTTAGCATCTCATCTAGCTTTGTGCTTGAAGTCCTCTCCAATTGAGCTCTGACTTGAAACAGCTCCGCTTCAAGCTTCTTGGTCTTCTCAGCCAAGAAATTGTTCTTGAATCTCAGTGCTCCAATCGTCTGATTGGCCTCATCAAATTTTGTGGAAAGCTTCTCACGGTCAAGTTCCACATCACTGAGCTTCTTGGTGGTTAGCCTATATAATTTCTCATGCTTCTCAGAAAGCTTATACAGCTTCTCATAGGCTGTATGGATGTCATCTTAATCCATCTTCTCAAACTTAGATTCCACCAGTTCCTCTTTTTCAACCACATCTTCAACAATCCCATCAGTAGGATTGACCGTGATCGTGAAGGCATTTAAGATTCTGTCATCCTCATTGTCGGAATCATCCTCAGGCTCAGTGTCGCTCAAGGTAATAGCAAATGCCTTGCTCTTCCCAATGCTCTTGAGGTATGTAGGACACTCATGCTTCATGTGACCGAACCCTTGACACCCAAAGCACTTAGGTCTAGAGGGAACAGTGTACTAACCACCTTCCTTAACATCCTTCTTCCCTTTGTCTTGGCCTTTAAACTGAGAAGAAATGGATTGCCTGCGGTCCTTGTCGAAACCCTTTCCATTGGCATTCTTCATGAACTTCTTGAACTACCTAGTGATGTAGGACTTCATCTTGGAATCTTCATCATCAGAAGATTCATCTGTTTGACTGCTCTTGGCCTTCAGTGCCATACTCTTGCTTTTACCCGACTTGCCTATTCTTGTCAACCTTAGCTCGTAGGTCTGCAAGTTTCCAACCAGCTCAATCAGAGGAATCTTGTCAATATCCTTTGATTCCTCTATTGCCGTAATCTTGGCATGAAATCTCTCGGGCAGAGATCTAAGCACTTTCCTCATAATCTTGGGTTCAAGAATGGTTTCCCTAAGATTAAAGGCTGAGTTCACTATGTCCTTTAGCTTGTCATAGAACTCATCGAAAGACTCATCCTCCTCCATCTTTATCTCTTCAAAGCTTGTAGTGAGCCTCTGAAGCTTTGAGTCCTTGACAGCCTTTGTACCCTCATAGGTTGTCTGGAGAATGATCCAAGCCTCCTTGGCAGTTTCAGTGGAGGATATTTTCTTGAACTCCTCATTGGTGACAGCACTGAACAATTCATTCAAAGTTCTGCTGTTGAAGTTTGCGGCCTTAATCTTGGCATCATCCCAGTCGGCTGGCGCTTCTGTAGGCTTAGTCCAGCCTATCTCTACAGCTTGTCACACTTTTTCATCTAAAGACTGCAAGAAAGTTCTCATGCGTACTTTCCAGTATGCATAGTTAGTGCCATCAAATAAAGGAGGTATGATTAATGACTGTCCTCTATCCATGACAAATAGGGATCAATGGATCAACACAGCAAAGATTAAACCCTAATCAGAGTGTGTCTGCTCTGATACCACTTGATAGGCTACAAACTGAATGACCCCTTATGATAGAAATTAATTAATTAATTATCCAAATTATTAATTAATCAATTTATCATGCAAATGCGTGGTAGCACAAACAAATCACCAATAAACTAAATATGCAGCGAAAAATAAATAATACGGTGATTTTTTTACGAATGGGGAAAACCTGACGGCAAAAACCCCACCGGGTGATTTTCAGGTCACCACTCCCAAAACTCCACTATTATCACAACAAGCGGTTACAAGTAAAGGAATCCAAGTACCTTACCAACCTACAGTTGAACCCTTACCCCAATACCCAATTGGACTTGTTTTGTAGTGACAGTTCCCTTTTTAGATACACGACTCTCAGTACGTGACTAACCAATTGCGCGGATCTCAGGACGCGACTTCAATCACCAACTAAAAAAGTTGTTGGTTGCAAAGTTCTTTAGTTCATCCACACGATGAAGATTAAGAAGAAACTTGGTCATAAAACCCTACGGTACACATACACAGCAACTTCTTCAAGAGAAAGAGATGAACTAGGGCAAGAATTTCGACTCCGGTCACAATTTTCTTGAGTAGAGTTTGCTCAAAACTTGTGCAACTTGTGAACACTTTGACGGCCCTTAAACTGATCCTTTTATATGTCTAGGTTTAGGAGAAAAGAAGGCCCAAAGACACATTCACGGATCCCAAGAAAATCATATTAAAATTCTGAAAATCTTAAACCTCGACAGATAACAGGTGTCGAGCAGCTGTCGATCAGATGTCGAGCACACTGAATGAAGAACAGCTTCCTTAAGCTCGATAGATGCAGCTGTCGAGCTTTAATGATTTTGCACTCTGAACTTGTTTTCTTGAACAGACTTGAAAGTTTCAATACTTGATTTTGAAACAATGTTTCTTGAAGTATTTAAAACATCCTAAATCTACCCAAATACAAGTAAATTGTGTTTTGTCAAAGGATAAGCCAATTATATAAAATCATGACATATGTTCTTAACAAGCGAAACACATATGTCCTAACGATAACTATGAGAAACAGAGAAAGAACCAGCCATTAAAGTGACTAACATAATAGGGGCTCTGGTACTCAGGGAGCCAAGGGGGGAGAATCAATGGTATCTGAACCCTAGAATGACACTATAAAAGAGGGGAAGCAGCCAATGTTAAGGGGCATGTGAACGGTGCAAAACTGCAAGTGTACAATATCGTAGTTTTATAGTAAAGTGATGAGAAGAGTATCGTCCTCAGGGATTGGTAACTTACTTTTGACAAATACCAAAATTATTCTAATCTTGATTTTATCTAGAAAAGTCACTAAGGTTTTAGTAATTGGAATTCAAAATAAAATCAATTTAAATAAAAGATACGCAGAGGAAAAGAAAGATGTTGTTTGAAAATCAACTTAATGAGAGAGAAACTTCTAGGAAATCGATTTCACCTAATCCCTCACTATGCTTTACTCATCTAGCTAATTGAATTTAATTCTCTCTGTTTGTTAGCAATCTCCAAACTCTTCCAAAAGCCTCTTTCAACAGTCAATTGGAAGCATTCTTGTTCATCAATTTACACAAGAGTATGCAATTTAATAAAGTAAGAAAGTATTAAGACCAACGATTTTAATACTACATAGGTTCATACAAGTCTTTCGATCTTTATATTTACCTATGCTGAAATATTTAAGATCTATCCTATAATTCCCTCTTTCGACAGCAAATCACAAGATTAAAATCATCTAATTAATGACCAGTTAATTAGAAGCAATAAGCTTAGAATAAATCAGACAAACATGAAAAGAAATTGTTCAAATTAACATAGAAAAGCAAGCATAATTCGGAACTAGATTACATCGTTTTCCTAGAATAAAGAAAATTTAGTTCATGCTAAAAATTAAATCCAACACAAACGAGTTCACCATAATTTTTTTTGAGAAGATTGGAAAGAAAATAAATGCTGAAAAATTCTTTGTTCCAGCCCTCTCTTTCTTTCTGCTTCAGCACCTTTCTTCCTTTTTCTGCTTCAGCGGCTGCCTTTCTTTTTTCTCTGTTTCGGCTGCCCTTTTTTTTCTTCAGCGTTCCTTTTTCCTTTTTCTTTTAGCCCTACATTTTTAAAGTCCAGCCCTTTACTTGTTGCAGCCTAACACAGCCCAAAAAGCCCAAACGTTTTTCAGCTTTTCAGCCCAAATGTTTTTGCTTCAGTTCAGCCACTCTTTCTTCTTGTTTTTTTCTGCTTTATTCTTTTCTGGTTCAGCCCAAAAATGTTACATTCAGCCCAAAAATGTTACATTCAGCCCAAAACGTTTTTTTTTTCTTTTCTTTAGGTTGCCCTTTAATTTTCAGCCCAAATGTTCAGCTCAAAACCTTTTTCAGCTGCTTCATGTCTCTTTATTTGAGTAAATCTTCATTTTCTTCAAATCTGAAATAAAATTTAAATAACAATAATGAAGTCTAAAATCAACAAAAAATAAATAAAATTAGACTAAAGTTTAAAGTTGAGAAGTAATAAATTACACTTAATTATACAAGTCATCAGCATGATTTAGTAGGAGGAAATCATAACAGAATCATTGAGAAAACACGGTCTAAAACTCAAAGAAAGTAGAAAACAGCGCCCGGTATCCCAGAACAGCCACTATAGAATGTACTTGGATTCAAAGGGATTCAAACTTTGCAAGTCTTAGAGGCTTAGATAGCCATCTAAGTCTGTAATTTTTGAGCTTATTTAGGCCTTGTAACACATCTTAGTGGGCACATTGTAATTCACAATTAAGAAAAAGAATGAAATATCTCATATTGATTTGAGGATCTCTAACAATTATTTCGCGTATTTCTTTATTACATTGTCTTCCTTTACTGTTTCTTGCTACTCAATACATATATTCTTGCTTGTTAGTTTTCCTTTTACTCAGCCAAAAGCTGAGTCTTTTTACTGAGGTCCTCACTTCAACTTGGGCCTTGGACACACTTAGCCTCTAAAGAAATATATGCCAAAACATGCACACATCAGATATCACTCTCTCCCACAAAAATCCTTCTCACCTAACTATCTTGGAAGGCAATGCCCAAGCAAAGCCACTTGGACTTGAGTTCCAAATCCCACAAGTCTTGTGTAAAAGCACTAAGTCTGTGAGAATTGGGGCTAGGATCCTCGTGATTGAATCATTCTCATGAAATTCATTTACATATATGTATATGTATTAAAATGTATATCCTAATCTAAGAAACTAACAATTATTTGAAGATATGTGTATTGTACAGTGTGTTCTTATGTAAGACCTATAGAGGTAAGGGAAAGAGCAAAACTTCATTGCATAATAAGCATGGAGAAAGATTGTGTAGTTTAGAGAATTAGCATTCTAGGTTTTTACAGGCCTAGTACCCCTGGGAATTATGATAGTACATCTGAGGTACCAAGTGAAGGAACTTTTTTAAATGTTTACACAATAAAAGTTAGGAAGAATTGCATTTTGCCTTGAAGAGCTTTATGTGACTTATGCATAACTTGGTTCGTAATCAGCCCCCATTTGGCTGCCATGAACCAAGCCCAGTCCATCAAAACAACAAGTAAAGGGCCCAAGATCCTTGTTAAAGGGCCTAGGATCCTTGTTTCTACTTGGGACTAGGTATTGTCCAAAAAAGGACCCTCACAATGTCTTTCATGGATGGTTTCTCTAGGTACAACCAAATCAAGATGGCTCTTAAGGACATGACCAAGACCACTTTCACCATAGAATGGGGAATCTATTGCTATACAATGATGCTGTTTGGGCTTAAGAATGTAGGAGCGACTTATCAAAGAATGGCCACAACTTTATTACATGATATGATCCACAGTGAAGTAGAGGTATATTTTGATGACATGATAGTGAAATCCAAAGATAGAGAGGGCCACATAACCAACTTGAGGAAATTCTTCAAAAAAATTAAGGAATACAAGTTTAGGTTGAACCTACAAAAGTACATATTTGGAGTGACTGTCGGAAAATTACTAGGTTTCCTAGTGAATGATAGGGTGATAGAAGTTGACCTATCAAAGATCAAAGCCATCCTGGACATGCCTCCACCCAAGAGTGAAAAAAAGATAAGAGGGTTCCTAGGGTTCCTAGGTCGATTACAATACATTAGCCAATTCATTGCTAAGCTCACCTCCACTTGTGAACCTATCTTCAAATTTCTGAGGAAGAACGAACCCCATACATGGAACGAGGAGTGTCAGAAAGCTTTTGGACTGTTAAGGAGTACCTTCTCAACCTACCTGTCTTGATACCTCCAGAGACTGGAAAACCTTTACTCCTTTACCTTTCAATCATAGAGGATGTCGTAGGAAGTGTGTTGGCTCAAGAGGATGATGATAAGAGTGAGAGAGTCGTGTACTATTTGAGTAAGAGGTTGCATGATTATGAGAAGTATGGAAAGTTGCCAGAATGGATCTTTTGAAGTAATTATTCGAGAAACCCGCTTTAAGTGGAAGATTGTCAAGATGGTTAATCTTATTTGCTGAGTTTGATTTGAAATACATGTCTAGGAAGAGCATTAAAGGGGTGCCATATTAGACTTTTGTGCCGAGAACCCCGTAGAGGTAGAGGGTAGTAAAGAAGATTTTCCCGATGAGAACATATTGAATATAGAACTTGGAGCATGGAAGATGTATTTCGATGGAGTGGTGAACCAATATGGAAATGGGATAGGAGTATTATTGATTACCCTTGACAAATCCCACATACCTATGGCTGCCAAGTTAAACTTTGGTCATAGCATAAGTACAAAAGTTGTGGAAGGTGAAAGAGGAACACCTAAAGTCTTACCAACAATACTTGGAGGAGTTGACAAGGACCTTTGATAGGATTGAATACACTGTCATCCTTAGAGCTCAGAATCAATTTGCAGATGCGTTGGCTACTTTGGCCTCCATGGTTGAGAAACCTGAAAGCGTACGGACACGACATTTGGAGTTTGAACAGAAATACCAAATAGTGCACAAGGAGAAAGAAGGCCATCTTGGCCAAAGAAGAGTAAGGAGTCCTTTGGTATTACAACATCTTAAAGTTCCTAGAGTTGGGAATCTATCCTGATAATGTTGGCAAGAAAGAATACTGTTCAGTGAGGATGATGGCAATGCAATACATTTTGTGTGGAGGTCAGCTCTATAGGAGTTCGTATGGTGGAGTACACCTTCGTTATTTGAAGAAAGAGGAAGCTGAAAGGATCATGGAAGAAGTTCACTAAGGAATTTGTGGCCCTCATATGAATGGAAAGATGCTAGCGAAGAAGATTTTGATGATGAGATACTACTGGACTACAATGGAGACTGATTGCATAAACTTTGTGAAGTGTTGTCATGACTGCCAGACACATACCAATCTAAACCATGTACCGCCTAGTGAGCTACCTTTTTCCATGTGGGTGCATAGATGTGATTGGAAGAATAGCTCCTAAAACCTCGAATGGACGCGAGTACTTTTTGGTTGCCATCATTTGCTTCACTAAATGGGTGGAGGCAACCTCTTATTTTGTGTCGAAAGCCAAGCATGTGGCCCGATTTATAGAGAAAAACATTATTTGTCGATTTGGAGTGCCACAAGAGATCATCTCTAACAATGGGTCTCACTTTGAAGGGGAAGTCCAAAGGATCATGGAATTATACAAGATCGAACATCACAAGTCGTCGCCATACTGACCGCAGACTGATGAAGTTGTAGAAGTAGCCAACAAGAATGTCAAGAATATCCTAGCCAAAATGGTGGTAACATACAAGGATTGGGCCGAAAAGCTCCCATTTGCTTTATGGGGGTACAGGATATCCATTCGAGCATCAACTGGGGCAACCCCCTACTCTTTGGTGTATGGGAATGAGGCAGTACATTCCATTGAAATCAAAATACAATCTTTGAGAGTATTGCTGGAGACTAAAGCCTAAGAAGGGGATTGGATGAGAGAGAGATATGAACAATTATCTTTGATAGATGTTTGCAGAAGTTAAGATGCTTCAAGAGTTCAATGAGTGCAGTAGGTTCCATCTCATTCATCTCAAGCTTGCGATACGATAATGCTTCGGTTGCTACCAATTGAATGGAACGAGGGAGAAAAAAGAGAGCATGAGTGTTGAGTGGAAAAAGAAAAAAAAAAAAAAAAAGGGAAAAAGGAGAGATATATAAAGACGATATAAGGAGCATCGATGGGTTGAAAACTGAAAGGTAATCCATGCAAAAATTAGAGGAATCCCGTTAGGTTAGGAAAACCTAAGCAAAAAATTTGGGATCATACCTGAAGAAGAAGAAGACTCCCCGCAAAGAAAGTTGCTTCCTCCTTATGGATGACATCCAAACCATTAAGAGTTTCAGCCAAGATGATGGCTACTGGGTTTTTGCTTCCCAAGTTTTTAACCACATGAAGAATTCTAGGATCCACGTGAGGTGTCTCATGCACAAAGAAAAACCTTGCAAGAATGCAAAGACAAAAGGCGTTGAGATGATGAGAATGCCCTATTCTAGTCAAAGGAACATCTTTCTTGGAAAATTACTTGAAAACCCATAGAAACATTCAACTTGTTGGACTTACACCACCTCTTGGCCATAGATAGATGGACTCCCAAAAGTTGGTGAGCTAATTTAGAAAGATCCTCCTCAAGAGTAGGAAGGATGATGGCACCAAAATCATACTCACCCATGATTGTACCAAATTCTTCAATAGTAGGGCACAACTCTACGCCATTGAATTGAAAGACATGTTGAGTAGGGACCCAAAACTTAGGCGCAGCACGCAGAAGAGGCTCATCCACTTTGGTTTGATGGACGTGAGAAGTGTAAGAGGGGAATGAGAGCATCCTTGAAATTGAGATTGAGCTTGTTGATCCACAAAGAGACCTCAAAAGGAGTGAATTCTGCCATTGGAAACCTTGTAGAAGGCTTTTGTAGGCTTAAAACACGTTTTATGAAGGTTTAGGAGCTCTTACAGCTGTTTTATAGTGAAAAAAGTCGGCTAGGGATTTCTACTTACGAGTATGCGTGCGCATAGTCGAAGTACGTGTGTGTACAGTCCAAGTATGCATATGCATGGTCACTAGGGTTTTCAAATTCCTTTTCCTTTTTTGAGTGTGTTTCCTGCATCAAGTCTCTTTTTTTAATGTTTCCTATGGTCTAAAGGATTGTCCAAGACAGATTCGGACTCAGAATTTCATCCAAGAGTACAAAGAGAGAAAGAGCAAAAATGAAAGAGAAGAGAAGGGAAACTATAGCATGCATACGTGGCGCATGAACAGCATGTGTGCAAAACAGAGGGTAAGCTAAAGAGCTTCCGATGCTTGTGTACTTTGTGTTTGTGTCTAGATGAGCATATAACAGAGAAAAGGAAACAATCCATTGTAGAGAGTAGAATCACAAAGATTTTTCCAGAGACAGTCAGGTCTTCCTTGTTAGACTGATCCTTATTAGTGTAAGACCAGCCTTGACTTATAAGTAGTGCAGTTTCCGCACAAAATTTGGGGCAACAAAATGCAAAATCACATTCTTTATCCAACAACTCTCACTACAATTGAGATATTAGATAAAGAAGGGGTAATTGTTGATATTGTATTCTGTCTGCCTTCAATTCCTCGGAAATTCCAAAATAATCATTTTGTCACTAGAGAACTGCGGGAATATCTAGATTATCATGGTTTAACCCGTTTGGGCATGGGAGAGTACTCAAAGTGCCATTTTAGGTTAAAAAGACCAAAATGCCCCTAGTCAACCCATAGTTGACCGAATGTCAAAATTGGTCAAAACTCTACCAAAATGAAATTTTCCATGTTTTCACATCAAATCCGAGGCTATCGGAGATTTTTTATCAACTTTGACCAAATTTGACCTAATGTTGATTCCTAGTGACAACCAAAAATGAAATTTTGATCCGATCGTTGAATTGGTATAAAAGCAACACCATTACAAAGAATATTATTAGAATTAGTTTTTGTTGTCTGGAAGTAGTAGTAGTAGTAAGTTGTTTTTGTATGACTTTGTGTGTTATTTCCTGTGTCTACGAGATTATGTGTATAACTATGTGGTCATTGTGTGATAAGTTGTTATGATATATAGCTTTTTGTTATTTGGCAGCTCCAAAACAATTTTTTTTTTTCTTAATTTAAAAAACTAATTATTTTTAGTTAAAATAATATTGAACTTATAATGAAATAATCAATGTCTTTTATTTGATTGGTAGACTATGAGAAAGCCAACTACAATATGTGACTTTTTAAAAAGAAATATACAAAATATTTCAGAAGCCAATACTAGTGATACAGTATTACAAATCTGTAATGGCGATATTCCAATTTTTGAAAATCCTCAAAAAAAATTTCATAAATAACTCTTTGGTTATGAAAGATGATTTTCTATCAGGTTCTTTAATTCATGGAAAGGGAAAGATGGTTGCTAAATTTAGTACATGATAAATCATAAATAAGTTTTACAAGTTAAAAGATTATCAATTTCCATTTTGATAGATGATTTAGTTCAAATGTATTAGAAAAAAATGTTTACTGTTTCCATTTTTTGATTTAGTTCAAATGTTTTGCTAACTAGTTTGGATTCTCATTAAAAAAAAAAAAAAAAAAAAAAAAAATCACTTTTGGCACCCGAAATTTAAATCTGGGTTCTGTCCCTGATGTTGCACATTTGGTCCAAAAGTATTTACTCTTATAAATTTCATTGTTCATCACTCAAAGCCTGACTTTTTTTTAAACAAGTTTGCCTTGCCAGATTCCTTCCTCTCCCTGAAGTTAAAACCTCACAGTCACAGGCCGAGAAGCACATAGTAGAGAATTGCTATGGGCAAGGCAACCACCATTCCAAAGGTAACCCTGAGAAAATTGAAAGATGAGAAATAAATATAAGTTTTTTTTTTTAAATTTTTTTTTTATTTTTAATTATAAAAAATCAATTTCATCTGTCATTTCATAATTTTCTATTTAAATTTTGTGATGATTAATCTTTCTTAAAAGGGAAGAGGCCAATAAACTTACGAAGTGCTAAGTATGTCTGCATGGACATTGTACTCCTTGGCAAATACAAAGGAAACGATTGCTTGTGGAAGGGCAGCCTGCATACAAGAAAATATGAATAAATAATTATAGTGTATAAATGGAAAACTATAAAAGCACAAAGTTAATATATGTTTACCACAAAAAAAAAATTTAAAACTTTTTTTTAAATATTATTCTTCATATAGTTATAATATGCTGCTAATCTTGCCGCTTAAACTTTTTCACCCTAAACCTCCAGACACTTTATACATAGAAAAGTGTCAATTAAATTACAGGTCTCTTGATTAATAAAACTAATATATGTGCTATAAATATTTTTTGTTTGATGGGTATATATGTGCTATAGATTAGCTACCAGTTAACTAGCACCTTTTTAGATTCTTTTATGAACTAATGGCAAAACTTTCAATGATAAAATGTTACTTGAGAAGTAACGCATATTAAGATGCACGAATACAAATCATTTGTCCCATTTTTTATGTACCACTTCATACTTCACTAATTATGGTTTGTTATATATTTCAATTTTTTTTCCATTTTAAATTTTGGTTACTTTATAAGAAAAGTGAAATAAATACTTTTTTTTTTTTTTTGAGAAAGAAGTGAAATAAATACATGACAAATTGTGATTAGTAAAAAATAAAGTGTTACATAAAAAATGGCACATAGGATTTGTATTCCTAATGCACGCTTATATATTGGGGAAAAAAAAATATTTGCATGCAAACCTAACAAGTGCAGAAATTAAAATAAATAAATAAAACTCAAAGGATTTGTTAGTGGTTTTTAAGCCCTTATGATATCCACGAGATCTTGGATTTAAAACTTCTTGCCAACATCTTAGGGCCACTCCCAAAAATTTATTCCTTGTAATAACCTGGTGTGTGGAATGAGAGGACATCATATACTAAATAGAATTGTTAGATATTCGAAGGGTCTAAATACATTCATTTTTAATTTATATATATATATATATATATATATATATATAAATATAAGAAAAACGTTAAAGTTACAACCAATTCTACTATAAAACATTACATATTAACATGACTTGTAATGTGATTGGTATCATATCAATAACATTATAAAAAAAATATTAAATTAATGCACTTAATTTTGTTTTGATACATTTGTTTGCAATGCTTATGTATGTTGTTAAATTTGTATCTCCATTGTTAATCCTAAACAAAATAAATAAAAAAATAAAATCATTTAAGATGAGATTTGGGATGGTCTACCTGAATGATTGCAACTTGCAATAGAACTCCACGAAGACCAACGGCTATAGAGGTTAAAGCAATCACTGCTGGGCCTACCAGGAACCGAACAGCCATTGAGAATACTGCCAAAGATTTCCCACAAGCAATGATCTTTGGCTGTAAAGCCATGAATAAACCTACCAATCATGTACAAAGGTTCCGTAAATTATTAATTAGCTTGCAAGAAATTAGTGTCTCATGTTGTAGAGTACGAATTACATATTGATGATTATATTAGTTTTTGAGAGAAATATATACCTAGAGCAAACATAGACATCCCCAGACCAGTATCAGATATTATCCAAATGGATCCACTAATAATAGACGGCATTTTGATGTGAAACCTAATAGAAAATAAAAGATGAAATATTTGATTAGTCAATAGTAGTGGAATTAGCAACTATTTGAATTATGTGACTATTAATGTACAAAAGAATGAAAAGAAAGTAATGATAGTTTCACAATACTTATTATACACTTTTTGTACACATGGTACAACATATCCAAAGAGAAAACTAAAATTTTATCTGAAATTATATATGGCATTGTCACATAGCCAATTATAAGTGATGATGTAAAATAGAAAGTGTGTAATAAGATTTTCTATGAAAAAGAATTGAAATTTTCTGGACTAGCATGGTAACCGGTAAATTATTTTATTTTTTTTATATAAAAAACATGGCAACAATTGAATTCAGGGACGAAATCAACAAATTAATTTTAGGTAAAAGAATATTCTTCCAAACTAGGTGAGAAGCATACGCTTCTTACCTAGTTTGGAAGAATATTCTTACCTAGTTTTCAAAATCGCTAGAAAAAAACGTTGGTGTACGTCAGACGAGTTTTTTTTTTTTTTTTTTGAGAGTGTCAGACGAGTTTTTTGTAGTGCATTTTAATCATATAATCAATACTTAGACTTCATAGTTTTTTTTTTTTTGATAGACAGACTTTATAGTTAAACATAATAATAATAATAATAATATTCAAACATTATCATGATATGAGGAGTAATTATTGAGTACTTCCAGAGTACTATAAATATGTGCTCCTTCTTCTTACATAACTGTGGGTCTCATTAATTAAATTTATGATGAGATCCACAATTCATGTGAGAGAAAGATTTATGATACTCCCAAAATATTCAATAATTTTCCTGAAATTAAAACATAACAACAAACTTAAAAAGGTAGTAATAATTACAAAAGTAATTTCTTTGGAGACTTTAGTGAGCTTCATTTGAGAAGAAAATTCTTTGAGAAGTGTAAAGGGCACATGCTTATAGAATAGAGACTCTTGGAGTACCTGGGAGATATGAGAGACCATGCAATGCCTAAAACACTTGAATAGGTGTTAGGGTTTCTAATGAGCTTCCTCCAAACCATGATGAATATGAGCTTTGTCATGACACTTGCGGGAGGCATTTGGTGGTTCTTTTCGCCATTTACTTCATCCATACCTTTTTCTCCACATTTAATGATAAATAATTCAGAAATACAAGCAATTACTTAAGAATACCTTACCAAGAGGATCAATGAGAACATTGGTACACATGAACAAATTTCTACTTATTATATTTTTGCAAGGAATAATTAATGTTAGGGACACAACATTTTACATATTTTATGTTTATAACGGTTAACGTGATCTTTTGCCATTGGAGTAACATTATTTTCACTTATGTTTGAAATTGACACTACTTTTGTTTTGCACTAATCATAATAGATCATTTTCATAGTTTTGTAAAAAATGTTATGTAACTAAAATTATTGTTTTACTAAAGACAGTTAAATTGAAGGTAGTATATGTAATTTAACATATAAATACCTTAATCTCGACAGTAAGGTGACTACCTTCAGTTTCAAATGCAAATTAAATTAATTAGTAGAAGACAAATATGGTGAAGGGTTGGACTGTGAATGCACCTATTGAAGGAGTTTTTCCCTGTTCAATTTCAGCCTCTGAGTTCTCGATTATGAACCCAAAGTCTGTGGAGCTGGCAGTTCCGTAGTTGATAGGAGATGATGCAGTTGGGCTCCATGCAAACATGTGAAGCTGATCCTTATAATGCTCTGAACTCTCTCTCCTTATCTTCCCAGTTTTCAACATCTCATCCTCAAAATTCAAAGAAGTTCTTGGTGTGCCTCTTGAAGATGGCAAGGAAAAAATATCATCAAGAGGTCCAACTTGAGAACCATTTGCATATCCACGGGAGGAAAAATCTGCTTGGTTAAAGCTTGGAGCCCTTGTTGATTGTTCTCGGAATGATTGTAGTGAATATATCTCGACACCAGATAGGTTAGAGGCTCTTGGAGGCATAGAAGATGCAGATGATTTCCTCACCACTACATGAAACTTACCATCCTCACGGATCTCAGCATCAGCTTGTAGTGGTTCAAGACCATCTAATGAAACAACATCAGAGTCAACTTGGAAGGAAGCAATGGACCCTGCAGTCTTGGGGAACTTCTCAGTGATGAGAATCTTTGCTCCTCTGTATTCAAACATAACGAGCAAGAGAGTATTCCACACTACACCCTGAAATACTACAATTTGGATCATTAGAGAGGCTGAGAAATCTCCATACATGGCCTTCAGGAGGGGGATGCCCATGACTAGAGTGTTTGGAAGAGTAGAGAGAGAAAAGAGAGTAATCGTCCACTCAAGGCTACTTTTCTTGCTAACGATATTCCACAGAAAGAGGATAACAAGAATTACTACTTTTTGTAGAGAGTCAGCCGCGATGAATTGATAGTGCATTTTGTAAGGGTTATTGGAAGCAATGAGTTTGAAGGAAAGAAATGGAATAGCAAAGACAGCAACAAACCTGTTAATGCCCGCGCACTGTTCCGGTGTGAAGAGTTTCCACCACCTTACAGAGGCGTAGGCTAATGTCATAGCAACATACAATGGCACAAGTGCCGCAAGAACTTCATAAACATCCTTGCCGGTGATCATTGGCACTAGATTAGTTGCTAATGATCAAAGATACAATGTGTGGATGTCTCACTGTGTGTTTGTTAATATCTTAAACTGGAAGAGGAGGAGGCAAAGTTGAAGAGATACTCTTTGTCCTCTGAAAACGAGAACAATGTGACGAGTGCAATGATTTCATTGTCCTCTAACAGATGGGTTCATTGAATTCAATCAACACTGAGAAAATGCTTCATTTAATTTGATAGTTCTTATATCTTGCCACATGTAGTTGGATGCATGAAAACTAATCCTTTCAAAATTTTTAACGTGTCAGTAGAAAGCGTTGATATACAGATATAGTTCACAGTCCTTACCTCATCAATTCAACACCGCTGACCGGTTGACCTCTGATCTGACTTAAATCATATCATAGTCACACAGACTCACACCACTCCCATTGTTACAAAAAACGAAAAAACAATGGCTTTATTTATTTATTTATTTATTTTTTTCTCTTGGGTTATGTTAAAGCCATGGTTTTAAAAATTGATATAATCAAAAAATCAAAAAAAAGACTGGTTATCAATTTTTTAGTTTAATTGGGGTTTGAATTGATGGTTTAATAGGTGATGTCATAAATATTTATTTTATAATTTTAAAAATACTTAAAAATGAATATTAAGTTTATAATTGATAATATCTATTGAAAAATAGCTATTTAAAAAAATATATTAATGTAAAATTGAGCGAAAGAATTAAAGAAAACTAAAGTGTTTTAATTACCTTTATTTTAATTGTATGAAAGTTTTGTTTTCAATAATTAGTTCGCCAGGTTGCAGGAAATATATATATATATATATATATATATATATTTTTTTTTTTACATCAGGAAATACATATATTGGACAAGCTTAAATTGTTATTATTGTTATTACTTTACTCATTAAGCACTTGAACAGTTGAGCTTCACTTAAAAAATAAATAAAAATAAAAAGTTATAATCGGCACTGTTAACCACACCTATCACTCTCTTCTCTTGTCTCACAGAGCCACCGCCTGTTGATTTTATTTTTTAATATAATAGGGATAAATACACTTTACCCACTCGTGGTTTGCCTCTAATTTGATTTGCGTATCCGTGGTTTCATTTTTGACACTTCACCCACCTGTGATTCCCTCCGTTACTTCTCTATTACCCACCTCTGTTAAAAAAGAAGGGTAAATAAGTCTTTTTACATCCATTTTATATCTCTCTCCTCCCAAAACAAGAAAAACCAAAAAAAAAAAAAAAAAAAACAAAAGAAAAACAAGATTAAAATATGATATTAGTTTCTCACTATTCACAAACATGAAGATCATACACAAACATGAAGAACGTACACCTAGAAAACTAATACAAATCAAACCAAGCAATACCATCAAAATAAAAACCACATATCTATCAAAACACAACCCCAAAATATAGCACAACATTTGAACCCACGTTTTATACCAGATTGGCTTCAAAATTAAGCCCACAAAAAAGAGTCACAAATTAATAGCAACACATTGAAAAAAAAAACTTTGAGACACTGATATGTAATTATAAATTTAAGTCACTAATATGAGACACTAATATGATTATAAATTTAAGCAGGCATATATTTGAAACCCCAATTTCAAATCCAGACATATATTTCAAGACTTCTCAAACCCAGAAAAATTAAACTCAAATCAATCACTCCACAAATCTCAATCCCAAGACCCACGGCGAGCTGCTACCCACAGCCCCACGAACTCAGGTCCACCCACAGCATCACAACCCCACGTTGATGTCCATCGTGACAACCCAAAACCTCAGATCAACCACCACCAAAACCCAAATCGTAATCTACATGTCACGCTCCTTAAAACCCAGACCCAAATCAGTCATGCTCCTCCTTCGCAAATCAAAACCCAAACCCATAGATTGGCTTTGCCGGCGATGGATCAGATATGTTGGAGGTGGGTATGGCTTCGCCGGCGTGAGGAATATTTTTGCCTTGGTGGATCAGGTACATGCAGAGCTCGAAGTGGGTGAAGGTGAGAGAAGAGAAGAAAAGGGAGAAAACTCATCGGATTGGCATCGGAGTGTGGGTGGACGTCGGACCTTGGACAAAGTGTGGGGTGGAGTTGCGTCTCTTTGTTGTCAGTGCGTGGGGGTGGAGTTGAGGTGAGCTTAAGGATGAGTTTCGAGGTGTGTGAGGAGTGTGTGAGAGAAATGTGTGAGGAGTGACCAATCCGGAAATCTATTGAAGGTAAAATGGAAAGGGAAATTCATTTACGGCAAGGGAATTAGGAAGCTTATTTTACAGTCAAACTGATTTCTATTTTCAGTTTGACTGTATTTTCAGATTTTAGTTTACATGCGTGTAAAACATTTTATTTTATTTTTCAGTTTGACCAATCGAAGTGTAAAACATTTTCAGATTTTAGTTTACATGTGAAACAAACGCAACTTTAATGATGATTCTTGGACTAATCAATCAAGTGGGTGCCATTGTAGTATCTAAAATCTTAGGTGGGTGAGCAAGCATGGGAGAGGAGTGTTTGATCTGATTTCTTGTGTGATTTTTTTATGAAACTTGTTAGAGTAACGAAAAAATTAAAGGTGGATTACGAAGCAGTAACGGAGGGAATCACAGGTGGGTAAAGTGTAAAAAATAAAACCACGGGTAGGCAAATCAAATTAGAGGCAAACCACAGGTGAGTAAAGTGTAATTATCCCTTAATAATAAATAAAACACAACCCATTGTTTTGACATTTGTGTCATTAATGTTCTTGTCTTACACTCTCACCTACCCCCACTAACTCTCATTACTCCATGTAGGGGTGTCCAAACTAACCTGGACCCGATCAAAACCGATCGGACCGACTGGACCCAGTCAGATATGGGTCAACTCCAAATAAATTTCAGTTGACTATAGGTGTAAACATTTAAATCCAACAAAACTCGGTTCAGATATCGGTTTTGTATAATGGCAACCTGTTATAACCGAACTGACCAACTCTCATGAGATAAGTAACTCTTTCTATATGTATAACACGTGTCTCTACTTGGTTGGCCTTTAAAATTTTACCTCTTTATTTGCATGACTGATACTTACTAAGCCTTATCTCTTTCGTTCCCTTATTCTATGCAAACTTATCTCTTACATTTTAAAACTTATCTTTTATCTTTACCAAACATTACCTCTAATCTGAAGCTATAACTCTTGGGATTTCTCTTTGAAACCAAAAGCTAAAAACCAAATTCATCTCATTTGCAAGCGTGAGTACTGAGTTCCTTTGCCATCGTTCTCTTTGAAATAAAACACAACTCATCCCTTTCTACTTTCACTTACTCTTGCTTATCACTTCTGCAATCTTTTGATATTGTAAGTGCAACAATTGGACATGGGTAATATGAATCTGGTGTAGTGGCTATGGAGGTGGCTATGGTGTGATTTGATGTTGTGCATTGTACTGTGATTTGGGGTTTTTTGTTTGTGGTTGTAGATCTAAAGCCAATCGCTAGCCTGACCGAATTCGACCGTAAACCCGAAGGCAAATAGCGGTCAGACACTTGATGATTGTCAGTCAACGGTAGGTGACATACTTCAACACCCGATGAGATTGGGTCGAGTCAAGGGTTGATCCTCAACCCGAGTCCGACCAACCTGTGGACACCCCTAACTCCATCAGAACATATAGGCTAATTTACGATCACCATTCTTCCACACGTCTCACTCTGCCAAATACCATTCTCTCTCTCTCTCAGAAAATCTATTTGATCTCGCTCTAGCTTCAACACCGTGCAAAGCCTTTAATCTTTTTCTCACTAAAAAATTCTTAATGCAACTAACAAATATGTTGTACTCACCCATTCAACCTAGCAGATCTGGGAAAAAAAAGTAGGGTTTTGCTAAAAACAAAGTACCATTTTTGATCTTTTTCTTTCATTTAGCAAAATTGGTTAAACTGGTCCAATTTCCAGTTAACATGGTTAATTAAAACGGACGGTCCCAGTTAAACTTACTTTTTAAGCTATTTTCTGTTTTTAGGCATAACTGGATCGAATTAGTGTCCAATTCCTGGTTGAACCAGTCAAACAGGCCAATCCGGTCCAACTTTTAAAACCATGGTTAAAGCAATCATAGCATGGTACTCAAAATAACATTTAGCCAAATATATAGCTAAACTCACCAAAAAGTATTGTGCGCCAAGCTTAATATTTTAATGTGTAAACCTAATAAATGAATAGTACATCAATACATTTAGTTTGATATTTGCTAGGTTATAAATAGATTAACCCTTGATAATTATTTCAATTACCCAAGTTGATCAATTATCCAAATTACATGCAATATTGTGGAAGCATGAATAAATCACCAATCTAAACTAGATTGCAGCAGAAATTAAATTGACACAGTAATTTGTTGACTAATGAGGAAAACCTTCACAAGGCAAAAACCCCCCATCAGATGAGTTTTAGGTTGAAAACTCGATATTCTAAATGCTAGAGCTTGTTTAGACCCCCAATTCTTAATTACGACTTGATTAAATTTATGCTTAACACACTTAATGCGGAATATACATGATTAGCAAATTAATCAATCAAAACATTCAACAATTGCATGGATGAACATATAAGTGCAAGGCAAATATGTAAAGGGCAGTAGGGAAAGGAGACTCAAACCTAAGATAACATGACGGTGTGTTATCGAAGAGGAAAACCAAAGAACTAGGCGTAAAAACCTCTCTGCGGCCCTCCAAGCCGAAATGATCCATTAGTGAATAAGTTGGAGTACAAAGATACCAAAAAAACCCTCCAAGCCTAATCTACCCAAAGTACTTGTACCCTCCAAGCTCTAGCTATTAATAGATTTCTCAAAGTCTTGTCTTTATTAGCTTCCTTGATCCTGCAATACTGCCCGATTGCATTATCAAGCCTCACTGGCTTATTTTGGCAAAGACCCAATACTTCCCAAGCTCCAAAACACTCTCTACACTCTGAATAGGTGTGGATTGTGTTTGGGTACAAATCTAAAGATTAAAATCCCCAAAAACATAATCTAAGGCTAATTGTGGATTGTGTTTGCACTTTTCAACCCTCATTTGAGAAAATCCCAACTATGAACACAACAAAAAAACATAATCTAAGGATTAAAATCAATGAAAAGTGTTAAAGATTATCTTAGAGATGTTAATGGAATGTAAAAAAATTGAAATTGGTTGGGTTTTGATGTAGAAGTATTGAAAAAGAGGGTTTGGAGAAGATGGAGTCATAATAGAGTCATATGAGGAGTTTTGGACAAAAAACTCACGTAATACCCATGTAAACACTGATCTAGGCATTTTGCGAGTTGGCAACTTGCGAGTTACTTGCGAAACCTACTGCTTGATGACCAAAAATTGCCAAAAATGCATTTTTCAGCTTAGAGACTCACGGCCAAGTAATGAATGACTCAAGAAAGACTTGGACCCCTATTTTGCAACACTAAAATAAGCTTGAAACAATGAAAAACAAAGAAAGTATAAAAATTAAAAACAATGAGTGATAAAAATCACTTCCAAATACAAATAAAATGATAAAGAATCTTTTTGTTTCAATCATGATAGACTTAAGCATATACACATCATATTCAAACACTTACAATCACACAAATGAAATAGATATTCATTGAACATTAGACTTGTATGTTATGTGTGATTATCAAGTATGAATTAGTCCATAGTCTTGTAGACACAGCATTTTATACCTCTTATGACTCGAGCCCCCGTTCTCCAATGATGTTGAAATTCTAAAGCCTAAGGTTGGTTTAGGGTTCGATCAAACTTAAATTGACTTAAGGAAGTTTTTTTTAATGGAAAGTATAACTCTTTTATAAACAAAATAAAGACCATGAAAACCCTAGGGTATGCGTACGCATACACGCGTATGCATACTTAGCCCTACATACGCATACTAGGGTTCTAGAAGCTATGAAAGGCACAAAAGAGTAAAAGAAGAGTTTGAAAATAAAAAAGAAGGATAAGGTGTAGTAATAGTAGAAAGATTAATTTCTTGGATCCATTGTACTAGAGCGATCCTAGAAGAATGATTAGGATCATATTCTATCCTTTCCTACAAGTCTGAGCGTAGTAGGAGTAGATCATACTCTCCTTATTATGTCAACCAGAGGTCATACTCTCCTTACTACAGCTGGCGGTCATACTTTCCTTACTACAACAGGTGGTCATACTCAAGGCGCAGAACCAGATCTCCTTACTACAGTCGATGCAGGTCCTACTCTCGGTCTGCCTATCCTCATAGTCAATCACCTATTAGCCAGCGTGATCAGTCTTACTCTCCTTATGATTCAAGGTACCACTACAGTTCTATCTCTCGAAGCATGTCACCTAGGCCAAGAAGGTCAAGGGGGAGCTACTCATGCAGTGTCTCACCTAGTCCTAAGAGGAGCTCTGGGAGGAGCTACTAACGCAGTGTTTCCCTAAAAGGAGGGACCTCCAAGAGTTATTCTAGAAGCATTTCACCTAAACCAAGGAGCACAAAGATTTGATCGTAGGGTGGTTCGTCCAGGCATGGATACTCTAGAAGCTACTCTAGGAGTCCAAGTGGGAGTGGGAGTGTGAGTCCAAGTTCTAGATCGATTTCAAGGTCAAGGTCTGCGTCTGCTAGTTCTAAGTCTCCTTCGGAGTGAAGAGTGAAATGTCCTACATATCTAGCATGCTAGGAGTGACCTATTGAAATGTTGGCGTGGACAAACTAAGTTAACTGTATATTGGGTAGTTTATGGTTTCTGTTAACTTATGAGGTATATGACTCATTTTCTAAAAATTATCAGCAGCTTTTAGTTTTGCGAATGATCTATGTCCAAATCATTTGTTTGTGTCAAACGAAGTAACTTTCCATTACTTAGGTAGTGTTGGGTACATATCAAAGGAATATTTAACTGGGTTTTCCAATTATGGAACCAGTTAGATTTAATTTGGGACATCAACCTTCTCAGTGTCATCCATATTCTACGATACCTATCCACACCAGACCAACCGAACCAGCTCATTTAGATCCCCCATCCACACATCAGACCAACCGAACCAGCTTAGACCAACCAAACAAGCTCATTTGGACCCCCCATCACCGAGGAAAATCCATTGTCTGAAGAGGAGTGGAAACACATTTGGAAACTTAAGATACTACATGAGAGGTTCAAAAAGCTCCTTTGGAAAATAGCCTTGGAATTGGATGCCCTTCATAGTAAAAAATGCCCTAAACAAGAGATGGCCTCAAGATATCTTAAGTTCTTAACTGTGCTTTGCACCCAACCCACAGAAACACTTGCTTGAGCATCTTATCATGCAATGCCCGTACTCTATCACTACTATGTCTCTGACGGTTCGGTCTCTCAATGGGCCAATGAATGCTAGTGACATTCTAAAAATCTTGATGAATCCCTCCAAAATTCTTAAAATTCCGGATGATGATGGGTCTCAAATTCACACTTTTTGCCTATCCTTATTGACATATATGGAGGATTCGAAATCTTTTTTTTTTCTTGCAAGCACCAACACACAGCCCAGAATTGCAGCACAGAACATAACAAATCCTATGAAGAGCACCTTGAAGCTTAGTCAGCCCTAGAGTCTCCACTAGCATCCACTTGGCAACCACCCCCTCTAGGATGGATGAAGATAAATTGACATAGCCATTAATTAGGCCAGATTTTTCAATGGCAGCAGCAATTGGTAGAAATTATATTGGTGATGGTAATCTTTGCCCAATCATCTCTACTACCTCTTTTGGCCCTAAAACTAGCGGTGCATCATCAACTTTCTTTCGTTATGTTTGAAGGAGACTCCAAATATGTTACTGAATCTCTTCATCAACCTTCCCCTAGCAATCTTGATTTCCTAATGCCATGTTTTGACTTCTTTAGATACCTTGAGGGTTTGGATTTTTGTGTCCTAAACTAAATATATTAATTTCTTGGCTCACAATATTGAATGCTGGCTAATATATTAATTTCTTGGCTCACAATATTGAATGTTGACTTGCTCATTGCAAGTAGGATGAGCCCCTAAATATCTATTCTCTCCGCAACTAGGTCTCCTCCCTGTGCACAAGAGATGAATCTCGACCCACTCTCTCTCTTTCTTTTTTATTTATAATATAGATTTTACTAACGTGTGCCAAACTTTTGGTACTTTACAGTACACATTCTCATCCACCATCACCCATTAGGTGGGCTTTGGAAAAAAAAAAGCCTAAAAACTTCGTCATCTCCTTTTTTTTACGTCACTTAGCAAAAGAGAGAAAAAAGATCCATATATTCACTTTTGGTTGTATGTCAAATAACATTATGTATTATAACTAGCATGAAAATAACATTCTGTATTACAAACATGAAAGTGATACCACATCAATCACTTAATAACCAAATTGTCATCACAACCCTCAATTTATTTTTTCATTAGTGTTAAAAGAAAAAAAAATGCGATTCCTCTTTAATTAAAATTTTTTTTTTTTAATTCTAAAGCCCGAAAAAAAAAATTATATTATTTACAAAAAACTAACAATCCAACCAAACAGAGCTGACTTTGAAGTCTCTGGGTCTGATAGGGGGGCGGGAGGAGCAGTGGAGAAGGGGAGGAGCAGTGGAGAAGGAAATTATAACTCATCATTCAAAAGAAAATTACTGACCTCTTACCATATTTATTAAATAATAACATGATAAAGCAATTCGTAAAACAAATGTTTTTTTTTTAAAAGTAAAACAACAATATGGTGTATTTAATTGGCAAGCACCGGGTGACTTATGTCTCTTATTGGTTCCTTCCTGTACTTATTTCTTATGCACATCATTACATATTCTTATTCCTTATGCACATTAGATTATATGTGGACAGGAACCAACAGAACTGCTGTTGCAATTATGGTACACGGCATTCCTCTATGTTCCAGATTTCTTTGGCATACTGAGCAATTGTCCGGTCACTGCTGAATTTGCCACTCCCGGCGGTGCTTAGTATAGACATCTTTAGCCATCTTTTCCTATCCCTGCAGGCAAATATGTATTGTAACATATATTATGACCCACCACACTATGGAAGAGCTAACTTTGAAGCTTATCTAGAACCAGAATCAGCTTAATTTGTTAAATAAGGATCAAACTTATAGTTAACGTGATGGATCCACAACACTATGCTTTGGCCGTGTTCTATATTCTCAGTTCTATCATTAGCATATCATTTTAAGAGACTCAGTTGAAAAATGAATGCAAATAATCAATCGTTGTATGCAATATTATATCCAGGGGAAAATCTATAGCTCAGGTGATATAGATTAAATCTCACGATTCCCTCATCTACAGATACAATTAATAATGTGCAGAGTCCCTGATATGGTACTTGGGTGTATTATAGGTGCATTGTTAGTTCCAATGACTACACAGGCATGCGATTTCCAGGAAGGGTTCGTGCTTTTGGCTCGGCTCATGCTCAACTCTTGAGCTTTGCTTGATTAGGCTGGTGAGGGGGCTGTCTAAGCATCCTAGTTTGAGTAGTTCATCATTATTTTTACCGTTCAGCAAATTGGATGAAGTTCACATATTTTATCTAAACCAACAAATGGTAGCTTCTTAGTTTAACAACCCAGACAAAGGTTGTAGTTCTAGACTACAGATGAGCTTGACTTATTTAGGCTGGTGCCTGGTGGAGCTGTCTAACTACGAAGCTTAAGCTGACATGTTAACAAGTCTAAGTTACAGTCTAGTAGGTCTAGTAGCATGCAGAGTGATGATAAAATTTAGGGGTGCTGATATCTTACTTGTAAGCTTCATCTACTCTAGCCTGAGCATCCATGTAGCTTGGAAAGTCTTGACCGACAAGAAAATAATCACCACGACCATAACCAGAGTTCCCCTCTAGAGAGTCAAGGAGTGGGTTGAAATCATAGCTTCCAAATGCTCCGCTTCTAATAAACTCCTTAGCCTCCTCAAACCGAGGGTCTGGTTTGAACTGTGTGATTCATAATAAAAGCCAATTTAGATCAAGAAAATATCACAGCTCACTATTAAACCAAAATATTCAAATAGAAACAGGAAGATAAATAGTAGAATTGTAGGAAAATTATTATAAGAAAAAACCATTCTGTCATGAAATAATGTGCAATTCCTGTGGTAATTATCTGATTATGGAACTCAGCCTATCATAAGTTTGGCTTTACTTAACCATAGTAACGCTTTGCTTGAATCTATATCAATTAGGCTTTGGCAAGTCTTTCAGCCACTCTAAGCTCTGAAGCACTAATGCCATTTCTCTAATAGTATGAGATATAAAAATTTGTGTGACAACTTGCCTTTTTAAAGATAAAACCCTTTTTTTAAACCAAATTTAAAGAAATTGCAAACTTTGTACCTTTCCATTCTCTCTTTCCTTGCGCAGCCTAGGGACTTCATCTGCTGTTGCACCAAATAGGAAAAAGTTCTCCTCCCCAATTTCCTCCCTGATTTCTACATTAGCCCCATCCAGTGTACCTATAATGAGGCAACCATTGAGTGCAAATTTCATGTTGCTTGTGCCGCTTGCCTCCATGCCTGCAGTGCTAATATGCTGTGACAGCTCACTTCCTGGAATAAGTATTTCTGCTACAGATACATTGTAATTTGGTACAAAAACTACCTGGAAAATGTTGCCAGTTATGAGCAGATTAGTTTAGAATAGACCTTGATAGCAATGTGTATGTATAAATAGACACCTATACAACATGCAGAACATAATAAGAAAGATTATAATATTAAATTAAGTGACATATGGCATGCCAAAATTTTTGACAGCAACATAGGTCTTAAAATGTCTGATATTGCTTTACAAGGAATGCTCATTTATAGTTAAATTTTCACGTTAATTGACTTTCGCTGAGTTCTAAAATCCCAATGGAGAAGGTATTTGCTAATTTTCCAAAAGGAAAATAAAGAAGAAGAAGAAAAAAAAAGGCGAGAATGAAGTGTACTGCATGCTGCTTCTATGCCATACACAGGTAAGGAGAAAGAATATTAAGGGTTGTGAAAATCTGAGAGCATACTACACTTATTAGTATTATATAGATTCTATACTCTACTTTCCAAATAAACCATTTGATCAAAAACATTCAACGAGGATCTTAACACCCCATGCCTTGCATTGATATCAATGATCATTTTGACTATGAATGAGTAAGAAGCATCATAAGCATACCTTTAAGCAGGTTCATAACAAATCTCTCTCTCTTTCTCTCTCACACACACAAATGGAAAAATGAAAAAAAAAAAAAAAATGCATGGCAGACCAACCCCTTCCAAAACATCTAAGCAGTAATTTTGGAGCCATAGAAATGCTTATACATAGCAATCCCATCAACAGAAGGACCAAACCCTTTTTCCTAGACAATGCTAGGAATGAGCATAATCTGTATGTTTTAACCATCCTTGTCAACAGTGCGGGAATGATGATTTTATATGGAAATCAAATTTAAATAAAATTACCTTCAAGTAGCTATTGACCTCAGGATCATTGTTGACAACAGCACCAACATCATTCACCAGCTTGACTATTCTTTTAGCATTTGTATATGTTGCAAATGCCTTTCCACCAATCATGATGGTGCGTGAAGTTGTCTTTTTCCGCTCTTCAGCGCTCATCTCCTATCATATTCAGTTTCAAGAAAGTTCTCAAAGATGGTACAAGAATTATGCTAAATCAAGGATGATAACTACATTCTAATTAATCATGAGATGTCTTTTATACCTTTAAGTTCTTGTATCTATAAATTGCTCCCAGAATATTCAGCAACTGTCTCTTATATTCATGGATCCTCTTGACTTGTATGTCAAATAGACTATTTGGGTCAATGCTAACCCCTGTGACCCGTTCTATGTACTCTGCCAAACGCTGCTTATTAGCCATCTTGGCAGAGGCCCATTCAGCTTGGAGGTCCGCATTGTTGGCAAACTATTGGAGAAAGCATTAGTAATAAGTATGAAATCTTTGTGATTGGTAAATAGCACCCGCACCCAGTGGTTCTTTAACCCATGACCTCACTCTCTATCGCATTATTGTGGGAGTGGGTAGTGCCATTTCAAACATTTCTAAAATATATATTTTAAACATACCTGTCGAAGACCTGTGAGGAGGTCAAGGTTGATAATCCATTCTTCAGTTTTTAACCATTTGGTTATTATGCTACTGAGCTCAGGACTGCAGAATCGGAGCCATCGGCGAGGAGTAATGCCATTAGTTTTATTTTGGAACTTTGTTGGCCATAGAGAAACATAGTCTGCAAATAACTCAGACTTCAAGATATCACTATGTAACTGGGCCACACCATTTACCTACAAAGAGACAGACAACAAAAGATTACTAAAATTCAAATAAATTCAATGCTTAAATAAATAGAAGCAGATGGGGTTTCCACAAAAAAGGGGAAAGAAATAGAGAAAATAAAATCAAAAGATAAAGCATCTGAGTAATATTAACCAATAAAAAGTGTCTCCAAATGTGATAAAAACAAGACTTATTTGGACAATCTCAAGGGTGCAAAGACATTGCAGCTTTTGGCAGTACTATCATACATGGATGACACTTAGACAAGATGTATGAATAATCCTAAATACCAATAGTTCTGTAGAAAACTAAAAGACTCTGCCAAGTAAGCTACATGAGATGCTCTCTATGCAGATTTTCCCAAGAATAGACCTCTTACCGTATGTGCAGACACCACACATAAATTTGCCATCCGCACAACTGGCTTTTGGGGATCGTTATCCAAAATGCACATGCTAGGAAGCTTACTTTCAAGGTCAGGTCGTGCCTTATGTATCATTGCAATGAACTGCATGACATATACAATTTGATACTTAAAACTCAAATACTATATACATGAAACATCATAGATATATATATAGGGGGGGAAGATAGGGGAAGAAGAAATGGGTAAGGAATATACTCTCTTGTCTATTTCTCCTATAATCTCCATATGGCGAGGAAGAAGCTTCCACATCACAGCTTGTGACCATTTCTCAAGTGCTTCAGGAAGCACTGTGTGATTAGTGTAGGCAACAGTCCTGGTTCAATCATTAATGTATGAAATTGAGCTACTAAAAAATGCACAGCTAAAACATGCCGAGAGACCAATAAAGAAAGAATGTTCTTCTGCAACACCCTCAGTGAAAATGCTCTAACAAACATAAAACACAATGCACCTTGTTGTGATATCCCAAGCTTCATCCCATCCAAGTCCTTCCTCATCCATTAGTAATCGCATCAGCTCTGGGATTGCAAGTGTAGGATGAGTATCATTCATTTGTACTGCAACCTTGCTAGGAAACTCAGACCATTGCCGTGATCCCTTCCCTAGTTTCCTCTCCTTAAATCTGAATATAATGTCCTGCAATTGGTCCCATGATTAGAGCCAAAGATGGTAAAAATTGCATAGTGGAAAAACAACTGTACATGGCTTTTTATCAGTGAATGAAAGGAAAATTAACTTGAAATAATTACAATAACCAACAAACAAAGTGTTAAGTACTCGAATTAGGGCATCCATAATGCAAGACGACTGTACATTATTTCAATAGATCCCATAGAAGCATAATTTCAGTGTGATGACCTCCCTTGGTTCTTATATTTAAGAGAGTTAAGGATACTGCATTATGCATCCTCATGCACTGACCTTCATACGATTGGTTTGCAATTTTCCCTTACATTAAATGGTTTTTTTTGTGCTTCTAGATTACATCACTGGAAGAAGTATTCTATGATATATGAGAATTTAGTACCACATCAGCATATTCTAAGTGAGAAAGTCATACTGAAAGAAAGAATGAAAAAAAAAAGGGCAAAAATAAAAAAGATAAGGAATTAGACAACCTGAAGTGATGCACTACATAGAAAGAATTGTTGTTTCAGCCGTAAGAGCTTTCCATTTTCTTTAGTATCCCCAGGATATAGAACTGCACAAATCTGCAAATGCACCATTTTGTTCAATTTTTTTCAGGAAAAAATCAACATGAATACGCAAACATATGTAATTGTATAAAAGTGAGTTCACCAGAATATTATCTAGTTAGATATCCGGTAATAGGCATAAATTTAATAAATAGAAAACCAAAATTTTTAGCAAGATGAGAAAGTTAATTATGAAATTTATTTTTTCATAAACTGAATGGTGCCTATTCTTTGATTCAAGGGGTAGGTCCACAAATGCTTGGCAGACTACTCTTTTCATTAAAAAGAATAACCATTAATCAATTCTCCTGATCACTATAGTATGTTTGTGCAACTACCTCTTCCTTGGCTGAGTAACCATATCTTTCATGGTTACAGTAATTGATAACCAACCTGTTGAGCATGAGAATGAAGTTCTGCAGCAGATTCATATTGTGAATCATTAAATTGGAATAGGTCAAAATCCTCAGCGCAAGCTTTTGCTTCCCAGAGGCGAAGACTAATGGTGTTCTTAGTTTTGTATCCTGGAATTGGCACATCATAAGCCAAAGCTTGCACCACCTCTCCACCAACCCAATTTCGGCTGTAATACACAGGGAAGCATTATCAGTGGTCTTGGTTTGAAATGGCACATTATTAATGAGAAGGTAAAAATATATTGATCCTCCTAAAAATTCCTTTATATTGTTACGACTAAGTTCTTTGTTCGCTTTTTGGAAAAAAAAAGAAAACAGAAAAAATAAAAAGAAGAGTACTATAAAAAATTGAAGTAAGAACTTCCACCTTTAGATCGTGCACATGTATTTTGGTATGTCCCAAAAAAGAAGCAAGAAATTTAAATTGGGATGACAGGGAATATTAAGTACCACATAGTGAATATATAAAACTAAATGACAGATCTTCAATTGGCACTTACGATCCATTGGGATTAACCTCAACAGAACCAAAGAATCTGACAGGATATATTATGTCATGCCTAACAACTTCCCAAGGACTAAACTTCTGCATAATTTCCACAAACATCATTAGTGTTCCATAAATAACACAGTATTTGACAGACATTTTGGGTGAAATCAAACCTCAAGCCAATCCTCGGCAATTTCTTCTTGGCCTTCCTTGGTGATCCGCTGCTTGAATAGCCCATATTTGTATCTCAAACCATACCCCCATGCAGGCAAACTTAATGTTGCCATTGAGTCTAGAAAACATGAAGCAAGCCTTCCCAGACCACCATTTCCTAGAGCAGCATCTTTCTCCTACAACAAGAAACTGAATAAAACCACTGTCGAGATCCATTTGAAAGTGAAACAAACAAAAATCCAATAAAGTAAAGATAATTAGTTCTTATCAAGAGAATAACAGAATGAGATAGTGGAATCAGATTTATGTTTTTGAATGAGGCACAATGATTATTGACAGCTCATGTCCACTGGGTAGTAGTGCCAGTTTATATACATGGAAAGTGGAATCCATTTTTTTCATGAGGAAAAATATGGACTCAATCTTCATAAGAAAAGTATCAGACAGGGACTTCATTTTTTACACCTAAAAAATTATACATAACTTGACAAGACCAATTGCACATCATTTAACTAACTAGAATTATCATAATTGAACACTTGCGTTAGATTTTGCACAAGTGAAAAGTGTAAAATCCTCCATTTCGTTGATTAGGATATATGGACAAAGGCTCCACAAAACAAGTCTTAAATGACCTTTTTAGACCATGAAAGTTTAGTTACTGGAGAAAAAGGAGGGCTACCTGCTCAGTAATTTCCTCAAGTTCATGTCCCAACTTTTTCAAAGCATCACCGTATGCATCTTGAATGTTAAGATTCCCAATTGCATTGGTTAAAGCTCGTCCTTGAAGAAACTCCATTGACATGTAGTATGTTTGTTTGGGATCAACATTGTGAAAATGACGGTAGGTCTCGTTCCATTGCTGCGACCAACAATGAACAGTAAAAACATTAGTCTAGCTCCGTGAACAATGAAATACAAGTATTCTAATATTTAACTGCTGAGAATGGCACAATCATTATAATAATTCAAAACCATGCACCAACTTGCTTCATTGCTACTTCCCGTGTTTCTTTCATTGAAATTTTGACAGTCTTATTCTGCTAAAAATTCAGACCATCCCTTAATCAAAAGCAGTCGGTCCACATACTAATAGCACTGCAGTTTAATACTCAATGCGCCTATAATTGTACAGACCGCTATTCCTAAAACCATTACAAACTGAACTTAAGATCACCAAGTCATGTATAAATATCTGTAAATAAAAAAAAAAATTCCGTTCATTTTATTTTGTGAATGATCACAACATGTATCCATATTGGTAATAACCTATTAAGCACATTTGTCGCCTATATTGGCATAAGAGAAACAACAAAAAATGCGCATGGATCGAATTGGAGACGAGAATTTCACACTACAATTTTACCAATATTTACGCATAAGGAAGCAAATTAGGTTGTAATTAGCAAGAAATTAAAACTAAATTTAACTTCAATGGTCAAATTAGTTCTTAAGATTCACATTTTGTCAGTTTAGTCCCTCAGTTTGGCAAAATGAATCAATCTGGTCCTTCCGTCCAAATTTGCTGGCAAATGAAGCTGTTTAAACTTTATCTATTAAATTACAAATATTTAAGCAACAGTCGTCTGTTAACAGATGTGGACAGAAGGACTAGATAGACTCATTTTCACTAAGCGAGGGACTAAATTGGGAAAAAGCAAAACCTTAAAGGACTAGTTTGAGTAAATTGAATTGTAGTGATGAGAAATGGTACTTCGATGAGACGATCGCGAACGCTCTCAGCGGTGGCGTAGTAGGCTTGCTCAGGCTCGAACTTGAAAGGCGAGAAATGAGGGCTGAATTGTGCGTGGTAACTGATGTTCGAGGCAATCTCCGATGGCTTCTCCGCCAGTGGATGCGCCACCGCCGGAACTTTATGAGCAGCAGAAATGCCACCGCCATTCTTGTTAGCTTCTTCTGCCATCTCTCAAATAACAATCAACAATCAATCTGTTCTGTATATAAAACAAAGAATCAAACTACTGTACATATAATAATAATGATATAAATACAGTGAAGCGAAGTGAAGTGACGTGAAGTGAGGCTAGTAGAGAAATAAAGAGAGAAGATATTTTTAAAGAGAAATCAGAAAGTAGAAGCAATCTTACGTAAAATCCAAGAGAGAAAGTGAAGGGGAGGAATATGCGAGAGGATACTAATTATATTTAAGGGAAAATGGACAAAGAGAGACGAAAATATCTGAGATTGAAGGAGAAGATGGGTTATGAAGGGAAGGGAAGGGATTGATTTGATTTTGAATGTGAGGATCACAATGATGTTCACATGGAAATTGGAAATTGGACTGGAAGCAAGCGAAGCCAAAAGCCAAAAAGTGTGTGACTGTGTGACTGTGGACTGAGACTGATTGTGGATTTTTTGTATATTTAAAAAAGGAGCGGTGGAGGACACGTGGTCGCTTTCAAGTTTCAACCTGTAGCGCGAACCACGAGAGTGAATCTGAGCCTGAGCCTTAGCTGACGGTTGTTATTTATTGTATATAACTATATATAAAGTGTGTTCGACTTCACGGATACAACTGACTCAGCTGAGATTGAGAGATTCATCTGTAACTGGATGGAACGCGCGATTCATCGAAAACAAACGGTTCTGATCATGGGCCGGACCAGCCTACAGATCTCAATAAAGATTATTAGTACAGGCCAGAATACACGAATTGGGCCTGGCTCTTAACCTCGAGCCCAGCTTTGGCAACAAGGATCTGGACTACGGACTACCCATAAGCCTGGTTAAAACTTAAAATGCTAATTTTTGTTGCATACTGTGAGTTACACTTCTGTACATATTCCAGCTCAAAATACGATTTCAATTATAATTGTGATGTAGTGAAATTGTGTTTTCAGCTATGTGTCCTGCACACACATTGTAATTATTGCTGCTCAAACTTAAAATTCAACATATTAAAAGCCAAATGACTTGTAGCACACCCCTTTGCATCTTCTTTTTTCATATGGGTAAATCTTGGCTACTGTAACTAAAATTTGTGGCCATTTTGTAAAAAGTAGAGTGCCAACTTATATCAAAAAATAAAAACTATTTTATAAAGTTATGGAAAACTATGTACTCCATTATAATCTACAATTATGTACTTGTTCTATCTTCCTTATTAGTTTATATTTGTCTTTATTTACTACTCATAAAAAGAGAACAACTCTTTCTGTAAGAACCAATGTAAGATAACTCTTCTCTACAAAACCTAAGGTTTCTCTTTCTTTGTCACCACCCAACAATCCATTGGGTTTTTTTTAACCCTTTAATTGAAAGTTTGGATTCAATAATTTAGTACTAGCATTGCATGTCTTTCATGTGAAGTGGAGAGTATCCATTTAGTAATGGAGATTTAGTTTTTCATGGATCTGATAATATACATTATGCCACGTCATTTAAAATCTCAACATAATCCCTCTCCTCCCATTCTCCAAAAACAAAGGGGGGAGGGGAACCATGAGATCATCATTCTAAGCTATGATACCATATATGATTTGCAAGAAATCTCAATGAACAAATCTAACTTCTTCAGATCAAACTTTCAAATAGTCCACATTGTACATATGTCTCACTTTCTATTATAATCAAACGGAGGTTGTCTTCTTCCTCATGCTATATCATTAGAAGTAAAAACAATTTGGCATATACATTACATATCCTCTTAGACTCAAAAAGAATGAACAGTCTCTTTGAACTAATAACATTTGATTTTTTTTTTTTTTTTTTTTTTTAAAGCTTGCTTTGCCCCAAGCTAACCTCTAGGTTTATACACAAGAAAAAATTGCAAAGATGCAGGATAACATTGTTTATCTTAAATTCACACTTGCCACTCGATCAGGCAGAATCAAATTTGATGTTCTCACCATCTTCAATACTAAAAGATCCCTGGGCATCTCTCTCAGGAAAGTTTGCAGAACGATGAGAAATAAGAGGAGGAGTAGAAGGAGGAACAAATCTTTCTTTAAAATCTTTTCGTATTTCCCATAATTCCTCAGCACATTCTTTCATGGAAGGTCTTGATTTTCTCAAAGGTGCAAGGCATGTTTGAGCTAATTTGAGTACCTTCTCCACTGTCATGTTTGATGCCGGGCACCTATTCAGCCTTGGATCCATGGCAAGTACAACCTCTCCATCTTTCAATTTCTGAATAGCCTGCAAACATGAATTTGTTTATCTCATTAGGAGCTTCTTTGACATGTCATATATCATAATATTAAGCGAGTCTTTGACATTATAAGAATTTCCATTACTAATTCAGTTATTGTAATAATAAATGTTCGAAGATACAGTGCAACGCTATGCAAGTTTATTCTCCTCATTGACTAACATGGTAAGGCCCTTTTATCCTTCAAAACAAAATGCGTATATATTTTCTGTTGTTTTCATAACTAATGCCATTTGATGTTGTTCATAATAGGAGCTGAAAAAGTATCACTTCCTAACCAACATAAGCTAATAGGTTTAATATTTGAGTTTAAAATGATTATAAAGTAAAACTTAAGTTGTTTGTCAGCGTAAATAGTGAAGAAGCTGCATTAAATGGCTCTCAGTTGATGGCAGAGGATTGGTTGCACCCTTGAGCCAAAAAGATATAGAGAGTATTGAATTTTTTTTTTTTTTTTTTGGAGGTAAGGCTCTGAAGCTTTAGCACAAAACAAATAGAGAGCAGAGACATAATGCTGTGCATTTGAGAAAAAGCTCAGCCATTGTTATTCGAGCATAGAGGGGGTTGATTTTTTGCTTCAGCTATTATTTGAAGCAAACAACAGAGAAGTTTGGGCTGAGGTTGAGCTCTTAAGCTCTGTAACCAAATTTGTGAAGAAAACCAAAAGTGAGATTTTGCTAGTTTATCCCACTTCTCTCTCAATTTGGTTCTTGATCTCATGCATTTGTTCTTGCATCCCCATGATATACCCAATATCCTAAAAGAATCATGCCTAGTGCTTCAGAGAAATACCCATTTTATTAGAACAATCATATTTCATTCCTATGGAGAGTGCTTGAGAAATTGAAATCATAGAGCCAAATATCTAGTGAGGTTCACTGCAGTCAAATCTTCAGGGAGGTTTCTTGGAGTGCCAGAGGTTTTGGCTTGGAGGAATTCAATATATAAGGATTCCAGAGGTTCTGGGACCATCAAAGTAGAAAAGCAAGCGGAGTGTTGGCAGAGGTTGCATAGAATTTAGGCTACAAAGAATTTGTTAATCACTGACTATTGTAACTGTTTCTTATATAGTGGATTTTCTTTGAGAATGTTTGTGTTGCCGTAGTGGTTTTTCCATTGGAAATGTTTTCCTTTCATTTTTCACTTGTAAGTAAATCAGGTATATATATTGTGATACCTGATGATTGTCTCTAAGACACAGGAGCAGGACATATGAAGGGGTAGATCATAGATGAGACTGGTCATGGCAACTATAATGAGTTCATGTGATGAATGTTTCATATGCAATACTAGAAAAAGGTGGATGACAGCAGAGGTTGAATGATGCGACTCCAGTTTTATCTAGGAAGTTCCATGTGACAGATGTCTTCAAAAAGTGACAGGAAAAGTTTGATCTTTTCATCTTGATGATATAATAGTTTAATACGTCAAATGTATTATTATTTTCTTCCGGTAACCAAGACTGTGTCAAACAGATAACCTAGAATTGATCTGGTCATCCTTGAGTTTAGATTTTGTTAAGAGAAGTTTTTTAAACTTGAAAGAAGTCAAAAGTGAAAATTTATAAATAATTCATCATCATGAAGATGAATGCAACTGACAAGCCAGTTTATAATTGCATGAGCAATGGATTGTGACTTACGGGGCATATCCAACCTAACCTAGAATTGATCTGGTCATCCTTGAGTTTAGATTTTGTTAAGAGAAGTTTTTTAAACTTGAAAGAAGTCAAAAGTGAAAATTTATAAATAATTCATCATCATGAAGATGAATGCAACTGACAAGCCAGTTTATAATTGCATGAGCAATGGATTGTGACTTACGGGGCATATCCAACCTAACCTAGAATTGATCTGGTCATCCTTGAGTTTAGATTTTGTTAAGAGAAGTTTTTTAAACTTGAAAGAAGTCAAAAGTGAAAATTTATAAATAATTCATCATCATGAAGATGAATGCAACTGACAAGCCAGTTTATAATTGCATGTGCAATGGATTGTGACTTACGGGGCATATCCAACCTTTGGGCATTATGAATTTAGGCCTTATTTTCAACTTGTAAAAAGTAAAAACAGGATCAAGACTGTAATATGCATTTTCCTGCTTCTAGATTGGTTTCTACCCTCTCTTGCTTTTCCATCTAGGCATCGCTAAACAAACTTCCTATATTTTGTTCTGAATAGAATGCTTTCTTACGATATTTTAGTATTTCCATCAATTCTCTGATTAACCAAGGTACATGTGCAATATATGAAGCAGCAGTTAACACAAAAAACACAAACTACTAGTACTGCATATTGATTATACAAAGTGAAATCATATATTATATCATAAAAAGTGTGTCCAGTTATACATGCATGCATGTATAAACCAAGGTGTGTCTTACATGCTGTGATTGCACCAAATGGATGCCCTCTCTCTTTTTCTTTATATTTTTTTTTTTCATTTTTTTTTATCCTTTCAATTATGTGCCACACTATGAGTATATTAAAATTATTAACAAAGTTTGTTCTTGTTAAATTACCGATTATCCCAAAAGTTTAAACTGTTAGGAAATGGTGAATTAGGTAGAGTAAAACCAAGGATCAAACTTAGGATCTCCTGCTCTGATACCATGTTAAATTATTGATTATTCCAAAAACTTAAACTGTTAGGAAATGGTGAATTTAATCACTTAACCATAAGTCTAATAGTTCTAAATGAAACTCTATAGTTAATGTTTAAGGAAGTGAAAAGATATTACTTCCATTAGAATTATATTACCAAAAGTTTCTAAAAATTAAAAGAGTTTTCATTATTTATTTAATAATCTACCAGGTGTCTCAATGAAAGAAATACATGTCATATGATGTGCATTTGCTATATAGTGCACTATAAGTAAAAATTAATTATTAAATAATTTCTCTAAGTAAAACACTACTACAAAACTTTCAAGAAATTTAAGATATACTTCATTTAAAACTTAATTATCAAAAGTTTTGAGAAATTTAAAAAATTCCAGTATTTTTTTGGAAGTTATTTAATAGTTTTATTATAATTTTTGGTTTTGACAAAAACTCAGTCTTACACATTGTGCTTTACAGTGTAATTTAAGGCAATATTTTTTGTTTCATTTTTATTATCCATTTTATTGTTCAATTTAAATTTTGTTATTGAATTATTTTATTAAATTTACATATAGTTTTTATTATGCATGGTACAAAATCAGTAGTATCAACTATCATATCTACTTATATGTGACTTTAAACATTATATGGTCCTAATTAAATTATTTTCAACTCTTAAAATCAAATGACTAGGCATGGCTTTGGATTTTGTACTTAAATAAAGAAAAATAAAAAAGGCATGGCTTGCATTGTGTTCAAAGCAATAGTTATGCTGTAACTAATTCATTAGATACTTGGAAATTTGGCACATCTTGATGCAAATAAGGCTACTTCAGAAAATTACTAGGTAGTATTTGTAGTATTTCTGGGATGACAGAATACTTACCCATCTTATTGTTACTCGCTCAAGCGATGGTCTCTTTGATTCAATGGGTTGTCTTCCAGTCATCATTTCTACAAGCAATACACCAAAGGAGTAAACATCACTCTTGTCAGTGAGTTGATTTGTCCTGAGGTAGTCAGGATCCAAGTAGCCTACTGTTCCTTTGATTTGAGTTGAAACATGACTTGTATCAGGATCTTTTGCAGCCAATTTTGCAAACCCGAAGTCTGCCACTTTGGCACGCAGTTTCTCTGTTATGAGGATGTTTGACGCTTTAATATCTCTGTGGATTATTGGATGATCTGTTAATTACATGAAAGAAGTTCAGATCTTCATGTGCTGTCACCAAAAAAGAAAAGAAAAAAGGTCTCGCAAAGAGTTTTGTTGTTGACTAAGGAGTACACTTCTCAAAAGGCCTACATTTTACTTTTAAATGATTCTTTATTTTTCAAAATGTAACAAGTGGAAAATTCCCAAGGATTTAATTGTTTGGATCTGTATATTATAAGTCCATAAACTGGTATCAGATGGAGAGTAAAATTACTAAACTCTTAGACATCTTTGCACTATTTCATGAGTATGAAGTTGCTTAATGTTAATTTTTGGAGCTTAAGTGGCCCAAGTTTCAACTAAGTTCTATGCATACCTGTGTACATGTGAAGGTAGGTAATTGCATGGGCTATATCTATTGCAATCTCCAGCCGCTCTGCTGTTTCAAGTCCGTTTCCCAGTTTACCTGCATAAAAAGATGATTAATCTTTTCATTTTCTTTTCCTAGTTAACATTTCAGCTGTTAATTGAGCAACTGCACTTTCTGCTCATAGGTAAACAGTTCAAGTAATTGTTACAAAAAAAAAAAAAAAAAAAAAGCTTCCTCAATGAAGACGGTCTCTGATTTCTAACCTAACCATCATAAGATCCAACCAAATACTCAAGTATCTGATTCTAAATTTGCAGTTGGAAGTGAATTGGAGTTTCGGCATTGAGAGTGAAGCCAAAACTTTATCACATGATTCTCTTCTTACAGGAAACAAAGATTTTCCAGTCAATACGAATGAAAGAAAGAGCTAGTTCTTTAGTCTAGAATCATACTCTTAGAATGAATTTTCTTTCATTTCTTATCCTCATTTGATTTATACTGTTCATCTGCTTCATGGAATTGGACAAAAGCTCAACAGGAATTAGTTGTGAACTATTTAGTTTTTCACATACAGCACACATGTATACTTGACTTCTGCTTATGTTTTCCTTGATTTTACTCACAATTATCCTTCAGAGTTATAAATAGTTGTTGCTTGACTTACCATCTAAATGTTCCCGAAGTGTTCCGTTGCTGATGTATTCAACCAGAATCATCTGCTCATCTCCATGCTCCAGATATCCATATAACCTTACCAAATTTAGATGCTCAATCATTGACAAGGTAAGTATTTCATTCTTGAACTCCAATGATAAACGCTTGTCATACTTGTTCTGCACATATTTTCAAGTTGTTATGCACACCAATGGCAAATGACCTATATTTATACTTCTAATACATTTTTGTCCCTTAATCACATCAAATCATTAGCTTTAAACATGACAATTCAAGTGATATTTTATAGTTAGTTTTTACATTGTATCTAGTATTACAACATTATCAATCAAAGGCACCACTATTAATCTTAGTATACCTGTTTCATGCGCTTTATTGCAACTAGTCTTCCATCTTTGAGCCTCCCCTTGTACACTGTTCCAAACGCACCTTCCCCAATTTTATTAGCTGGAGAGAAATTTTCAGTTGCCTTAAAAATCTCTTCCAAGGAGAAATTTCCAACCTGGCCATTGGAAAAAACAGACGAACAATTTGAAGTAGAGGATGCGTATGTTGATGAACTTATAAGGCTGCTTTCTGAAGAGAAATCTGTTGAAACAGCAGAGCATAGGAAATACGAGTGAATTGGTGCCCATTTACAAGAGTTATTATTAGTTAAGAAATTCTGGCTTCTTTAATAATGGTAATGCTTTCATTCTAGTTTCATGAATTGACAAGACTGTTATAACAATGATTAAATAATTAAATATACTATTTTCCAACCGTTTAAGCTTTGGGACAAATAGAAATATATCATATTAAGATCCTCTCGACTTGAAATTGATCCATTTTTTTATTCTAATTATATATTTGAACAAATCTAAAGGTGCATCCAGTACTGCTTCATTAAACTTTCAAATAACGTGACACTTTGTACACGGTCAGATCCAACAAATAAATTCATCATGGTATAAGAGTAGGTAATCTGAGTTCGAACTTGACTCTATAAAATACTGGTGCTGAAGTTGTAACTTGTATATAAAGCTGTACAGGAGGTGTTGTTTTTACCAATGTAGATGACTATGTGTATGAGATGTTTCCCTGAAGATCCTATACCATAATTTAGAACAAAATGAAATCAGAAAACTCACAGGAAGTCCCTCTTACTGGAGCTGTATTTCTGCCGGAATCAGGTTTAAGAATCTCTTCTGGGTGGTTTTGCTTTCTCCTCCTGAAAAGAAGTTTGGTGAAAACTCCAGCTACTTTTTTGGCTGCACCTTTGACATAATCCAAGACAGAGCTGTGAGTTGTATGATTGTGCTTGTTTGTGTAACCATGTTGCAGGTTCAAGTTTTGCCTTCTTTGGTTTGAGGGTGAGGGAAAGTTAAGGTGGCTTGGAGTTCTCTTCATCTGTAGAGAAAATGGACTTTTGGATCTTTGTGAGTTGTGAGTTTGATCAAATCATTTCCCCAAGATTTGAGCTGGAATGGTCTCTCTTGCTGTCTTGGTTGGTTGCTCATATTTAATGTGAGTGAGACTGGTTCAAGCAACTCATGACATGGTGGTTATTTACTCGTTCATAATTTTACAGTAACGTTGAAATGTAAACTATGACATGGCCGCACGACAGAATTCTAAATTATTAAATTTTGAATTAATCAATGAAGTTAAACTTCTGAATTCGTCCTGGTTTCTGTAGTTGAAGGTTCCAATTTTGGCGGGCTGACTTTGATGACACTAAAGAGAATGTCAAAGTTGGTGGATTGGGATGCATTTGCGCTATGGGCTGGGCTGGTTTGTACGACTGTACATTATAAGCCCATTGTAATAAACATTAAACAATATATGTGGATAACTAGATCAACGCGGGAAAGACAATGTCATCACATGTGCAAATGGGTTTTTATTTTGCTTTTGCACTTTTGCTTACAAGAGTCAAGAAGCGGGTGAGGAATTTGATTCCAGGTTGTCCCTTGTCCCCCATGAGGGGCACCCGAATATCACTGAGTTATGAATTCTTAGCATACACTAGAATAAATAACTAAATGAAACTTTGTTGTTGAGTGACATAATTAAAATTATTTAACTATCTTTAAATAGACAACATTGTTTGTGTTTTATTGGTCAATGTAACAAGATATTTGAATTTAATTAACTAACCTAATATACTGCACCTAAAGTATTGAATCTAATTTTTTTTTAATTGTTATGAACATGAATATAATAATAACTTATTTTAATTGTTATGAACATGAATGAATATAATAGTTAACTTATTACCTCTCAAAGAATTAATGCTTTGAGGGACCTAGACGGTAAAAAAGATGTAAACGCTTCTTTAGGTGAATCAAGCACTTCAACCTAAAACGCTTCTTTAGGGTTTTTTTTCTTTTGTTTTGGAAAGCTTCTTTAGATTAGGTGAATTAAGCATTTCAATCTGAAGAGCTGTAAACGAGCTGTAAACGCTTAGGTTAGGTGAGTTGAGCAATAGCCTAACTTCGAATCCATCCAGAATCCAGTGATTTCAAGCCATGGAAGTTTCAAGCAATGGGAAACAGGCACAAGTTTGCGTTGAACCAATTTCACACTGTCGGGACAATGAGGGTTTGAATTCAAGACCTATTATTCCACACCAAAACCCCACCCGTGAGGCTGAGTGGTTGTGCATGTGCTTATTTATTAATTCTTACTTTTAATCTAATAGCCTGACTAAGTCCTTCCTTCATATATCGTAGATCATATGAAGTAAATCATAGCTCGGTGTGTGATATCATGGCGTTGAGCATTGAGCCCCAAAACCTTTAATTCTCTGTTCTTTTCGGTCATTGCTTATGCTTAAAGCCTATACGAAACTTCATTTTCATTCTCCACGAACCTCTTCCCCCTCTTGACAATTTTTAGGAAGAGGGGACTGAAGCCTGTTCTCATCTCATCTTCCCATTTTATGGTTGATCCATGATACCTGACGAAATTAATTTTCCAGAACCAGCCAAGAATTTCGTGGGAGTAAGATGCTTAATAAAATTTTAACCATTATTACTTATTAGCTAAGTGAATCAGGAATAAAATTCTCAATCTCACCAACTCTTGTTGCTTGTCTTTTGGGTTCATCACCTTAAAAGATCGTGAAACACTTTTAAACAAAAATTTCTACGCCTCTTCTGAGAAAGCTGGTTGCAGAGGCGTAGCCAGGATTTTTAACTTGGGGGGGCCGAGTTATAGTATTTATACAATAATCATAATTCATAAATATATTGAATACAAAGTTATCAACTCTAATATATCCATAAATTGTCTAATTCACTATAGACATACATAATATCCAAAAAAAAAAAAAAAAATTGTATGACAATAATCTTTCATAGAGTAAAATTAATCTATTATCATCAAATTATGAATTCTAAATGTTGCTACAGGCATCTTAAATTCTGCCACCATCATCAAATCATTAAAGAACATTTTGCATTTTTAAAAAAAGCATTTGTTGCTACAAGTGTCCTATATTTTAAATTACTAATATCTTTAATATGACACAAGAATTAACTTAAAAGGAACCTTAATTTTTTTTTTTCTCAATTATATAGATGTTACTCACATTAAAGAAAAACAAATTCCACTATTATTTTAAGCAAAATCCACTTTATCATTCATATTATTTATTTTAAAAATATTTTAATGAATTATCCCCCAACATAAACCCACATCCTCACACACTTCCAAGTTCACTACTCTACTATAACAGCAATGAGATGGAAAAAAAAAGGGCTAGATCTGTTTTTACTAGCTGTGAGGGTTTTCAGTTTTGTGTGACTGTGTTGAGATGAGTTTTGTTTTGTTAATATTAACTAAACAGTGAGGCTGGCAGCAATATTGAGGAGAAAAATGCAAAAGGCACGTAGCTTGAGAATGAGAATAAAGAGGAAAATGTAAAAGCTTTGTTTTGAAATGGGCTAACATCTATTCTATTTGTAGAGAGTAGTTCATTGTCCACAAGATTAATTACAAGTCTTTAGATAATTGGGGAGCTCAACAATTCTTTTATTTGATGAGAAGTTTTACTTATTAGACAAAGTTTAAGTCTTCTGAACAAATGGGGGGGCCGGTTATAATTTTTTGAGGGGGCCTATATATTTTTGCCATATATGCTATTGGGAAAATTTAAAATTTTGGGGGGGCCATGGCCCCCCCAAGGAGCAACATGGCTCCGCCCCTGGCTGGTTGAGATGGAGGAAGATCTGACTTCTCCAAATAAATTGAGAAACCTTTATTTGAATATGGGGACAAGCAAGGAAAAATAACTGTGGATGATCCCAGTACAATACCTCCTTGGAAGATCTACATTTGGTAGAATTAAGGGGAAAAAAAGAAGTAAAGAAATTAAGAAAGAAAAAACCCAGATGCACCTGAAACACAGACCCTTGCTACATGACGAGTAAAATCCATCCACTATACATCACTTTGAACCTGCACGCTGCACGCTGCACTCGCCTCCTGCTTGGAGAAAGGGGGATGGGAGGAGGAAAAATCCCACTTTTCAACATTTTTAACCATCCTTCAGGTCCAATCCTTACAGTTGACCATACAAACCATCAACCACCTATGGGGTGTAGCAAGAGTCTTAGGATCTTATCATCTCACAATAGAAACTGTTTAGCAATAATATAATGTAGAGTCCACTAGGAACATAAAAAAACGTGAGTGAGAATTCTTAACTACGCATAAGAAAACTAGAACATAGTGGTAACACATTCTGTTAATGCTGCATTAGTTTTTACATAGAATGTACTTACATATGAGAATATCATGGAATTAAAGTTCTTTCATATATCATCTGAATGCTTTGCCAGTGAAACTATTAATAGTGTCCATAAGATATTATGTTTAAGTAACACTATCCGGAACTAACCAAAACATAAATTTAGAACTCCAGAGGGAAAAATAAGCAAGTTCAAAGAATTGACATAACTAGGTATGAAACAGACCTGTTTCATCAAAATTAACTCTCTCTCCAGTAGAAAACAGGATGTAGAAAAGGGCAGAAAGAAAATATAAGATTGATGTGAGCAACAGAAATCCTTGGAAAGAACCCACCAGCTCAACAAAGAAACCAGTTCCAACTGTCCCAAGAATAGCAGCCAATGTTCCAGCTGTATTCGAAATTCCTAAAACCACAATGAAGTTGTTATCATATATCACACCCTTATAATGCTCAGAGACACTCAATACTTGATTTCTAGTCAGGTTCATATTTTTTGAATATTTAGTCCATCTCTCTATATCTTATATCGAAAGCTCATGCATCAAGGAGGGGAACCTGAGATATTGTCAGTGGAAAAAGCCAAGCAGTACACTTCACTCATGCACAGCATGTAGAAGCTACTCTTTAGTATACGGAATTGAGTTCAAAACAGGGGTGACTCCAGTATAATACCACAACTACAAAGTCTTAAGTCCCATACTTAGATGTGCCTATAGATTCTCAACAGATTAATCAGGGTTGGGCCATATGTATTCTTTTCTGCATACTATCCTATCCAAAATTATACTCTCCATCACATTCTTAATTAACATGACTTTTTTTTACTGTGTTTTTGGAAGCTTTTATTTTGCTGCCAGCTCATTTGCCTAAAGGTCACATAAAAAGTAACTTTAAGCAAATAAGTTGGCTTAGTTGCTTAAAGTCACTTTTGTCTCACCACATATTTTGTTCTCTCTACTTGAATCAAGTCACTTTTTCTTACAATGCATTCAGCCATTTTTATACAATGTTTTTGTACTTCTTCCACAGAGTGGAATTTTTAGAATATGTAATTTTACACTATCAAGAAGTTTTCAAAGGAAGTGTGATTCTGTAACAAAGCCTTTCAAAAGAATAGATTAGATCACATGTGAAGAACAGAAAAAGAATACATTAGATCAAACAAATTAGATATTGATGAGGTATAAGATAAAAGTACCATGCAGTACACCAGAATATTGTGGAGCGATCTCCTGATAAAAAATAGTCATAGTGGAAGGTTAGAGGGAAGTGAAACATCCATTCTAGCTTAAAATTAAAATTAAGAGTATTCACTGCATCAACCTGAAGATTCACAAGAAAGCCAGAATGACTGAAAGATTTTAGTCCAACAGCTAAAGTAAGCCAAGCAGAAGCGATTGATGGACTTTTTGCTGAAATTAAACCAATAAGAGCGATCCCAGGACCAACAAAACCTATTGACTGCAGAGAAGAAGCAGATTTAATATAATTTAACACAAAGTAAGGAAAAAATGGGCACTGGTTAATATACACAAAAGATAAAATAGAAAGATGAAATATGCCATCAACAACCAATTTTCCATCTTCAGTATCACTAGAAACGAAAAAAAGAAAAAGAAAGGCAACCATAACCAAGAAAGATATTGATGTTGCAACATGCCCATTTGTCCATTTCATTAGCCGTGACCAGAAATTTAATTCATTAGCCGTGACTAGAAATTTAATTCATGTTGAAGAAAATAAGTATTCAGGAAAGTTCCCTTCTAAAAGAAGTTCTAGTTTCACAGACTCGCTTCCATTATATAGTAACTTGATTTTGATCAATATAAACTTTGGATCACAAAAGTTTTCCACATCACGAGCTTAATTTACCATGCAACTCATATATATATATATATATATATATAAGATCTTACGAGAGAAATTAATTACTTTTTGATATTAGCTTCTTCATTTTGATCTAATTTTCAAAGAAATACCAGTAGATATTACTTACTCCCTTGATTTCTTAATCAGATTAAAAGCAAGAACCTTTCAAATTAAGCATAAGAGTGAAAACTGACCCTGGATTGCAAATTAAAGTAAGGATACAGAAAAATGCTGCACCTGAAAGATCTTGCGAGTTAAAGTGACACTTGTACCACTTTGTATCAACATATCTGACCACATACCACCAAAGTATCCCATGATAGCCATCACACTCCATGGAACAGCACTAAACCATGCTGCTTGCCTGAGGTCAACGTGATATATCTGCAGATGAAATTGTAGTACATAGTAGGTAACATTCAAATAGGCATTGACCACCCTTAATAAAGAACCATAAATCATAGCCAATTATTTGGACTTACTGAGTTAAAATAAATGGGCATCCAGGAAAGAATAACAAAAAAACCCTGCAGAAAAAAAGAAGAAAGATGAAACTTTGCATAAACACGCATAATCTACAAATAACAGTAATGAGATTGCATAGACATAGGGTGCATAAGAGATAGATGTATGCACAACACAAACACACCCACACACACTCAGCGCTTCCCTCTGCACCTGCTTAAACTAGTACTTCTGGGATTTATTCTACAGATGTTGGGGGAAGAAGTGGAAACAAAGTTGGGACACACCTAAATGAACTTCTTCGCCTTTCTTTGGGCACGTACAATGGGCAGCAATATTAGGAAAAGGCTACTTTTAGGGCTGAGGAGACTCTTATCCAGGGTGGAGAACAATAGCTTCCAGACAATACAATCATACCAAACGACTTATTTAGCATATATTAACAACATTCACAACATGATCCTTAGCAGAAACTAGTGCAAGATATGAATGCATTACCCAGCTATGCATGGCATTTGCAACAATTAGGGACCATGTTGGCAGTTTAGAAAGCAAGCGCCTGAAAGGAGGGATCACTTTTGTTGTCTTAGTTTTATTCTCCGTTGGAAAAGATTTCTGCCCCTTGCCCAATATGTACTCCAATTCATATTTTGATATCTGAGGGTTTCGTTCAGGAGTACTTGATGTTGCAGATAACCATACCAAAACCCACAGAAATCCAGATAATCCAAAAATCACAAACGGTCCAAATATTCCACCTTGTGACATGAGGATCGGAGAAAGTGTGAGTCCTATAGCACTTCCAAGCTGAAAACCAGCCATTGCAAGTCCAACAGCCCTGGCTCGTTCTGTTTTAGGGAACCATCTAAAAGACAAAGTTTAAACTTTTTCAACATTTTAGCTTGACCAACTTCTTAAAACTACCAAAATGGTCTGTTCAGGAACATATTATTTTTTTCTTTTTTATTTTTATTTTTAATAAGTAAATAAACATTGTCAATATATTGTTAATCATTGTGAATAATTCAGTTTGTCAACTATCTATACCTTGAGACCATGTTGTTCATGCAAGGAAGAGCCACTCCTTCAGCGATGCCAAGCAGAGCTCGCATAGCAAGCAGGGCCCACAAAGAAGTCTCAGCGGCCCAGGGAGTTAGAAAAGTTGCTAGCGACCACAAAGCCACACCCCATGCCATGACTACCTTACCTCCGTAATAATCCACAAGAGTTCCTCCAGCTATTGGTGAAATCAGGTAACCCCACAAGAAAGACGACTGCCATAAATGTTTATCAATGAGTCAGGGGCAATTAAAATTTAAAAGAAGAAAAAATGTAATGGAAAAAAATATATATATATATAATAATAATAACTATTCACTTTCAGAACCCATCAGCCAAGTTTGGACATTTAGTTCAATTACTTCATTTTGGAGTTTAATCGGCATGGTAAACTAAAAATTATCTGTTGCAAATTTCATCAACACACATGCTACTTAGTTTTTTTAACCTATCATTGGCATATCATTCATCATAATAATTATAATTCAAGTCCAACGTTAAGCCGCCAACAGCACTGTAGCTCAACTGGCAACTCCTAGTTTTCCAACGGAAATGTTCAAAACCCCCCATTGTAACTATCAACTTTGTTCCCCCCCAAAAAAAACCTAACACTGAAGCCAAGAAACAGAATAAATAAAAATACACACACACAAAAACTAATGTTTCATAATTTGTAGTTACCAATCCAAAATTTTCAATTATTATCTAGATTTTGCGAATTTGAACTTATAGCATCCGCTCGAGGATGATTGCTCTTTATCATTATGCTAAGACGCTTAGGATTCGAACCCAAATCCATTGCTGGACGAGCTAACTAGAACCCACAATAACCAATTCAGTTAATCAGTTCCAACTTATTCTAAACTATTATAGAGACTATATAAAAAAGTTTACACATTTAACATGCAAAAATATAATCGAAATTTCCAATAACGAACGAAATATTAGTTTCTCAGCAACCAAACAGAAACCACCTGAACAATACCAGAGAAGGATCGGCTCCATCCACGAGAGAGCGATAACGGTACAATCGCCACAGACATGACAACTCGGTCGGCATTGCAAAGCGCCAGAGCCAAGCCAAGCATCGCCACCACTTTCACTCTCTCCGAAGTGATGAACTCGGCGAAGCTCGACGGAGGCGGAGTTCCCTCCTCCTCCTCCGGCGACGAATTGAGCCTGGCGGCATCGTCGGAAGAAACCCTAACTCGGGACGAGCGAGGTTGAATTCTGAGCCGAGACGAAGAAGAAATAGTAGGAGGAAGAGGAGTAGTTAAAGAAACGTTTCTGAGGCATGCATGTGAGTTTGGTAATTCGGCGAAACGCGAAGAGTGTTGGAATTTCGGAAACTCGGGTTTGGTTGTTTCATTGAGATGAGTGTTTGAGAAAGCTGTGCGATGAAGAGGTATTGCAATGTTCATGGCGAGTTTTTGGTCTTGAGCCCTCTCTGGGAGAGAGGAACAGAGAAATGCTTTATGTTAGTGCAGGGAAAATTTTAGAACCTTCCTCTCTCACATTTATGACATGGCCCCAATATAAATTTAATGAAAATGATAGTAAATTAGTAATGAAAGAGAGCGATAAACGTGTAATAGATAAGAAGGAGACAGCATAAAGGAAAAATATACTTATTTTTTAGATTAAAAATAGGTATAAAATGTTAATGAGCGCATTTTTTTAACTGTTAGATTTACTTAAATCTAATGGTTGAACCTATCTCATTTAATTGAGTTGTAAATTTATTCAATTTAAGTAATTTGTCGGTAAAAAAATTTGTGGTTAAGTATGTAAATAACTAATTAAAAAAATTCTCACATAAAATATTTATAAATTTTTTTATGTTAAAATTTTTTTTACTAGCAATTTTTTATTAAAAAAATTAGACAAAATACTTGAATTGAAAATTTTGAAATTTATAAGACTCAATTAAAGTAAAGTTAGAGAATTGAAATGAACTTCCGTCAAACTTAGTATGCAATTTGCATTTTATCCTTAATTTTTTTTTTATTTTTTTATAGAGTTTCAACCTATGATGTCCGCTCATAATAATAGTTTTTTATCATCAAACAAAAACCACTAATCAGTTTTTAGTGTAGGCTAGAATTGAACCCCAGATCTCTTATACAATTATTAGAGATTTTAACAGTTGAGCTAACTGGAACCCACTATTCCTTAAAATAATTATGAAGGTTTATTCAAATTTTTTTATTATAAATAATTTGATAATTTTGGGTGGAGGATTTAAAGTTGTTTCTATTAGAAACACTATATATATCGTATACAATATAATAAAAGTTGAGTTTAGATTTCGTGGTTACGCCAAGTAGTTTTACCATATTACCAAAAAAAAAAAAATTAGATTTTAAAAAGAAAACATTTATATATTTTTTTAAAAAAAAATCTAATGCATTTTATATTGCAGTAACGAAGATGTAGTGTAATCTAATTCCTCTTATTTTTTAGTTACTACACTAAAAAAAATGTCTAATGCATCTTAAATAACAGAAATGCATTTTTCATCCCTACATTTTGACCTGATTCTCATTTTGGTCCATAATTTTTATTTTTACCACATTTAGTCCCTATTTTGAAAAATGCCATCCATTTCAATCCATATCGTCAATTCCCTAACAGAAATATTCTACATGACTAAAGGAGTGCACTGTTGGCACTCAGAATGCCTACGTGACCATTAAAATAATAATAATAAATTTTAATTAACATTAAAAAAGTCCATGTCAACTATTAAATAAATAAAAAAACACATTAGAAATTAAAAAAAATTGAAAATTTCTAACATTTTTAAAAATAAAATAAGATAATTAAATCATTTTTTTAAATTCTATTCATTATTTTTTTTTTTTTGGAAGAACATCATCATGTTCAAAACATGACTTATATTCTTAGCAAATTAATCCTTATTTTCTTGTCTTTTTTTTTTTTTTTTTTTTTTTTGCTTTTCATTATTTTATTAAGTATTTTCTTGGCAACCAATCGAATTCTCATTTACAAACCCAAAAAATTCTCACACACTCTAAGGAAAAACTTCAAACCCTAACACTACCTTATCAAACGGGTTCCCCTACCCTTCCAAAACTTTCTTAAACCTTCCTCTTTCTCTCTCTCTTCCAAAACTCTCACAAATATCATTCGAACTCTATGGCCGGCCTCCTTCACTCATCACTGTTGCCACCACCATAATCGGTGCTGGTTCTTTCTTTTCTTTCTTTGACCAACCCTCTTTCTATCTCTCGATTCACTCAAACTCATACCCAAATGGCTCAAACTTAGACCCATGGCTCAAACTTAGACACAAATGGCTCAAGCTCATCCTCTGTAGATTCTATCTTGTAGATCAGTCTCTCTCTCTCTCTCTCTCTCTCTCTCTCTCTCTCTCTCAGATCAGTGTTTTTCTCTCTCAAATTGGTGGGTCTCTGTCATATTGGTGGGTATTTTTCTTTCATCTCTCTATCTCTCAGCTTGGTGGTGGAGATAAATGGTCGTGTATTCTGATGGTGGGTTTGTGGGTTGTGAGTTTTATTGATCTGAGTTTGTGGGTCTGTGATTCTGAAGTCCAGTTCAAGAGAATGTTGGGATTTGGAGGATGGTGGAGATCAGTGGGTTTTCAAGTTGGAGATCAGTGGGTTTATGGGTTCAAATTTCTGGGTATGTAAATCGGTTTTTGGGTTTGATTTTTGGGTTCGATTTTGGTTGGTGTATGTTGATTTCTGGGTTTTGAATTTTGGTGGGTGTATGTTGATTTTTGGATTTTGGTTGGTGTATGGTTATAAAGAAAGTACTAGAAAGACAAAGAAAAGAAAAGAAAATAAGGATTAATTTACTAAAGACGTGAAGAACATGAACATGAACAATCATGGGAAGAACACAAAGAACATAAACACAAACGTGATCTTCCAACAAAATAATGAAAAGAAAAAAAAAGAAAAGAAAGTTTTATGTTAATTATTATTTAAATAATTAAATAATAACTAAAATTTTATTTTATTTTAAAATAATTAAAGAAGAGTAAAAAGAATGACGTCACTTTTTTAAATATTAAAATGCTAATGTGGCATTATTTAAATGATAAATTAAAATTTATTATTATTATTATTTTAATGGCCATGTAGGCGTTTTGAGCAATGTTATGAATACCGTTTCGGACTCCGTTTCGATTTATCTAGTGGAACGGAATATTTCAGTATAGGTCTATTTCGGCGTACCGTTTTAAGGTGTTTTGGGTTTTCTAAAAAAATTAAAAATAATATATATTTATATTTTCTTATACAACATAAAATTATTGATCCAAATAAGTAAATCTCAAATAACACAAATCATTTAGTTATTACATAACAAATACTGTTTTAGAATATTAAAACATAAATATGTAATTAAATAATGAAAAATAACAACTAAAAACAGTACAATAAGTATATATATATATATATATATATCTCAGGTTGGGAATAGGTAAAACACAATAAATATATGTTTGAAATCAAACTCTTTTATCAGCTTTTTTGAGTTTTGTCATTTCCAAAACTTTGTCATGTGGGTGGGGTCAGCAAACTAAAAGTCTACCAGGCAAACACAAATATGAAACAAAGCAAAAACTTGATAAAGCAAAAACTAAAGTAAAAAACGAAAGAAGAGCAAACTGGTAGAGTCTGAGACGGAGCAAAGAAGAAGAAGAAGGGGCGACCTCTGGGATGACTCGGTTTTTTTTTTTTTTAGGCGATCGGCGCTAGGTAATGACATGCTGTGGTAAGTAACGAGTTTGTCAGTTTAGGGATTTTTCTTTTTTCTTTTTTCTTTTTTTTTCTTCTAAAAAATGGTACTAGCCGAAATGTAAAAATTTGCCGGAATGATCCAAAACTGACCAGAATTGGACCCGAGGTGGAACGAGTGGTATTATCGTTCCGGATTGCATCCCGGTACGAGAAATTCTGGCCGGAATGGAATGGATTTAATAACAATGGTTTTGAGTGCCAATAGTGCACTTCATTGGCCACGTAGGATATTTCCGTTAGGGAACTGACAGTAGAGACTGAAACGGATGACGTTTTTCAAAATAAGGACTAAACGTGGTAAAAGTAAAAAGTAGGGACCAAGATGGAAATCGGGTCAAAATATAGGGATAGAAAATGCATTTTCGCTCATCTTAAATTGCAGCAATGTATACTACACTAAAAAAAGGAGGCCTAATGCATCTTGAATTGCAGCAACGTAGACATAGTGTAATCTAATTCTTAAAATAGTGACTTTTTTTAGTGTAGTATTTGGTGGATTTAAGAAAGCATTTATTAAAAAAAAAAAAAAAAAAGAGTCTAATGGTGTAATCTAATTCTTAAAGTAGTGACTTTTTCTTTTAGTGTAGTATTCAGTGGATTTAATAAAACATTTATATATATATATAATATATATATATATATATATATATATATTATATAAAAGAGTCTAATGTTGTAATTTTTTTTTTTTTTTTTTTTTTTAGAATCGTCCAATGGTGTAATCTAATTCTTAAAGTAGTGACTTTTTTTTAGTGTAGTATTCTCCATTCGGTGGATTTAAGAAAACATTTATAAAAAAAAGTCTAATGCATCTGCACCATCTCTCTATATCTTAAAATCCTATATCAAATATCACCGCACACCCTTGGTGCAATGATCACTTCATTATACTTGTGGAGTGTGGGGGACAAGGGCTAGGGTTCGAGTCTTCAGGAGGGAGTTTCACACACATATACACTTAGATTAGGCTAGAATAGAAATTTTATCTTGTATTAAAAAAAAAAAAAAAAATCTATATCAATTTCTTTTGTTAGTTACTACTCTTTCTATAATAGGACTCTTTCTATATATGATTCTACTTCAACAAACCAAGTATGATAGGACTCTTTATTTATTTTTAAAACTTAGTTGTTGTTACCTTTTGTTTTTTCCTTCAATCTTTTTGATAACATTGCATATATATCAGACTTCATTCTCTCAATTTCTTCTTCGTAACTGATTTTTTTTTTTTTTTTTGGTAATAGGATTTGAACGCATGTTCTTGAGGCATCAAACGAACCAACTAGATTTGCTAAAGATGAAAATGATGTACACATATGGCTAGAGGATGTTTCCCCAATAATTTGAAACTAGGTTCTTGAATTAACATTTTTTTTTTTGTAGTTAATTTTCTTGTTCTTTGTAAGACATTGATTTTATTGCATGTGTTTTTTTTGATAAAGTTTATGATTGCAAATTTTTTTTTTGAGGGTTTGATATGGTATTTTACTGTGATTAGCAATATGTATTTTAAGAGCATTAATTGGTAACATATATTCTTCCATGAATATAAATTAAAGAGAAATTTTTGAGAAAATAAAATAGTAAAATTGAAGAACCAAGCTCGTTGACTATTTGAAGCCCACCTTGAAGAAGTAAAATTAGTAACTATTTTTGTTGAGTTAAGATAATTAAACATTTTTATTAATTTTAAAAAACAATTTTGAAATTATATATAAAAATAAATATCATATATGTGTGTGTCTGTCTTTGTGTGTGTGTGTGTGTGTGTGTGTGTGGGGGTGGGGGGGGGGGGGCATAAGAATTTAAATAAGGTACTTGTGCCACATGTCATACCCATGGCTGAGGAGTTTATTATTGATCCGAGGAGGCCACACGCTTGAACAATAAGGCCACGTCAATGGCACGTTACCAGATGAGGTCATACTATAGAGAAAAAGCTTCGGGGAGGGGGTTAACCTTAACATAACTGGAGAGATGGTGACTACCACCACATTTAATGCATCCCACCTAACCTCATGACTGCATTTATGTGGAGAAAACCCCTGAATAGTGCTGTTTTGGCTGCCCCAACTCACAAGGGTCTTGGGAAGGTGTTTGATGGGACAAGCACTCAAGTAGTGGCCTGGACGATCAACAGATGGAGGGCCAAGATCATCTAAAGGGAGTTATATAATGTAAGAGACCCTCTAAGGAGAAGAGTCGGAGCATTTTGCAGAGAATACACTGTAGCATCAAGAACAAAAATTGTATCCAAGTCTAAAGGAACTAAATTCAAGAATCATTCTCCTTGGATTTTGCCGAGGAAGGATTTCCTTACTTCAAACTTGTCTTTCTTTGCTGTCTTAATATCTCTGATTCATTATGCGCGTTGCCTGATTCATTGAGACCTAGCTTTTAAGCACACCCTCTACAAATTCATTGTGTGGGGCTCTTTAGGCCTTAACCCATTCATCATTTGGGCTTGGGAGCCAAAAACTTATCCCTACAATTGGCACAGTTTGTGGGGACCTTGAGCTTCAATAAGGCCAATGTCTAACCATGGTAGGATTAGGGCAAGAATGGGAGGAGTCCATTGGTCCCAACGTTAAGACCAGTTCCTCAACCTTGAGCGAAGGAGGGACCATGAAGTTAGTGTGCACACCACGCATACTAGCAGGAGCCAGTCTTGAGGCGGAAGTTATAGCTCTCATTAGGAAAATACCAGAAGCATGCAGTTCAAGATTGATCGACTTCGTAGGAAGCTACACTACGAGCAGGGGAGAAAGACTCCTTCAAACTTTGACCCTTCCTCTAATGATGATGGAGATGGTAGCTATAGGCCCAAGTCCAAGACTCCCCCCAGTGAGTCTCTTTTGTATGATGAGTACCGTCGTTACAAGCGGAGGAGCAAAAGTCCATCTCGCAAAGGTACGGGCAATGATGCTATGAGCAGTGCTTTTAACCAGATCTCTAAATCACCATTTACGTTTAGAATGGAAGGGGGAAAGCTTCCTCGGTGATTCACTCAGCCAGCATTCACCATGTATAATGGTAAAATGGACCCTATGGAGCACGTCAGCCACTTCAACCAGAGAATGGCCATCCACTCTAGGAATGAAGCCTTGATGTGTAAAGTATTCCCATCTAGTTTGAGGCCCGTGGCGATGATATGGTTCGACAGCCTGAAAGAGGGTTTTATTAGCTCCTTCAAGGAGTTTACGAGGGCCTTTTGGGGCTTGTTTCGTAACTTGCAATAGGGTTTCTCGACCCTTGGGCTCTTTGCTGTCCATGGCAATGTGGGAGGGGGAGTCCTCAATCCTTTGTCTAGCCCCTGGCCTTTTACTCAATGGCGCTTGGATATTGTAGGGCCCTTTCCTAGAGCAGCAGGAAATATAAGGTGGCTTTTGGTCAACACTAACTACTTTACCAAGTAGGTTGAAGTTGAGCCACTGGCGAACATTAGGGACGTGGATGCCAAAAGGTTTGTGTGGAAGAACATCGTCACTCCGTTTGGGATTCCTCATACCCTCATCTTGAACAACGGACTTCAATATGATAGCAAGGCTTTCAGAAGATATTGTTGTGAGTTGGGTATCACGAATAGGTATTCCATTCCAATTAGGTATCATAGCTTATCCCCAGAGGAATGGGTAGGTCGATGCTGTCAATAAAGTTATAGTGAATGGACTCAAGAAGAGGTTGGATAATGAAAAAGGCAAATGGGTGGAGGAGCTTCTATACGTCCTTTAGACATATCGGACTACCCCTCGTAGGTCAACGGGGGAGACACCCTTTTCAATGACTTATGGGGTTGAGACTATGATTCCTTTGGAGATTGGATTCCCAACGCTGAGGACTAACTTATTCACTCCAAACAGCAATGACCACCTACTAGAAAGGAGCTTGGATCTAGTGGAAGAATGGAGAGACAATGTCATGGTTCAATTAGCATACTATCAACAGAAGCTCAAACAAAGGTATGATTCAAGTGTAAAGTTAAGACTATTGGCCCCTAGGGACTTGGTATTGAGAAAGGTTGTGAGAACTGCAAAAAACCCAACATGGGGAAAGTTAGGACCCAATTGGGAAGAGTCATACCGTATCACCTCGGTAGTAGGCATAGGGGCATACTTCCTAGAGGATCTAAATGAAAAAGTTGTACCACGACCTTAGAATGTAAATAACTTGCGAAAGTAATATTATTAATGAAAGGCAGCTTTGCAAAATTTTCATTTATAACCTTATGTGTTACTTTAACTACTTATGTGAATATTAAACTGAACTTTAGTCATGTCTGGCTCCTCAGACCACATACCTTAGGTAAATTAATATTTCATATTATTTCTCTAAGTATTAAACAGAACCTTAACCATGTCTGACTCCTCGGATCACATGCCTTGGGTAAATTAATACTTCACATTATTTCTCTAAGTATTAAACAGAACCTTAGTCATGCCTGACTCCTCGGATCACATGCCTTAGGTAAATTAATACTTCACATTATTTCTCTAAGTATTAAACAAAACCTTAGTCATGCCTGACTCCTTGGATCACATGCCTTGGGTAAATTAATATTTCACATTATTTCGCTAAGTATTAAACAGAACATTGGTCATTCCTGACTCTTCGGACCACATGCCTTGGGTAAATTAATACTTCACATTATTTCTCTAAGTGTTAAGCAGAACCTTGGTTATGACTGGCTCCTCAGACCACAGGCCTTGGGTAAATTAACACTCTCCATTATTTGTTTGAGTGTTAAACAAAATCTTGGTTATGCCAGGCTCCTCAAACCACATGCCTTGGGTAAATTAATACTCTTCATTATTTGTTTAAGTGTTAAACGGAGCCTTGGTTATGTCTGGCTCTTTGGACATATGCCTTGAGATGGGACCCCAGCCTATGCATCATCACATGAAAACAGGGACTCATCTTGGGTCTCGGTTAAAGGGTCCTAAGGACACATTTGTAAGGTACTCTTGAAAGGAGAGACCTAGGACACCCTTTTTTCTTACTAAGTGTTTTGTTTCTCTTCAAAGACTTAGACCTCCCTGTTGATTACACAGTTTTCAATACCAACACATAGTCTTTTTTTTCTTTTCTCTCACTGTTTATATGGGAGCAATTCATTTAAGTTAACAACCATTCATTACCATTAAGCTTTTGTTGAAGTATGGGAGTTCACCCTTAGAAGCATCATCAATTTGAAATCTCAGCAAAAGGTAAAACAGTAACTACAGCCAACCAAAGACAAATATTACAAGAAAAACAAAGGTCCATAAGAGCAAAAGTTAATGTCTTTTCATTCAACAAAAGAAGAAATACATCTTGAACATGGCAAACTGCCATAACGAAGGAAAATGACATTAAAATATATATATATATATACACACACACACACACACACACACACACACATAAGCATAAGCAAAAGAAAAAGATCCTAAACTATGCCTTAGCTGGAAGGGGGTCAACCTTGTTGCCTGTCTGAGAGACAGGAAGGTTGGTGGCCTTAGGATCAGCTTCCTTGGGTTTGGGATCAGTCTCCTTGGCCTTGAGAATGGCATCCTTGACCTTAAGGGTAGCCTTTGGACCTTGGCCTCTAGCAAGAACTTGACCTCCTTGACCTCCTTGCCTTTATCCTCTGGCCAAGAGCCACCCTAGCCAACCCCTTTACCCTTAGCCACCTCAACCTTCTAGCCTTGGTCATCAGCCTTGCCAGGCCCTTTAGAGACCTCAACAGGAGGAAGAAGGGCCTGGGTGGTAGAAGGTTGCTCAGAGGAGGTTGGGGCTAGAGCAGTACGAGGAAGGAGTGCAACTGGAACTTCATAGATATTTGTAGGGTAGAAGATGTTCTCAGCCTTCCTTCACTCAGAAGTAGCAGGGTCTCCTGCCCAGTTGAGCGCCTTTGCCTACACTTCCTAGCAGTAGTCCCTGTAGACTTCAGCTAGCTCGTCTGCCAGACGAATCTCAGTCTCCTGCACCCCGAGGTATTAGGATGCCTACTCCGCAGCCTCTGGAGTCTCCTTGGCCATCCGAGCAGCCTCCTTGGCCTTTTCTAAATCTACCTTCAGCTCCAAGACCTGCTGTCTGGAAGTGGCCAACTCTATTTCAACGTATTGAAGCTTTTTGCGTTGCTCCTTAGCTTGGTTTTGGGCATTCTTCAGGTCGGCCTCAGCGCTCTTTTGCTCCCTCTCCTTCGCTGTCAACTTCACCGTGAGCTCCTTGTTCTTTTGCTCAGCGGTGCCTAAGGCCTTGCTAGTCTCGGCGCGAAGGTTGGCCTCAACCCTAGCTTTATTTCGGGCATCCTTCACCCATTTCTCGGCTGCAAACACCTCCTGGATGGCTTGCACAGAAATGACAAACGAGCATGTTATTAAAAAAGGGAAGGATAACCTAACATGACGTCAGTAAGGCATGCCGTGGAACTTACTAGGGCTAGATCCCTCTTTAGGAACAAAAAGAGGTTTGGCTACCTCATGTTCTTCAATACAGCCATATCCTTCGATAAAAAGAAGGGCTGCTTCAAGGCCTTGGCCAGATAGTGGGCATGCCCTTTTTGGAACTCCCTGATGGTGGAGTTCCGTGGAATGGCCGCCCCATCCACCTCCAACCGAGGGTCCCACGCAGGGTTTTGGTGGCACACCTCGGCCACATTCTGGTCCTCCCAGCTCTCAACCAAGAAGGTTCGCCCTTGGTCCTTGGCTACCTCCTTCCCCTTCCTTTTCTTCTTCAAGTTGGGCATGGGGAGCAGGTTTACTATAGGAGGAGGAGGGGAAGAGCAAGAAGAGGTTGGCACCCTGAGGTGTCTTTCTACGCTAACCCCTTAGCCCTATTTGCAAGAAGCTCCTTCAAGCCTTTCTTTCTGTTCAGGGCCATCTCTTCTTCTTCCTCCTCAGAGCTATTGTCTATGCGTGCGAGGACAAGGTCGGAGGTGTGAACACTTGAGTATCTATCGAGCTTTCCTTTTAAGTTCGAGACTTTAATAACGGGTTCTCCCTATTCCTCTTCCTCCTCCTCGAGATGGAACTGGTCTATCTCAGCCTCGACCGATAGGCGCGAAGAGGCTGTCTCTTCCCTTAGAACCGTCGCTTCGTGGGGAAAGCGATAAGCAGGCAAGTCAACTTGCACAATGTCTTTTTGGGCGAGGAACTTAGGCGCCAAGGCATCAATCTGAGCCAACCGCAGGTCACCAGCTTTGATCGCATGGCCCATGTCATGGAACTTGTCGGACAGGGGTTGGAAGTCAAGGATGAGGTGGACGACTCTTAGTTGTCTATCATCACTCACGAACACCTCAAACCTTAGCACCTTGTTAAGATCGCAAACATTGACGAAGTTTATGTTGGGCACTACGTACGTTTTACTGCAAAACAACCGAGAAGCAAAACCATGGTTAGAATAATGAAGTCCTTCGTTAGAAAGAAACAAAATATTAAAGGAAACGAGAAAGCAGCAAACTACAGAACTAATGCCCATGGTAAAAGACCTAAACCTAAGGTATCCCACTTGGCTCTCCCTTCCTGACCGGGCAGTGAAGACTGTCGTGCCATTCACCTGAGACAATTAGAAAGTCGTCTTTCATGCCCTTATTGGATTTGAGGAGGCACGAGACGAGCCTCACAACAGAAGACCTAGACTTGAGGTAATACCTCGAGTTTGCGAAGAGATGACACTCGTACATCCAAACGACATCGTGCCAGGTGAGGTTTAACCCTATTTGCTCATTGAAAGCGTCTACATTACCCAAGACTCTAAATAGGTTGGGTGCGCACTGGTGAGGGCAGATCCTATAGTTTATTAAGTAATCCCTAGTCACCCTATCCATGGGAAGCCTTATCCCCCCTTCTTTGAAGCCGATCATGGGGATGGCAAACTCCCTTTCCTCTCGGTGGGTAAGCCACCCATCTGGACGGCAATACCGTAAGGAAACGCCTTGGGGAATGTGGTATATGGCCCAAAACCCCTCCATACCAGTAGGAGAGTCTACTAGGTGAGCGAATCTACCCATCTAGGCAAGCTAAGGTGAGGTGAAAGAAAGTTTTGAGGGAAAGAGATAGAGAATAGAAGGCCTAGGAGAAAAGAGCCTAAGGACGAAAAAACTTACGAAAATAAGGACAAGGGTCACTTTAGAAGCTTCTCGAGATCTTGAAGATTTAGGAAGTCTTGAGAGTTTGGAGATCTAGGAAGTCTTGAGAGCACGAAGATTGGTAAAATAAGAGGAATGAACCTCCCAGACGCCTTATATAGGAGGCAGAATTGGGTGGGAGTTATCCCATCCAAAATTTGAGGAGAAATGTCAGCCGTAGGATCTCCATCTCACCATAGGACGTGGGAAACAAAACGCCGCCTGGAGCATTTAATGAGATGTTGTGGACTCTGAAGCGCCAGAACGGTTGTGAGACACGCGAAGTGACACTTTCCCGTGTGGAAATCAAAGAAACGTGTAGAATAAATTATCCAAAGTCAAAACCCCCATTTTTCTCCTCGGATAAGAGGAAAAAATTGGAGTTTTGAGGGGTTATTGTGGGGTACAAGAATTTAAATAAGGTACTTATGCCATGTGTCATACCTATGGCTGAGAAGTTTATTATCGTGCTGAGGAGGCCACACGCTCGGACAGTAAGGCCACGTCAATGACACGTTACCAGAGGAAGTCATACTATAAAGAAAGAGTTTTGGGGAGGGGGTTAACCCTGATATGACTGGAGAAATGGTGGCTACCACGACATTTAGTGCATCCCACCTAACCTCTTGACTGCATTTATGTGAAAAAGACCTTTGAATAGTGTTGTCTTGGCTACCCTAACTCACAAGAGGTTAGGAAGGTGTCTGATGAGATAAACACTCAAGTAGTAGCCTGGACAATCAACAGAAGGAGGGCCAAGATCATCTAAAGGGAGCTATATAATGTAAGAGACCCTTTAGGGAGAAGGGTCGGAAAAATCTACAGAGAATACATTGTAGTATCAAGAACAAAAATTGTATCCAAGTCCAAAGGAACAAATTCAAGAATCATTCTCCTCGGATTTTGTCGAAGAAGGATTTCCTTGCTTCAAACTTGTCTTTCTTTGTTGTCTTAATATCTTTGATCCATTGTACGCATTGCCTGATTCATTGAGGCCTAGCTTTTAAATCCACTCTCTATAAATTCATTGTGTGAGGCTCTTTAGACCTTAACCCATTCATCATTTGGGCTTAGGAGCCAAAAACCTGTCCCCACAATATATATACACACACAAGTAATAACTTATTAAAAGAGTGCAATAAATATGTTTGTTTGTAGAATGCATAAGATGATTTATTCTCTTTTTTTTTTTTTTGTATATTATTTTTTGCCAATATCATGAAACAAAATTTGTAAGCTTTGCTTCAAACTTACGTTGATTTGAATTTGTCATTAATTTTTGGGTAAATTGCAAATTACGCCTCTAAAATTTGAAGGTGTTTGGGTTTTGCCACTTGTGTTTGGATTTTGCGAAATTTGTCATTATTTTAATTTTTTTTTAATAATTTAGATTGTTCTTATTATTGAATTGAGGTTTCCACTTAAATATGATTTCAAATATGATTTTGGATAGTTTTTAATTATTAAATTCAAGGTTTTTCTATTTAAATATATGTTGGTGATTAATTGAGCCTTAAAGCTATATATATTGTAAGGACACGATTCGTATCAAACCACAATAGGGTTGGATTCGCACGTAAAAAGGCCCATACAATATCATTTGTAGAGCGTGGGTTTGAAAGGTTAGGCCCTGGTCACCAGGCGGTGGGTTTTTCGTGGTGTTCATGCATAGTTGAGTTGTCTTCACCCCTAGAATCTTTCTCCTGGAGGTGAGTTGGGAGGCTCTGGCTTTTTTCCATTTTTTCCCCAGCCCCCTGACTTAATGGCTTATTTTTCCTTTTATACCAGCATGCAGCCATTCTCCAGCGCCCACGTGTAGGTTTGACTTTCTAGGGCAGATATTTATCCCATCAGCCCATACTTAAAGTGGTTGGGGGGTGGTTGTAACAGTTGAAGAATACGGCTCTGTCAGGTGCAGAGCATTGAATGGCAGTGAAGACTGCTTTCCCTGGATATTTTGAGATCTTCTTTCAAGATTAGTCTTCTACCGTTTTTGCCCTTCTTTTAGGTAGGATTTTAGTTCTGCCGAGGGCTGAACTGTCCTCGGTTGTATCCCAATTCTATCTTATGCTTGATGTTTATTGAGCTTGTGCCATAACCCTCCTCGGCTTGGGCCTCCGTGCTCCCTACGGGTAAATGGGTCTGGCCCATGAATTATTGGGCCCCACAATAGCCCCTCAAAACCCTGCTATCCGACCTCCCAGTTGGAAAGGAGGGTTTTGGTAATACCGAGCCTTTATTACGGCTCATTTAATTCAGCCTCTCATCAATGTTGGCGTTTCTCCACCTTCCCAGGAGACGCTCCAGTCTACGAGACGTTCCTCTTCATTCATTCAGGACGCGCCCGTACCGTTGGTTATCCAAAGCGCGTCTTTAATAGCTTCCCTTTACGAGATCTTCCAGATTCAACGGTTATTGGTGGCGTGGGGAAACGAATCGGGCGTACTCTTGCCTTCAGATTTCCTTGGAGATCTGAACGTATTAAGTACCCCTGGTTTAGCCCCTCCTATAAAAAGAAAAGGCGAAAATTGTTTCACTCATACCTGAACCATTTTGACTCCCCAAAATCTGAAGCCCCTAGACTCTGCCCAGAATTTTAATTTTACCCCTTGGTTATTCCTTAAGTTATAGTACCTTCACCGTAGCAGTAAGCAATGAAGGAACCGTCCCCCTCTCAAAAACACCATGCTCTAATAAGGCTCGAAATGGCTCAGTCAGGGCAAGGATGGCGGAGACTCAAAACTTGTCTCACTTTCCTTTCAGCCAAAATCCGAAGCAGGGACTCGTCACGCCAATCTTTCGGCGTGATTGAGCCGAGGACACCCATGATCAGTACCAACCGGCTCCTCATGAGCATACCTAACATGGTACCAGTGTGTTAGGAGTCAGGACTGAGGCAGGGACTAAGTGCCTCTGCTTCTTCCTCTCTTTGTTCACTGGTGCCCCCCTTGCCTCTCTTTCTTCCTTTTCATCTCTTCTCTCTTCTTCTCCTTCTTCTTTACTCATGTCCTCCATCTTCTTCATTCATCTCCTCCATCTTCTTCATTCATCTCCTCCATCCTCTTCCTCCATCTCTTCCATCTTCTTCTACAGAAGGTCCCTTTCTCAATATGGGCGCTACTGAAACAAAGTTTGGAAGGACTTCGGAGACGAATTTAACAAGACATCTGGTTGTTTACTTATCTGTATTGTTGAGGTTTTTTTTTTTTTTTTTATTGTTTCGACAGTTTATCTTTTGTATAGGCTTGTTTAAGCCTCTCTTTGTATGTTGTACTACATCTTCATATTAATAAAAATGGCTATTACTTTACTTCGCATGTTCTATCTCTTTATTTCCGAAATGATGACACAATGCGTAGATACACCATTCAGTTAAATACTACCCTGCTCTGTACTTACAAAAATAATCTGGCTTAATAATTCTGACTTAAACAAATAATATCTAAGGTTGAAACTCTCATGAGACAGGAAAAGAGAAGGCATTATGATGAGCTTAATGAGTCGGCCGGGCACGATACCGCCGACCTTAGAGTACAGTACGTGGGGCCCTACCCCCTTATCAAAGAAAAAGGCGTCTTTATGAATTTGCAAGTGCTGTTCGGCACAATAATATAGCCTTTGAATCAATAACAACCATGGCCGAAGTATTCGCTAAGAAAAAGATATCACCATAACTTTAATAGAATTGCTTGGCACAACAAGGCCGACCTGTGAAAAATGATACTTACCCCAAACTAGCCGAGGTGAGAACCAAAGGCTTGATGCCGTGTAAGAAATAACCATCGGAAGACATATCACCCGCCAAATGAACAGCCCCCTTAGGCTACTGAATACTGGGGCGTTTCACCACCTTCCTAACACTCTGGTTGGCCTTAACCTTTTACGGTATTTAAGCCGAGGATTGAGTAGCTTAGCATTTTTATCAAGTAGCCAATCTTACGAAAATCAACCTTTTTCTCATCCAAGTAGTTGGTTTCCCCATAAGCTTGGGTCCGAGGACCATGCAATGCCTTGGTTCTGTCCAAAACCTAGTTTTCCTCATCCAAGTAGTTGGTTTCCCCATAGGCTTGGGTCCAAGGACCATGCAATGCCTTGATTATGTCCAAAACCTAGTTTTCCTCATCCAAATAGTTGGTTTCCCCATAGGCTTGGGTCCGAGGACCATGCAATGCCTTGGTTCTGTCCAAAACCTAGTTTTCCTCGTCCAAGTAGTTGGTTTCCCCATAGGCTTGGGTCCGAGGACTATGCAATGCCTTAGTTCTGTCCAAAACCTAGTTTTCCTCGTCCAAGTAGTTGGTTTCCCCACAGGCTTGGGTCCGAGGACCATGCAATGCCTTGGTTCTGTCCAAAACCTAGTTTTCCTCGTCCAAGTAGTTGGTTTCCCCATAGGCTTGGGTCTGAGGACCATGCAATGCCTTGATTCTGTCCAAAACCTAGTTTTCTCATTACGTGGGACCTTGGCTTTAGGGGAGTTAGCTCCTCAACCGAGCCCCTAGAGTTATCTAAACGATTGACGCTAGTAAACGTAGCCCCTAGTCAAGAATCATAGATCTTAGCGGAACTTTACACTAAAACTCCATAACCAGTTGTTAAAAATGGCAAAGGAACCCTCTCAACCTACCGTCTATGCCAACACACAAGCCTTTCCCACAGACGGCGCCAATTGTAAGGACACGATTCGTATCAAACCACAACAGGGTTGGATTCGCACGTAAAAAGGCCCATACAATATCATTTGTAGAGCGTGGGTTTGAAAGGCTAGGCCCTGGTCACCAGGCGGTGGGTTTTTCGTGGTGTTCATGCATAGTTGAGTTGTCTTCACCCCTGGAGTCTTTCTCCTGGAGGTGGGCTGGGAGGCTCTGGTTTTTGACCCTTTTTTTCCCAGCCTCCTGACTTAATGGCTTATTTTTCCTTTTATACCAGCATGCAGCCATTCTCCAGCGCCCACGCGTAGGTTTGACTTTCTAGGGCAGATATTTATCCCATCAGCCCATACTTAAAGTGGTTGGGGGGTGGTTGTAACAGTTGAAGAATACAGCTCTGTCAGGTGCAGAGCATTGAATGGCAGTGAAGACTGCTTTCCCTGGATATTTTGAGATCTTCTTTCAAGATCAGTCTTCTACCGTTTTTGCCCTTCTTTTAGGTAGGATTTTAGTTTTGCCGAGGGCTGAACTGTCCTCGGCTGTATCCCAATTCTATCTTATGCTTGATGTTTATTGAGCTTGGGCCATAACCCTCCTCGGCTTGGGCCTCCGTGCTCCCCACGGGTAAATGGGCCTGGTCCGTGAATTATTAGGCCCCACATATATATATATATATATATATATATATATATATATATTTATTTATATCAAAGGTTAATCAAAATTCATATGTAATTTACTTAAAATTAGATAATAGAATAGATAATAAAAATAAATGAATATTTTATTTTTAAGTTATATAATGGATGCTATGGGAAGTGAAAGAGTTCCTATCTAGGCCTTAAGCCCAAAAAGTAATTAGGCTGTGGGGAATGAATTGGGCTTGGCCTATGTATTAAAAGGAAGGCCCAGAGGGCAATAAATTATGGAAGAAAGGAAGTTGGATCATCCTAAGTATCACGAAAGAGAAGAGTGACGCGGGAAAGTAGTTCCCGTGGAAAAAGTAAAAAGCTAGCCTACCCAAGGCATGGTGCACAGATGATCCACATATGGCTTCTAGAAAACACCTGTAACCACGAGAAACTTCTAGAACACACAAAAAGTTTGAAAATTTTTACCTTCGCATTAATGAGGGAGTCTCCCCAAACCTCTACCGCATTAAATGCATATAAGATAGCCTAAACAGTACAAACACCCCCCAAAAGTCAGAGCTCCAGGACAAGTGGGGGAGGAAACCGATAAAGTAAAGAAAAAGATCTCTGATAGTTTAGCTAGCAATAGGACAGCTATAAATATAAGAGCAAGAGATGTGCTTATAAAAAGGGGGAGATAGGCAAGAAAAAGGGGATTGGAAAAAGAAGGGAAAAAAGAGAGAGAAGGCAAAGATATGTGCTATCTAATAGAGAGAAAGTGTGTGTAATACCACGGGAATAAGAGAATTCCCTATTGTAATTGTAGGGACACGATTTGTAACGACCCCTAAATGACATTGGGCTCGTATACAAAGGGTTCCAACAATATGATTTGTAGAGAGTCGGCTCGAAAGGCATGACCTTGGGCACAGGTCAGTGGTTTCACCGTGGTTTCTATGGAAGCTCTTATATGGGCGGGCTTGACTTGACTAGTTAAGCCCTCCGTTAGTGCGGGTTGTAGGACTTAAGTCCTCGGACGGTGTCCGAGGAGCCTTGAATCCTTCCCTTTTTTTTTTCTTTTTCTGGGCCCCCCTCTTTCTTCTAGGGGGTTTACCCCTTTTATACTAGTGTTTGTTTCCCCCTTTAGAGTCCACGTGTAAGTTTTACTTTCTGGGGTACAGACCTGTCCTGTTAACCCATACTTCGAGTGGTTAGGGGTCGTTGGGAAAGTTAAAGGGCATGATTTAGAATATGGGCTTGTCAGATACAGAGTTTTGTATTATGATGTTGACAGCTTTTTCCCTTGCCCTGCCCCTACACTGAGTTTGCCCCTTTCTTCAGGCATTTCGTGAGGTGCTGAGCAGGAGGCCGTCCTCGGCAATATCCTCATGCTCCTTTTGGGATTTCATTATGCGTCCTTGGTAATGGCTCTCCTCGGCTTGGGCCTTGGGCTTTAATATAGAGTGGGCCTGGGCCGCGGACTCTCTGGCCCCACAATAACCCCTCAAAATCCTGCAGCCCGACTTTTTAGTTGGGGAGGAGGGTTTTGGTAATGTTGGGCCTTCATCATAACTTGCTCAGGTTCTGTACTCTACTAATATTTGTGTTTTTCCATTTACATGGGAGACGTGCCAAATTAAGAGGCATTCCTTTACCTACTCACGTGGAGTCCTTTCACGCTTCAATACTCGAGGCGCGCCTTCACGAGGATTTTCAGATCATACGGTTGCGAATGGCGTTGGAAATTGAGCCAACTCTTCCTTGTCCGTAGCATTCCTTAGAAAGCTGCATGAATTGAATGCCACCACCTTACCCTCTATATAAGTAGGATAGGAGGTTATTCTCCTTACATACAAACCCTTTGGTTCTCTTCAAAATCATAATCCTTCAGCTATAACCACAGTTTTCATATTCAGTACTACCCACCCTTTGTGTAATATGTTTAAGACACGGACAGGGGTAAAGGAACTACATCCGCCACAGAGGCGCTGGGTCCTTCCGAGACTCAAAGTGGCGTGGTCTGGACAGGGGAGGCACAGATTCAAGATAATCTTCCGTCTTGACAAGGGGGAAATGGTATTTCTCCCTCTTTCAGTCAAAATCCGAAGCAGGTACTGGTCGCACCAGATTCTTGGTGCGTCAGAAGTAAGGTTTTCCGCCATCAGCGCCGTCTGCTTTATCGCAGGCGTGGTGGAGGCTCATCAACTTCCGACTCCCTGCACCTTTTCTTCAACGGTGCTGGGCTCAAGTTGGGTTTCCTGCACCTTTTCTTCAGCAGCGCTAGCCCGAAGTTGGACTTTCTGCACCTTTTCTTCAACGATGCAAGCCCCAAGTTGAGCTCTTTTGCTGCCTGAGTTATAGGCATGTAAAAGTATTGAGCAATGACTTCCTTAGACAAAATTTTGGAGCGGCAGCACGTCTCTTCTCTGCACTTCTTCTTCGGCTTTTTCTTCATTCCCTTGTATCTTTTCTTTTTGCTTGTGTAGTTAGTTTCAGTATGAGCTTATTTAAGCTCTTTCATTGTACGTTGTACTGTTCCTTTGTCTTAATAAGAAATGGATTTGCTTACTCTCAAATACTTTTCTTTTCTGCAACAACTACTTTGTGCATGAATATTAAATGTGTATTTTCCTTTAATGATGCTTAGAGCAGGAAAAACCTTGAAACAAATTCCTACTAGTTTGAACTTATTGACATTATCAAGTATAATAATGATAATTCCTAGTAGATTAAACTCCTAAAACTAACCGAGATAACGGCTGAGCGCTTCGTAATGCATGTAAGGCGACCGTCTGACAACGATAAACTCTAAATAATTCATCCGAGAAGGTAGCCGAGCAGTGAGGGACTTTGACTATGTTTTTGACAAAATATGGCCCTATATTGCATCAATCCCCTTGGTATTGAGGATCCGAGGGTAGACTGGGGAATCCATGCAGTTTTGGGATTAGCCCAACTATCAATAGGGAACTCTTCCCCGGGGTAGATTCTAAGGGCCATATAACGTCCAGGTCGTGTCCAAACCCCATATTGTCTCTTCTAGATAGCCATAGGCTTGAGTTCGAGGACCATACAAGGCCTTGGTTCTGTCCAAAACTTGTAGTTTTTCTTCTAAGTAGTTGGTTTCCCCAGAGACTTGAGTCCGAGGACCATACAAGACTTTGGTTCTGTCCAAAACTTGTAGTTTTTCTTCTAAGTAGTTGGTTTCCCCAGAGGCTTGAGTCCGAGGACCATACAAGACCTTGATTCTGTTCAAAACTTGTAGTTTTTCTTCTAAGTAGTTGGTTTCCCCAGAGACTTGAGTCCGAGGACTATACAAGGCCTTGGTTCTGTCCAAAACTTGTATTCGTTTATTTATTGATTTATTTTCCAAAGGTTAGCCCCTTGATCAAGGTGGGGTGGGGGGTTAGCTTGATGTTGGAAGCCCCTAGAATTGCCCGTGCCCTTGGCACTACCAGGCATAGCTCCTAGTGGAAACTTATGTTGGAACAATCAACAGCATGTCGTCGGAAATGGAGGCACCCTCGCAGTCCTTTACTTGACAAAGGCTCAACTCCACCGCCACTTGAGCCAACGCACAAGCCTTTCCCACAAACAGTGCCAATTATAGGGACACGATTTATAACGACCCCTGAATGACATTGGGCTTGTATACAAAGGGCTCCAACAATATGATTTGTAGAGAGTGGGCTCGAAAGGCATGACCTTGGGCACAGGTCAGCGGTTTCACCGTGGTTTCTATGGAAGCTTTTATATGGGCAGGCTTGACTTGACTAGTTAAGCCCTCCGTTAGTACGGGCTGTATGACTTAAGTCCTTGGACGGCGTCCGAGGAGCCTTGAATCTTTCCCTTTTTTTTTCTTTTTCCAAGCCCCCCCTTTTTCTTCCAGGGGGTTTACCCCTTTTATACTAGTGTTCGTTTCCCCCTTTAGAGTCCACGTGTAAGTTTTACTTTCTGGGGTACAGACCTATCCTGTCAACCCATACCTCGAGTGGTTAGGGGTCGTTGGGAAAGTTAAAGGGCATGGTTTAGAGTATGGGCTTGTCAGATACAGGGTTTTGTATTATGATGTTGGCAGTTTTTTCCCTTGCCCTGCCCCTACACTAAGTTTGTCCCTTTTTTCAGGCATTTCGTGAGGTGCTGAGCAGGAGGTTGTCCTTGGCAATATCCTTATACTCCTTTTGGGATTTCATTATGCGTCCTCGGCAATGGCTTTCCTCGGCTTGGGCCTTGAGCTCTAATGTAGAGTGGGTCTAGGCCGCGAACTCTCTGGCCCCACAGTAATATTGTAGCTTTATCTGAAAAATATGTCATCTAGGAAATTAATTGTTTTTTTTCCTATTGTGAAGTATTTTTTTCCCTATTACTTATTTATAAATAGATTGTGACAGACATTTCACTTTTAATCTGTGGGCCTCACCACGGGCTAGATTTTGTCCCCTACAGATGCATATTGCGTGAAACTAAGGTATTATAAAATGCATATATATATATATATATATATATAGAATCAATTGAGTTACAAGACTCACTGTGACTCATCTATAGAATCAATTGAGTTACAAGACTCACTGTGACTCATCTATAGAATCAATATCCAGTGGAGTACTTTTTTTTTTTTTTTCTTTTCTCATCTTTAAAAATAATAGTTATCATTTAACCCATGATAAAATGATTTTAATAAAAATTATGATAATATGATTATAATGTGTGGCCTTTCAGCTAATCTGCCCCTCACGTGGGTCCAAAGTTGAATAATCCCCACTTACGAATAAAATTATTTTCATTTTTAAAATTAATGAATTGGTCGGATTAAAACTTTTAAAATTAAGGGACTAAAATGGTATAGATGTTATATTTGAGTGACAAAAATGTAACTTAATCTTTAAGAAAAAAAATAAATTATACTCTCAAAAGTTAAAAACATGATTAAAACTCTTATAATTTTTTTTTTTTAAATGATTAAAACTGCGTCAAATCCAGGTGAAGAGGTCAATGGGCCAGGTACCACAGTTTCCTATTTTCACCGTGGGACTGGGAGAGATATGGTTTTGTAGTTGGGATGCACATCAATTTGGACTTCGTCCTTTGTGGGCCAACCACTGAACTTTTACTTAAGCATATTCATTCCCCCCGACTAGGCACGTCAAGTCATAACAACATAGACATCTCACCAAATTTTCTTTATATGAGTATTGAGTTTTGTATGTTTGCTTGTCCTTACACCAAATTTCGTACCGGTGAGTTTTCATAATCTTGTCCTTGAAAATCTTCTATAAACTTATCTGACTAAAATTTTAGTTCTAAGATACCGAAAAGAAAAGAGGGATATGAGCTTTGGACTTCTCCCTTACAAACATCAAAATATGCTAATTAAGCAACAAGATTCTTAATGAACTATTAGTTACTTTTGACATTTCTAAACTTTGAAAATTACAGCTGTTCTCTTTTTGAATCCTTTGCGGTTGAATGTGAAACTCATATTTATAAGTATTTTTCTATTTTTTTTTGTTCAATACAAGCTTGCTTAGTATGAGATGCAGTGAAGCATTGCAGCACATGGCTGGGATTGAAGTCAAAGTGCATTTCAATGAACATGACAAAGGGGTTTTAGTTTTTGGGTGAGCAATAGTCCACCTATGGTGTCTTATATTCTTCTCACTCACACTTCGCTGTCAATGAATCACAAAATCCAACATTGGGGCATTGGGCATCTCTTTTTCATGTCATAAGGCCAGCATAAATTTATAGTCCAAACATAGTGGCTCAGGTGACAATTTCTGAGTGGTGGAGTAAAAGTGGGAAGTCACAACTTACCACATGAGCAAGTTGTGGCAGAGAAGAAGCAGGTTTAATATAATTTAACACAAAGTAAGGAAAAAATGGGCACTGGTTAATATACACAAAAGATAAAATAGAAAGATGAAATATGCCATCAACAACCAATTTTCCATCTTCAGTATCACTAGAAACGAAAAAAAGAAAAAGAAAAAGAAAGGCAACCATAACCAAGAAAGATATTGATGTTGCAACATGCCCATTTGTCCATTTCATTAGCTGTGACCAGAAATTTAATTCATGTTGAAGAAAATAAGTATTCAGGAAAGTTCCCTTCTAAAAGAAGTTCTAGTTTCACAGACTCGCTTCCATTATATAGTAACTTGATTTTGATCAATATAAACTTTGGATCACAAAAGTTTTCCACATCACGAGCTTAATTTACCATGCAACTCATATATATATATATATATATATATAAGATCTTACGAGAGAAATTAATTACTTTTTGATATTAGCTTCTTCATTTTGATCTAATTTTCAAAGAAATACCAGTAGATATTACTTACTCCCTTGATTTCTTAATCAGATTAAAAGCAAGAACCTTTCAAATTAAGCATAAGAGTGAAAACTGACCCTGGATTGCAAATTAAAGTAAGGATACAGAAAAATGCTGCACCTGAAAGATCTTGCGAGTTAAAGTGACACTTGTACCACTTTGTATCAACATATCTGACCACATACCACCAAAGTATCCCATGATAGCCATCACACTCCATGGAACAGCACTAAACCATGCTGCTTGCCTGAGGTCAACGTGATATATCTGCAGATGAAATTGTAGTACATAGTAGGTAACATTCAAATAGGCATTGACCACCCTTAATAAAGAACCATAAATCATAGCCAATTATTTGGACTTACTGAGTTAAAATAAATGGGCATCCAGGAAAGAATAACAAAAAAACCCTGCAGAAAAAAAGAAGAAAGATGAAACTTTGCATAAACACGCATAATCTACAAATAACAGTAATGAGATTGCATAGACATAGGGTGCATAAGAGATAGATGTATGCAGATAGATGTATGCACAACACAAACACACCCACACACACTCAGTGCTTCCCTCGGCACCTGCTTAAACTAGTACTTCTGGGATTTATTCCACAGATGTTGGGGGAAGAGGTGGAAACAAAGTTGGGACACACCTAAATGAACTTCTTCGCCTTTCTTTGGGCACGTACAATGGGCAGCAATATTAGGAAAAGGCTACTTTTAGGGCTGAGGAGACTCTTATCCAGGGCGGAGAACAATAGCTACCAGACAATACAATCATACCAAACGACTTATTTAGCATATATTAAAAACATTCACAACATGATCCTTAGCAGAAACTAGTGCAAGATATGAATGCATTACCCAGCCATGCATGGCATTTGCAACAATTAGGGACCATGTTGGCAGTTTAGAAAGCAAGCGCCTGAAAGGAGGGATCACTTTTGTTGTCTTAGTTTTATTCTCCATTGGAAAAGATTTCTGCCCCTTGCCCAATATGTACTCCAATTCATATTTTGATATCTGAGGGTTTCGTTCAGGAGTACTTGATGTTGCAGATAACCATACCAAAACCCACAGAAATCCAGATAATCCAAAAATCACAAACGGTCCAAGTATTCCACCTTGTGACATGAGGATCGGAGAAAGTGTGAGTCCTATAGCACTTCCAAGCTGAAAACCAGCCATTGCAAGTCCAACAGCCCTGGCTAGTTCTGTTTTAGGGAACCATCTAAAAGACAAAGTTTAAACTTTTTCAACATTTTAGCTTGACCAACTTCTTAAAACTACCAAAATGGTCTGTTCAGGAACATATTATTTTTTTCTTTTTTCTTTTTATTTTTAATAAGTAAATAAACATTGCCAATATATTGTTAATCATTGTGAAGAATTCAGATTGTCAACTATCTATACCTTGAGACCATGTTGTTCATGCAAGGAAGAGCCACTCCTTCAGCGATGCCAAGCAGAGCTCGCATAGCAAGCAGGGCCCACAAAGAAGTCTCCGCGGCCCAGGGAGTTAGAAAAGTTGCTAGCAACCACAAAGCCACACCCCATGCCATGACTACCTTACCTCCATAATAATCCACTAGAGTTCCTCCAGCTATTGGTGAAATCAGGTAACCCCACAAGAAAGACGACTGCCATAAATGTATATCAATGAGTCAGGGGCAATTAAAATTTAAAAGAAGAAAAAATGTTATGGAAAAAAATAATAATAATAATAACAATAACTATTCAATTTCAGAACCCATCAGCCAAGTCTGGACATTTAGTTCAATCACTTCATTGTGGAGTTTAATCGGCATGGTAAACTAAAAATTATCTGTTGAAAATTTCATCAACACATAAGCTACTTAGTTTTTTTTAACACATCATTGGCATATCATTTATCATAATAATTATAATTCAAGTCTAACATTGAAGCTGCCAACAGTCTTGTAACTCAACTAGTACCTCCTAGTATTTCCAACGGAAATGTTCAAATCCATCTAACAATGAAGCCAAGAAACAAAATAAATAAACACGCGCACACATAAAACCAATGTTTCATAATTTCTAGTTACCAATCCAAAATTTTCAATTATTATCTAGATTTTGCGAACTTGAACTTATAGCATCCGCTCGAGGATGATTGCTCTTAATTGTCATGCTAAGACGCTTAGGATTCGAACCCAAGTCCATTACTGGAGAAGCTAACTAGAACCCACAATAATCAATTCAGTTAATCACTTCCAATTTATTCTAAACTATTATAGAGAATAAAAAAAAAGTTTACACATTTAACGTGCAAAAATATAATCGAAATTTCCAATAACGAACGAAATATCAGTTTCTCAGCAACCAAACAGAAACCACCTGAACAATACCAGAGAAGGATCGGCTCCATCCACGGGAGAGCGATAACGGTACAATAGCCACAGACATTACAACTCGGTCGGCATTGCAAAGCGCCAGAGCTAAGCCAAGCATCGCCACCACTTTCACTCTCTCCGAAGTGATGAACTCGGCGGAGTTCCCTCCTCCTCCTCCTCCGGCGACGAATTGAGCCTGGCGGCATCATCGGAAGAAACCCTAACTCGGGACGAGCGAGTTTGAATTCTGAGCCGAGGCGAAGAAGAAGTAGTAGGAGGAAGATGAGGAGTAGTTAAAGAAACGTTTCTGAGGCATGCATGTGAGTTTGGTAATTCGGCGAAACGCGAAGGGTGTTGGAATTTCGGAAATTCGGAATTGGTTGTTTTATTGAGATGAGTGTTTGGGAAAGCCGTGCGATGAAGAGGTATTGCAATGTTCATGGCGAGTTTTTAGTCTTAGAGTCCTCAAAGGGAGAGGCATAGAGAAATGCTTTATGTTAGTGCATCGAGAATGCCTTACACACGGACACTGGATTAAAATACGGCTTCTTAAGGGCCAAAATGGCCAAATGGTCATAAAATCCTAAGTATCTAGTTAGTAGTTCTAGTTATCAAATTATATTTTTTACTAGCATCTCGAGTTTAAAAGATTCAATTTTGGCCTATAAATCGAACATCATAAACTCGATTTTCATACTCTAATTACATCCGATATGGCATATTTTTCCACATGGACCACATGGAAATCGAGTCTCTAGACTCGATTTCTAACCCCTATAAATTGGACGAACTCAGAGGAAACACCAGATCATCAGAGAAAAACCCAGAGAGAAAAAAAAAAAGGAAAACCAGAAACAGAAAGAGAGAGAAGATCGAGATCGGAGACCGAAGTGCGCGCAGCATGACCAGAAATTGACCAGAGACCTAGGCTCGTGCGAGCACCAGGCCGCGCGCGACCTAGGCCCGCACGAGCCCCAGGCCGCACGCGACCCTCTGATTTGATCTGAGTAGTGGTGAGGTTCTCTCCCTCTGAGCTTTTTCTCTCCCTCTGATCTGATCTGAGTAACGGTGAGGTTCTCTCCCTCTGAGCTTTTTCTGTCCCTCTGATCTGATCTGAGTAGCGGTGAGGTTTCTTAAATTTGTTTTGGGTATTTCGGCATGTACATTAGACTTAAAATTTTTTGGATTAGAAATCGAGTCTTAGAGACTCGATTTCCAGGTATGTGGAAAGAATGCCACATCAGATGTGATTAACCCATGAAAATCGAGTCTCAAATACTCGATTTATAGGCCCTAAATCGGGTATCTTAGACTCGAGATACTGGTAAAAAATATAGTTTAGTAACTAGAACTACTAACTAGATAGTTAAGATTTTATGGCCATTTGGCCATTTTGGCCCTTCTTAAGTTTTAAGTTTATTTTAATTCTCTAATTTTACTTTTATTTAATTGGAGATGGTTGAAGTTACATCTTACACATTTTCTAAACCATTGGATTTAAGTAGATTCAACAGTCAAAAAAATATACTCATTAATGCTGATATTCTGATAAGGATCTCATTTATTATCTTTATTTATAACATTTCATACCTATCTCTAATTCGAAAATAGGTATATTTTTTTCTCTGCTCCCTCTTTTTCATCCACTACATGTTTCTCTCTCTTCTATTGCTCTTCCACCCTCATTTTCATAAGGTTCGACCTCCATATTTAGGCACTGTGGGCTCCAATTAATCAAGATTTGGTGTTTGACATGTTTTAGGGCAACTTTGTTGGGCTTGTGTATGGTTATGCCACAATTATGTCTTCTAACCTTATTGTGCCAATGGCTTCTCACGCAATAAACAATCTGGTTGGAGGGATTTGGTGGCGATACACCTCATTCTCAAAATCATTAGAGAGGTTATAAGACAATAACGATCTGCCTCATTTTTAGTTGTTAGGAAAAAAAAAATGTTCTTCAAAACTAGTTAATGGTACATCCTTGCCTGGCTAGTTTGGTGTAAATATGTGGTATGCATGAATTTGTCACCCACTTGTGCTGTAAATTCTTGTAGAACCATCTTAGTCTAGAAGGCGGGTGGTTATGCAACAATATATCATATATTTTATTCTTGAAGTTGGACTTAGAGATAGGTATAGAATGTTATAAATAAAGATAATAAATGAGATCCTTATCAAAATATTAGCATTAATGAGTGCATTTTTTTGACCATTGGATCTACTTAAATCCAATGGTTTAAAAAAGGTGTAACTTGAACCCGTCTCATTTAATTGAGTGTTAAATTTATTCAATTTAAGTAATTTTTCTGATTGTGTAAAAAAATTTGTGGTTAAGTATGTAAATAACTAATTAAAAAAAGAGATGAGTTCAAGTTACACCTAGTGTAACTCTAAAGAATTACACATTTTTTAAACTATTGGATTTAAGTAGATCCAACGGTTAAAAAAAGACACTTATTTTTACAAATATTTTTATTAGAATCTCATTAATTACCTTCATTTATTATATTCTAAACCTATCTCTAAACTCAATAAAAT